>NC_071391.1:20344555-20669432 GCF_022682495.2 Desmodus rotundus | reverse complement strand
CTGGTAAATCATTTCTGGGTGTGTCTGTGCAAGTGTTTCCGGAAGAGATTAGCACAGTCAGTGGACTGTGTAAAGCAGATGGCCTTCCCCAATCCACTGAGGACAGAGAGGTGAAGGAAGAGGGTCAAATTCACTTACTCTGCTTGAGCTGGAGCATCCTTCTTCTCCTGCCCCTGGACATGGAGACATTGTTGCTCCTGGTGCTTGGGCCTTTGGACTCAGACTGAGCCCTATGTAGGGGAGCCTTCCATTGGCTCCCCTGGTTCTCAGGCTTTTGGATTTGGACTAGAACCACACCACCAGCTTCCCTGGGCCTCCAGCCTGCAGCGGCACATCACGGGAGTTGTCGCCTCCGTAATCACCTGAGCCAGTCCCTCATGGTATGTGTCTGTCTGCCTATCTGTCCCTATCTATCCATCCATCCATCCATCCAGTCTCCTGTTGATTCTCTCTCTCTAGAGAACCCTGACTGTACAGTCTGCAGTAAATGGCAGATCCAGGATTTGAACCCACA
This sequence comes from Desmodus rotundus, assembly GCF_022682495.2. Classification (NCBI taxonomy): domain Eukaryota; kingdom Metazoa; phylum Chordata; class Mammalia; order Chiroptera; family Phyllostomidae; genus Desmodus; species Desmodus rotundus. The sequence continues at coordinate 20,668,918 of NC_071391.1, read as the reverse complement.
GTCTTGGGACCTCACAGGGGAAGATCTTAACTACTACATTCTTAAGACACACTTTTGGATCTCACGTTTGGTTTGGGTGATGAAGTGGATAAAAAACAACAACAACAACAACAAAAACGAGTAAGAGCTGTACTGTGTGCCTAAGAGCAAGCAAGGGGTCTTGGTGAACAGCTTGCAGACCCTGTCCAGGATGCAGCTGTGGTCAAGGACGCAGGGGCTTAGTGTGGGAGAAAAGTCTCGCTCTCTACATTTGTGGGTCAAGAACTGGTGAAGCAACCTCTCCAAGACTCAGTTTCCCCTCTGAAGAGTGAGGACAAGAATCCTATCATTTCTTGGGACTAGCAAATGAAATAGTGTTGGTAAAGAGCTCAGCGCAGGGCTTGACACCGAGGAAGCACTCAGTACTAGTAGCTGCCATTATTCATTGACGCTGTGGCTATGCACTTGTTGTTGTTAAGCAGACACTGGCTTCTGGGGACCAAGAAGAATAAGACCCTGCCCCAGCCCTTGAGGAGCTCAGAGACTAGTGGAGGAGATAGACGTGAGAACAGATCATTCCCACATTGCTCGCTTACTTTTCTGTGCACCCTCCACTCCCTGATGGTAAGGGCTCCAGCAGACGTTGTCGATGAGTAAGCCATCAGTGAGTATTTTTAATGTAATGTGAAACACGCAACACGAGAAGAATATCCAGTCTAGTTTGGTAGGTCCCACTGGTCGAAGTCAGCTTGGCTTCATTCTGCAAATTGCATTCAGTTTGGTTCTACCTGTTTTTCGCTCTCTCTCCCCCACCCCTTTCCTCTCTCCCTCCCTTCCTCCTTCCCTCCCTCTCTCTTTTTCTGGGAGAAATAGGCTTCACAGAGCTTGTTTTTTCTCAATGGCAGTGTCAGAGGTATAAAAACCCAGCTGCACAAGCATACTTTAAGCCTGTACCCATAGCACATGCTAAGGTCCCATTGGCCAGGGCGAATCACATGGCCAAACCCAAGGTCAATGGGGTGGGAAATACAGTCTACCTCCAGGGCGTGGTGCAGGGAAGGTGAACAACCGGGAAAAGCAATATATTTCACATTTAGTTTGGAGGGGAAGTAGGCTCTAGCCACAGATGGCTGCCCTTGGCCTTGCAAATGTCTTGTTTTTTTGGGAGACTTCCCTGACGTGGCAAAGTGTCTCTTCCCACCCCTTCTGTACCAACCACCCAAACCCCTACAGGCCTGCTGTGGTCGTAGAGCTGAACTCTGGCAGCAGCCAGCGCTGGCTTTTATTGAGTCTGCCTCTGACTCATTATTTACCTAGACTGTAAAGTAAAGCTTAACTCAAAATTACCGTAGGCCAGCGCACCCAAGTGAAGCTGGCGGGCAGCTGGACCTTCACAGTTGAAAGCAGCCTAAATAAAAGGGGGAGGGAGTAAAATGAAGAGCCGCAAATAAAATGTCAGGGAATGCTTAATTATGTAAAGGTTACACGTCTGCCTGCATAATTGTCTAAAGTGGCGGATGGCAGCAGCTGGCGAAGGAAGCCAGTGTTCACTTCTATTTGTGTGTTGATCTGGTGCCTGTCACCGCAATGGCTACAAGCAGTGTTGGCTCCAAATTAATTTTGCCTAATTCCTTCCCTTCCGTGGCTCTGCTTTATTACTACTTAGTCCCACGCTAAACTAGGAAGCCTGCTTAATACACAGTGAAAACTTGGGGTTAGAGGAGGCAGAGGCCACCAAATGTCACAAAAACGGCTCTTAACATGTGCCCTTCACTAGCCTGGGTGATTTTCACATCTCTAAGAGACTTCTAATACCCGCAACGGCCATATAAGGTAGGTATTATTCTTAGTCCTGTTTTGCAGATGAGGATACTTATGACCAGAGAGCTTAAGTAATTTGAAAAAAGTCAAACAGCTTGCGGTGGCCTGGAGATACGCTTAACCTTGGCGCTTTTGATTGGTTGGCCTCTGCAAGGTGGTGTGTTAGGAGTTCTTTGCGCTTGGAGTGAAATCCAAACTCTTTACCAAAGACTACACTGCCTTGTGTGTTCCAGCTCCAACCTGGTCTCTGTGCACATCTCCTGATACTCTCCTTGCCCACCTGGGCCTCTGCCAAGCTCTTTCCTGTCTGTGGGCCTTTGCAGGCACTGCTCCCTCTGCCGCTGCAAAGATCACAGCCTCCCTGGCCACTCTCTAAGCAGGCTGTCCTTCCCTCACCTTTGCTGTTCTCCATCACAGGGTCCTGTGTTTCTTCCCGGGCAGTATTTGGATTTGCCAGTTGTTCCAGGTCTCCTCTCTGGTCTGTACAGAGATAATATCGGCTTATTCACCTCTGTGTACCCAGACCCTGGAACATAGAGGCAGTGGAGTGCCCCAGACCCTGGGCTACGGAAGCAACTGCCTGGGTTCAAATCCCAGCTCTGCCACTTACTGTAGACTGGGCGACCTTAAGCTGATGACTCTTTCTCTCTGCTGCTTCTCCATCCATAAAATGAGGATGGTAGGGTTGTCCTGTAGAGGGAGTTAACTAATACATTAAAATGCTTAGGTCAGTGCCTGATACACAGCAAGCACTCAGTAAATGTTCACTGCTATTTTGGTCATCATTATTAATATTATTATTATTATTATAGCACATATTAGGTAGTCACTGGTTGTTGATGGAAGAATGAATGAATTTCTCTTTGTAGAAGGTGAAGCAGAGGACTTCACAGGGACCTCAGCAGGTCCCTGATCCAGCAGTCTCCTCCCACCTCTTCACTCAGGGTGAGCCTCCCAGCTGAGATGACTCAACAGAGCGATGGCAGGGTCACCCTCATGTCCAGCGCTGCTCCCTACTTCCCAGCACCTAGCTGTCCACACCCAGGCCCGCTGTTGAAAGTAAATAGGTTTGGGAGACTACCCTTTGTGCAGAGTTCTGTACATCCTTTTGGCGGAGTTGGGCAGATGATTTTGTTGGTGAAGAATGATACTTTCTTACTCAAGCTGTAGGCAAGATGGTCCTGTTCCCTCCACTGCAACAGTGCCCCCCATTCCAGTCCATCATGCAGAGCCACCCTCTAGGGGCACCTGATGGAAGAAGCTGTAGGATTGCTCTGGGGCCCAGCCAGGGACAAACAAGGCCGTGGAACGTGGTAGACGGCACAGGGTGACCTGTGCATGCGATGCCTCTCCGTGCCCTCATTTATAGAGTCTGTTGGAGGGTCGAGTCCTGTGTTGAGCCTCATCTCTGCCTTCAGGTGTCTGAGGCTCCAGCAGGCTCCCAGCAGGATGCTCTAGCATTGCCCCCCCCCCACTGCGCTCCCTCCCGCTCTTCTCCCTTCTGCTGGCTTCTGCCGCCTGCTCCTTCTACCAGCTCTGCCTGCTTCTCAGCCTCACAGCAAATGCCTTCTGTTCCTAGATGTGGGCCTGCTCTTCTTGGCATCTTTACTGTCTCCAGTCCTGGGCCCAGTTCCTAAGACAAGACTTCCTCCCACTGAGAGCAGGGTTTCCTGTATCCCAATATAATAGCTCGTCCTACCCCAGATGCTCAGCTCTCTTATTCGAGAGGGCAGGTTATTTCAGAGACCCCTGCCAGCCCCGCATCAGCCACTCCCAGCTGTCAGGGAAGTGAGGGAAGCCTGGCCCTTGGAGTGCTCAGGATCAGGAGGCTGGCCCCAGAAGAAGCCAGCTGGCTGTTGGCCAGGGCTCTGGGGCAAGGAAGTCTGGTGCCCACCATCAGCCACTGGGGCTGTCAGCCTCATTTGGGCTTTCCAGTGGAGGCTGATTAACATATCCAATACTGGGGTGCTGGGTGGTCTGAGTTATCCTTCGGTTTTTCGTCTCCGGGAACTCCAGCGCCCCTGGGTATGGTGTGGCATGCCTATGACTTTCATGTCCTTTCAAATTTCTGTTGGAAGAAAGCGAGAACTCCATAGAGTTATGAGCTGCGGAGGACCTATGTTGTGAGACCAGGGGGTGTCTTGAACGGCTCAGTAATTCACACTTGAGGAAACACCCAGAGTAGAACTCACTGTTGAGTAAGTGGATCCTGTGTGCCCGATTCAGCCATTTCCTTACATTAAGGGGAAAACTGCAGGCTTGCACTGGAATTGGGGGTTGGCTGAATGGGAGTTTGAAAGAATATCGGTAATGAGTAGTTGATTATAAAGGAGTGGTGTAGGATGGGTGGAGGGTTGACCAAACCCAGGTGTCTGGCACGAGTGTTTCGAGCATGTTCTAGTGCCATCTAGTGTCCGTGGGGCCTTGTGCCAGCCAGGTAAGGCTGCTGGGTCTCCCCCACTTTAGGGCAGTGGCTCTGTAAACCCAAATGGCTTTAAAAGAGCACCAAGGAGATATTTGTCTCGTTAGATCAGCTGTTTCTTTCCAGCTCTGATCTCTTGTAAACTAGCAACTGAATCCGTTTCATTAACAGTCAGAACAGTTTGTTCCTTTGAAGCTCAGACAGGGTGAGATTAGTATGAACCCAATATTAAGCTATTAAGCATCAATTTGGCGAACCTATTTATAAAGGAGAGGCGCAGACAGAGTAAAGAAGACCACACTGCGGAGTTCTTTGCCAAGTCCGGTCTGTCTGTCCCTGGAGAATGTGTCGCAGTTAGCAGTTTTTATGTGAGCGAAGAGGGAAAAAGTGGTGGGGGTGTGCACGCACATGCTTCGATGATGGGAGGTCATTCCAGCAGTAGTACTAAGAGGGAATGGTGCCTGACCTGCGTGATGCTGTGTGCCCAGCACTGTTCTAGGCACTTTACACTGCAAATTCCTGCATTGACCCAGTGACCCAGGCGTCTCTTAAATGTCTCTTGCAGCTGGAAGAGCTGGAAGCCGAGAAAGTTGGCTTTATCACCAAAAGAAGTAGGTGCTAGTATTTTCCCGTTTCACAGATGAGGAAACCGAGGCATGTAATATAGCAAAGGTGACAAAGTCACAGTGTGTTGTGCTAGAGAAATTTCAAAGGACTGAGAAACACCTGGATTTTAGTTAGGGTTCCAGGTGCTGCCCTTTGTGACTCAGGTGGTCTCTGGCGGTGGCTCTGGTCTCTCACATCCACGTAGTACGTCCTCATTAAACTTTGCCTTTGTGTACTTCTGATCTGGAAGGTAAAGGTGCCTTAGTTCCATGTCCGCGAGCTGTGGCGTCTGCCGTGAAGGTGTGTGCGCCCTGTCACCTGAGAGGGCTGTGTCCGTTCCCCGTTGTGGAGGATAGAGTAGTGCAGGTCCGAGGAGATGTGGGTTCTTCGATGTCGCTTCCAGCTGAAAGATGTGGACGCTGAAACAGTTGGCTTTATCACCTCTTACCCTCTCTCAGCATTCCATATGCCTGCACATGCAGGCGACATAGATGCACACACATGCATGCACGCCGGTGTCCACATGTGTGTATGCTATGTGCATACACATGTGTGCCAGTGTTTCCACACACATGTGTATGATATGTACACATACACACGTCTATCTGTATTCGCACACACATGTGTGTGATGTGGGCGTGCACAGACACGTGTTTATTTGCACATGCTCATCCATATACAAGTTACCTTCTACGATGTAAAACTACATCGTCAGCATTTTATGGACACTGAGAGGGGGAAGTCTGGAGAAGTCTCCTGCCAGCAGGAGACGATAAACCGCAATGCCCCACACAGCCCCGTTACGGCAGGTCGAGGTGTGTACGGCACCACCGCCAGTCTGCCGGCCCTGCGGCGCATGTTGCAGTTAGGTGAACTGACAGCATTAGCAAGCGCCTCGTTAGGTCCCTGTGAAAACCTGAGCTCTCGTAACCCTGCTTGTTCTGTCAGGCCTTAGGCTGCTTTGTCCCAGACTCTCAGTCTGTGGGGTCTGTGACATTTGCATGTCTGAAGGAAGTGATTTCTTAATCCACAGGTATGAAGCTGCGAGAGGGAGTTTTACCCCTTATCTCCATGGCAGTGTGGGAAATGAGATGTTCTTGTTCAGGGAGCGGGGGAGGCAGCAGGTGGATTTGCTAGTGAAAGCCCAGGCGCTCAGCTGAATGGTAAGAGTGGCAGCGGGAGCAGTAGTAGCCCAGGGCGTCCGCTGCTGACTGGCATGGAGAAATGGAGTCGTCTCTCCATTCTGTCTTGGGCTCAGTCAGTGACAATTGGAACTTCCCGTCTGGCTGGAAAACCTGTCACTTGACTCAAGCAGGCAGAATAGCTTGGAGTCAGCAAGTTGGTGGTGGGGACCTCTGGCACTCTAGGTACCCCAGGGAGCATCAGCTGTCCAGGGCAGTGAGGCTGTTAAATGCTAATTACTTCTTTCACTTCTCTCTGCCTCTGGTCCCCTCCTCTCTCCTTGCCTGCTCCTCCTCACTCCCCAGCCCTCCATTCTCTTAGCATCCTTCTCCTCTTTATCCCCCCCCTCTTCTCTCCCCTCCTGTTGTAGATGCAGTGCAGTAAGGGTGATGTCTGGCGGACAGCTGGGATGCCTGAGGCTTCCACCTTCTTTTGACTCAGCCCAGAGATGCCTCTTCTTCCCTGTCAGTTAATCATTTAACCATGAGGTTTAATGAGCACGCGGTTCTGCTGTGGTTTGTTTCTGCATCCAGCTTACTCAGAGCAAAGGCAGTGTCTGAGAGAAGTTGTGGCTGGATGTTCCAGTTCTCTGCCATCTGGTCTGTGAAACACTCAGTCAGCCTTTATCCTTTATCCAGCTGGAGTCTGGGCAGGTCAGGGACAGTTGTCGCTTTTGACTCATAAGTCTTGGGGGTGGGCAGCATGGTAACAATTTTGCCTTTCCATTCTTCTGCCCACCTCCTGTTCCCATTCTGAGTCTTTTTATTGAGTGTCTAAAATGATAACCTTTTCATGCCCTCTCTCACCCGCCTCCCAGAAAAGTTCTGTGATTTAAGAAGAATGGGAAACACTGGGTAAATACCACATTAAACCATTTTCTTAGTTTTAGGACCATTTCGTGCTTCTTACACACTTGGGTACATTAGGAATCCCTCAGTGGGGGAGGTATTTCCTGAAAGTACACAACCACAGAATGACTATTCGAGTTACATCTCATGGATCGACACTGCCAAAAGTCTGACCCCCGAAGTCATTCTAGTGTCGTCCTTCCGGGTAAGATACCCCTCCGTGTGTTCCAGCCCATCACCTGTGCACGGGAACCCTCTCACGTGGGTCTCACGTTCTTCGTCAGGGGACGTGCTGTTGAGTGGGCTGACCATCTGCGGAAGGATTAAACTGAGGCATGAAACCCTGAGAGCTTGCTAGGCCCCAGGTATTTCACATACACTGTCTTTCGTAGACTTCATAACCACCCTGCAGCATGGGTAGGCCCCATTATCCCTGTCTCACAGATGTGCCCGCTGGTGGACGGGCGTAAACTGAGTTACCCACAGCCCTGCAGCTAGTAAATGGCAGAGGCAGGATTCAGCGTAAACGTTAGGAAGCATCCGTGGGATGTAACTAAACCATGCAAAGCGTCAGTTGTCACTGGCGGATGACCTGAGCTGAGCTTGACCAGGTAGCAGAGGTTTGGGCTGGGGTCATTCTCTCACTGTTTGTGTGTGAGGTGAGGGATGTGTCCCTGTGGCTGCAGCCAGGACTCTTGTGTCCTCTGGCCAACGAACACCTTTTAAAACACTCAATTCAGATATCGACAAGTTCAGTTTTTATGCACCCAACTTCCAATGACATAACCACATGAGTTTTCTTGTACCTATAACTTCTCTTGCCAGAATTAGCAGACCCTCCACAATTTGGGGACCCCGGGGGAAAGCATTTTGCAGCATCCAACACTAAAGGAACCAGCATCATCACAGCGAGCCTCCCATCGGCAGTCAGCCCGGTCACCAAGGGGCTCAGGGTTCGTGAGAACAGGTGGCAGCACTGAGCTGGGGTTAGTAAGTGCCTCGTGCGCATGGACGGCACTGTAGATCGATACAATATATGCTCCAAAATCAGATGATAAATGAGTACCATTATGGCCTAATTAGCCATAATTAATGGATAAATAATAATTCAGCCACATTATCCTAAACCACTTCTTGAAAGGTGCTGTTCCTGCTGCGCTCGCTGAGGCACAGATCGGGGCACAGGGAGCAGAGCGGCCGTTTGGGTGTCTGTCTGCTCTGTGAGGGGTGGCTGTTTTGTCTATGTTCACAGACACTCTAGCTCAGCTAGACTCTTTGTGTTTTTAAGGTTAGAAATATTAAAGTGTATGTGTATGTATATATAAAACCAGACTGCCTCTCGAAGGTGGAATTTACTGGGCTCTACGTAACTCAGGGTAGGGTGGCGGGGGGAGCTGCATCCTTCCATGTGACGAACTTGAGCAGCATCAGCCTGAGTACTTGACCGAAGACCGCGGCATTGGGCCCGAGGCTGGCAGGGACACCAGCCACCTGCCCACTGAAGGAGGACCCTCACCTGTGCTCAGGAACTTGGTCTCTGGAACTGCAGGGACCTGGGTTCAAATCCTGCCTTTTCCCTTTGTGAAAGGCAAAAAAAAGATGATAGATAATAGTACTTACTTTCTCAGGTGGCTGGGAGGATCCATGAGGTAATGTGTCAAGTGCTTGGCATGGTGCCTGACACGTAACGGAGGACTAGACCAATCTTAGTTCTTGTTGACGCACTTCTAGACCTCGGGTTCATCTCCGTGAGAGAATGTGGTCGCAGCCCATCATCAGGTCCCATCGTGGGTCCTCGGATTCCCAGGGTTCCACAAACATCTGGAGGCGGTGGCCCAGGTGGCATTTTCTTCTGACTTAGAAATGCCCTATTTCTTTGCTCTTGTTAGACACATTGCAGCTTCATAGCGACACCTGCTGTTATCTCAGGCTGATCAGAGGCCCGGCTTGGCAGTACATTTGTTCGTTTCTAATGAAAAATGGGAATCGGGTGAAATCAGCCTTAATAATTGCGTCATGGTGACAGATGTTGACACCAGACTTCCCTCACGCGTTTTATGTGAAAGAGACCTGTGGTTCAGAAGGTGGCCACTGTCAGAACGTGTCATCCTTGGCCGGGGGTGTGGCTGGACCACTAGGAGGATTGGAGGCGGTGGAAGGCTGGAGCCTGGGTGTGGCTGGCATTTCCCAGGTCGCCTGCTCTGACTCTGTGAGGCTAGCCTGTCTAGAGGGCACGGCCTCGTGAGCCAGCAGGGTTTCCCAGCAGCTGTCCTGTGACCTAGGTTACCACTTTCCATAGGAATCATGACCATTTTCACCTACTCACTACCTTGCCTGCCCCTCCCAGCTTGTGGTCTTGGCTTGAGCCCAGAAGTTCCCTTACAGTCTCAGGGAAATGCTGCGCTCCCTCCTGCCCCTGCCCTAGAAAGCCCTTCTCTGTCCCGTGGCCTAATGCAGGCTTCTCGACCTCGGCACTGTTGCCATCTGGGGCTGGCTGACTCTTCGCTGTGGAGGGCTGTCCTGTGCGTGGCAGGCTGTTCAGTAGCGTCCCAGACCTCTACCACCAGGTACCAGTAGCTCCTCACCCTCAAGCTGTGACAACCAAAAATGTCTCTAAGACATTGCCAAGTGTCCCCCAGGGGGCCAGATTCAGCTTAACATCCTGCCCTCTCCGTGAAGACTTCATTTCCAGCCCTTAGGATCCATCAGTTAATTCTCGATGATCCCGACTATGATGCGTGTGTCCTCGTTTTGTCTCCCCAGCCACCAAACACAGTCTGGGCCACATGTTGCTTTCTCTGCATCTCCACAGAGCTCATCCTTGTTTGATGTATTGATTTTTAACAAGGGCCTCTTGGCTTGCTGTCACTTACCATGAATTGAATGTCTGATATTTTCCAATTACTTCATGCATGTGTTCTCCTTAATTCTTACAGCTCACATCAGTACTGGGAAGGTGTGTGTGGCTCAGAGAGGGTAGTTAACATACCTGGAGTCGCACAGCTGATGAATACAAGCCTGTGCCCTTTCCACTAACCCATCCAACCCTGCCAGGCCAAGGAAGGCAGCACAGAGGTGGCTGCTGTCTCTGCCTGACTAGGGGTGGGGAGGTCCTTGTGGCCGGTGTTTAAATTGTCTCTAGGAGGCAAAGGTGCAGGGGGAGCTGGGAGTGGCCTCTGTGAATGGATTTGAGGAAGAACCAGTGTGGAAAGAACACTGGCAGCCCTTCTTCCTCCAGGAAGCCTTGGCAGCAGGAAGCTGACAGGTGTGACAGCGTTGGGCCTGGGTGGGTATTGATGCTGTCGCCCTGAAGGCTATCAGGAGTGGGGTCAGCCTGACATACTTGGGGAGGCCCTGGAAAGTGACAGGGAAGTGATCTGTTTTGCCTCGGAAAGCTGTGCTCGTTACCTCTGGCTGTGGCTTGTTTAATCTGAACAAATCACGGTGTGGGCAGTTGCCGGAAGAAGAAGTGCAGTGACCCGTGAGCCTGTGAGAAGACGCCCCCTCTGCGGTGGGCAGGGCAGAGCCAGTCTGAACGGCAGCGCCCCTCCTCACGCTAGAGGAAGTCTCGCCGTGTGGGTACAGGGGTGTGACTTAGGGTATCTTGTCCTCATTGCTCCTGATGATGAAAATACTCCAAACAGCGGAAGTGCCCGTCAGCAGGGGACCGGACAGATCACAGTGTAGGTCCATCCAGGACTTGAGGTGTGAAAGAAAGCAAGACGTTCACTCGTAGTATAGAATGCTACAATTTTTATAAACTTCACAAACATACGCAAACCACCCAATACCATATATTGATTAGGGGTATAAACGTGTATGTGAAAGTTATTTAAAAATGATGTTAAGGTTGCAAACAAACCGAAGGAAATGATTCCCTAGAGTCAGTGGGGTGAGTGGGGGTGCTGTATTAGAAGACCTTCACTTTAACTGCAAGGGTTTTTTTTTAATTAATGGAAATGAGACAAAATCTTAGCTAGTTTTATATCTGGGTGCTGGTGAGTGCACAACCACACATTTTAAGTGTTTTTCTATATATTTTGCCCCTAAATGGAGCTATGCGTTACTAGCCCTGCCTGTTGTGTAGGTCCGTGATGGGGATGTGATGGTGGTAATAGATGAGAAAACGCTCCGTCCTCTGGGGTGCTAGGCGAAGGTGGGGTAGTGCCTGTTTACTGAGAGTGATCGCCTTCCTAGCTTTTCTTTGGCTTTGGCCAAGCAGCATGTGTAGCTTTTGGAGGCCTGAGAGGATTTGCAGTGATTTACACTCCTGGTACCTTGAAGTTCACATTCGTTTGTTTTGTAAGAACTCCCCAGAGCACACGTCAGAGATAAAAGCACAGAGAAAGCGGGGGATCGGATCTTTATGTGATCTTGGTCGGCTGGGGAGGATGTGGGAGCGGATGCTTCCTTCCAGGGAGTCGGAGACAGCTGTCCTGAGGTCCGCGTTTGATCTCCGCACCAGCCACATCTTTGGAGCAGATCCAGAGGCTGCAGCGCACACTTGCTGGGCTGCTGGGACTCAGTGCCCAGAATTCAAACTGTAGGGCAGTTTGGTGAGGTGGGGGATAGGCCGTCAGTGGGGGACGGTTGTCAGGAGGGAGAGAGGATGTCAGTTAACCAATATGGATGAAGGGCTAGGTGTTCAAATGGTGGTTTCTATGACAACACTGGGACTGAGCCTGGTGTCCCCAGCCAGAGAAGTCAGATGGGTACTGTACAGAGCTCTTTCTATTACCTGACAAGGTAGCCAGCTGGGGCCTTCAAGGCCATGGGAAGTGGCGGAGTGGTCGGGCTGATGGGCGGCAGACAGGGTGAGATGTGGTGCAGGGTCTCATCTGCATTTCTGAAGGCAATAAATCCTCATCTGAGCTGCAATATCGATCTGCTCTGTGAAAACGCCGCATCAGTGATTTTTTTTTAAGCCGTGTCTTTCCGTGAATCTCAGATAGGATGTGCAGGGCCTAATTTGTTCCATTTTCTGAGAAAAATAAATCTCTGTTGCTCACTCCCAGTGCCTGCCCCTTCTTCACTCTGGGGTGGGGAAGCCCTGTCACGTCGCTGTGTTTGGGGTCCCTTCAGCCGGGGCTGCTCTGAGCACAGTAACCCCCTGAGCTTCACGCCGTCTGTGGCCTCTCTGGCGATGTTGCTCTGACGAAAGGGTGGACCGCAGTCTGGACCTCCGTCAGAGCCCCACCGGGTGGGTTAAGGGCGTGGCAGAAGAGCTGGACACAAGAAAACCCACGCTTCCGTGCCTGCTCCATCATGCTCCAGCCTGCCCGTGTTTGTAGTCGGGTTTGGTTTAATAGCTCCTGGGAAACGTGAAGCAGAATTCTTCATAGTACAACCTGTTCACCTGCCCACGTTAACTGTGGCTCATCACGAACTCTGAACGTCTGTTCCGCAGCTTTTAGTCAGAGCTGACAGGGATTCAGTTACCTGACCTGTGCGCACGCTGAGCCGGCTCTGTGGGTCCCACCCCCTTCTCCCTGCACCTGGAGTCCATGTACAGATGTCTCCAAGAGGCCAGGCAGGTGGGTGTGGCATAGCCCACCAGGTGGGACCCATGCTCAAAGGAGGCTCGTGCTCTGTGAAGGGGAGCCCCAGCCCAGCCCCAGCCAGGGACCGTCCTGGAGGAGGACACTTCCTGTATTGCTGGGTCTTCTGGTTTATCAAAAGGACTCAGGTTGGAATTTTTGTTTGGAAACTCTTGAGTTTTAAAATGTTGGGGTAAAGAAAAAATTCAAAATCTTTTAAAATACTGTGCAGTCATACAAAAACTCGGCCCCGGGGCTCGGGTAGCCCCATGGGGAAATAAACCAGACTGCCCCAATGGGATTTCGGTACAGCTCAGAAAGGGGCCAAATTGGTGCACCCTTTTCATTGATACTCAGGAGAAACAGGCATTGAGCACCACTGTGTGTGGTGGGCACTGTGCTGAGTGGGTGCTTGACACTGCAAATTCATACCCATCAGGGAGGTGGGTGGGGCCAGCTTCATGATACTGGTGAGGAAGCTGAGTGTCACTTGGGGAAGTAGTTTCTTTAGGGTCACAGAGGAGTGACAGGAACCAGTACCTGAGCCTAATTCCCTTCCAGAGCCCCAGCTGCCACGCCCTGCTTCCTGCAGCCATGCTTCCCTGCCTGACCATCACAAAGAGTCCTCTGGCCTGCCCTGGCCCGGTGGCTCAGTTGGCTGGAGTGCTGTCCAGTACCTCTTAGCTAGTTTTATATTGGCTAAATATAAAGGTTGCAGGTTCAGTCCCCTTTGATCCCCAGTCAGAGTGTGTACGGGAGGCAACCGATCGATGTCTCTCCCTCACATCAATGTGTGTGTCTCTCTCTCTCAAATCAATAAGCATATCCTCAGGTGAGGATTTTTTTTTTTTTAAAGAAGAAGAGTCCTCTGGCCTGAAAGGAAACCGAAGCCTGGGAGGTACACCTACCCCCCAACCCCCTCCACCCCCCACCGTGCCCCACCAGTGGTGGCCGTGCTCTAAACGAGAAACCGAGAAACCCGGAACGGCTGGCACAGCTAGGAATGTGGCCTTAACCACTCTGTCTACCCGCCAGACTTGGCGAACGCGCTCCAGGAGATAGATTTGCCAGAAGTACTAGCTGTTGTTAGCCCAGGAATAACCTCACCAGGCGGGGAGAAACCTGTAGCTAGGAATTATGCATTTTCCTGCTTCCTGTCTGAGCCCAGAGAGGATGCCACAGAAAAGGAAAAACAGGCATAGAGATCGCATTCCAGCTTTCCTAAGTGTCTTAGTCAGCTCGAGCTTTCATAGCAGGCTGTCCCAGACCACGTGGCTTAACCACAGAAATTTATATTTTCCTAGTTCTAGAGGTCAAGGTGTCAGCAGGGCTGGTTTCTTCCGAAGGCTCTGTCCTGGGCTTGCAGGTGGCTGCCTTCTGTCGGTATCTCACGTGGTCTTTCCTCTGTGCCTGCAGGAGTCTGATACTCTGCTCTTCTTCTGTGAGGCTGCACTTCCTTTTTGTATATATATGTATATATACAGACAGCAGTTAGAATGGATTAGGGCCCATCCTCTTGGCCTCATTTTAACGTAATCACCTCTTAAAGACCTTAACCTCCAAATATGGGTACATTCCGAGGTGCTGGGGGTTAGGACTTCAACATATGAATGGGGAGGGGGTGGGTGGGACAGACACTCTTAGCCCCAAGTAAATAGCCAAACAGACTGGAGCTGGTGAGAAGCACCAAGAGACCAGAATTCTTAACTCAGACTCAGCCACCAGCAGCTCAGCCTGGTGACTACATTCTAGCCTCAGTGGCTCATCTGTAAAACTGGAGTGACGTTCCCTGTGCTCCCACCTCCCCACGCTACTGTGAACATTCAGTGTCCAAAGAACGTAAGGACTGCAACACAGTAGCAAGGTTTTGCCATTAGCTGATCGTTAGTGGAAAGATGGCAAATTGCTTATGTTCTTAATAACGTCCCTCACTTTATAAAGTTACACACACCCACTGTCCATCTTTCTCACATAATCGAAACCATCTTGTAAATAGTTATATAAGCCACTGCTACTTACCGTGGCGTGTTACTTTCCCGGGACTGACGTGAATGACCACACACTCGGATTGCAGCAGAAGTGGGTTCGCTCACAGTCTGGCGGGCAGAAGGGCAGAGTCAGAGTGTCCGCACGGTTGGTTGCTTCCAGAGGCTCCGAAGGACGGTGTGTCTGTGCCTCTCTTCCAGCTTCTGCTGGCTCCTAGGAGCCCTTGGCATTTCTTGGCTCGTAGACACGTCACTCTGATCTTGGCTTCCACCTTCACCTGACCTACTCCCCTGTGTGTCTGTGTCTCTCATGTCCGTCTCCTTACTCATAGGGCCACCAGTCACTGGACTTGGGCCAACCCTAAGTCCAGGATGATCTCCTCTCGAGATCCTTCACTCAGTCACACCCGCAGGGATGTTGTCTGTAAATAAGGGCATAGTCACAGGACCGGGGTGAGGACTTGGACGTTCCTTTTGACGGGACACAATTCAACTCGCTATACATAGTGTCACGTGCGTCTCTCGAGCTGGGAAAAGCTCCTTCAGCAATACGTGTGTCCCCGCATCCCAGCACTGTGATTCCAACCTACAGGCTCAGACCCTGGCTTTCCACTCGCCCTGTGATGCCGCAAGGGTGAGCTACCTGTTGGAGTGTGCGGTACCTGTTCTTTTACTTTTTTCTCCACTATGTTTTTCATTTTCTTATTCCATAAGTGGTACACTTTGGCATAGGGGCTTTAGAAAACACGACAAGACGAAAAAGAAAACTGTAAGTTGAGGGGTCAGTGAGGACATTTCACCCCGGTGTTGTATTTCAACACCTCCCCCATCCTTTCAGGGGTTTACAGGCAGGAAGAGGGTGTCTGTGGGCGCCTGGGTCTCCATTTTGATGAACTCTGGTGCTGGATTTTCTTTCTGAATTTCTGTGGTGACTCTGGGGTCATCTCAGTTCATTAGTGGTGGGTCCAGATTTCCCATTCTCTAGCTGGGACATTGCTGCTTTTACTATTTTTCTCTTGGCACCTGCTTTTGAGAAATCCTTCTGACAGTCAGATTTACCAGTGGGGCCAGAAAGGAAAAGCTTATTGCACTTGCAACAACAACCACGTAGAATCAAGCTGTTGGAAGTCTGGGCGGGGGCCTGAGTGATGGCTGAGACGGGGAAGGACCCAGGGCTGTGTAGGGTTTGTGGCCGTCCTATGCTCTGGGTCTTGCTGGCCCTCAGGCTCATGCAGCAGCCAGGTAACTGAGTCAGGGCTGCTCCGTCCCTGCGAGGCTTCCAAACCCCGAATGTCTTCCAAGTTCTGAGCGGCATGGAGAATTCAGTCATCTTCTGCCACCCAAAGAGCACCGGCCCTGTGAAAGATGCGCTCCCATGGCTTGGGTTGGCTGAAGGCTTTGGTAGTGAACTGAAATAGCATTCTGTCTCAAAGCTTTTGTGATAGACGGAGGTGGTGGATGCTACTGAAGGGCAAATGACGCCAGTGAAATGGACCCTCATTTAGTCCTTCCTCCGTCCATCCAGTTCGCCAGCATTGTTAGTACCTCCTGTGAACTGGGGTTTAAAGAGAAGCGAGCTCTGGGCTGGCAGAAACTCAGAGTCTAGAAAGAGGAACAGACACAGGGCCAACAGGTGAGCTCTGGAGTACCGACACGGCAGCTAAAAGGAGCGTTTCACTCGGTGTGGGGAGGGCAGGGATAATGGCCTTTCTGCAGGGTTCTTGGGGATGAGCAGGACATTCAGGACTGGGTGGGGAGAAGACAGAATGTCCAGGGACTCTGTATAGAAGGTGAGGAGATGAAATATGTCCTATTGAATCTATAAAAGAACAGAGGGTTGTATCAAATATTTGATTTTCTCCTGTTGAAAAAAGAAGGAATGGAGAGGGTGGGGAAGAAGCAAATGCAAAGACTTCCCTGGATAAAGTTAAGTTGGCAGAAGAAAGCATGTAGTAAATACAAAGGAAAGGACAAAGTAGCCCCATTTGGAAGGCCCTAGAAAGACCCTGACGGTTCGAGAGACACCATTTCTGGCTGAGTGGCTGACCTTGCTCAGTGGTCACCGCCTCTGGTGAGAGGAGGTGAGGGAGTTGGAATCTGCCTGGGCTCCTGTTGGCTCCTCATTATAAGTGTCAGCGGCAAGTGTCTGTGTCCCTGCAGGTGGCCAGCGGTCCCTGCCTGTAGCGCCACACTCTCTGGCTTCTCTCGTCTCAGACAGTAATTGGGAAGAAAACCCTTGCCTGGGACCCAGCAACTGGGGAGCACAGAGCCAGGGCTTCCTTGGTGCTGGGAGTGCTGAGGCGGGTGGCGTCCTTGCCAAGAGTGGGCTCTGATGGGGATCTGTACCCTCTCCCGGTGACCTGGCAGTGCTGAGTGAGCAGGCAAGGCCTGCTCCCTTCTGTACTTACTCCCCCGGGCAGGGGGGAGGGGCTACGGAGTGGGGAGTTTAGTAGGGTGAGGCAGAAAGAGCGAGGGATCCTTTTACAACCTCCAAAATAGCTCTCTTGAAATTACCACCAGGCTGCAGGTGGGTGTCATTTATGCGGGGACTGTGTGTGCTGTCGCATCCTCTAGGGAAGAGCGGCATCACCTCCCAGCGGCCGTGTCACCACCCATCCCAGGACTGAGAACGTTATTTGGTCCCTAAAAAAACAAACAAACCAAAAAAAAAACCCCACAACCAAAAACCTGTTGGAGCTGAATGCCTGTGCCCTAATTCTGGGCTTCTTCACCCCTTCCTTCACACAGTGTCCTAGTGAGGCTCCCTGCCCCTGA
Organism: Desmodus rotundus; assembly: GCF_022682495.2. Lineage (NCBI taxonomy): Eukaryota > Metazoa > Chordata > Mammalia > Chiroptera > Phyllostomidae > Desmodus > Desmodus rotundus. Next base: position 20,651,763 of record NC_071391.1, on the reverse strand, counting down.
CCCCCCAACCTCCATTCCATTTTACTCAAAGCCCCGTGGTAATTGTCTTGCGCTCTGTGCCACCTGCATAAAGCCCAGCGTCTTGCTTAATATCAAAGGTTCTCCAGGTCTGTTCTAGACACACCTCTTGGTTTTCCGCTTTTCACTCATGCTTTTCCCTCTTCCTGGCATGCCCTCCCTGGTCTCAGCCAGCAAGATTTCCAGTTGTTCAAATTCTCATTCAGACGGCTCGTTGCAGTGAACCATAATCACATTTGGGAACGACTTCTGGATTTCATCGTGGCTCAGACTAGTGTTAACTCCCTTAGAGTTCTGACTCACGCAGTAACACCACTGGCAATAAGATGGCGTGACTGTTATTGAACACTTGCTACACGCCGATGGCCGGGGCTGCCACTTGGCACAACTGCAGGAGGTGTCATTCACATCAAATACAGGACTGCTGTCACCGGACAGGGGTGCCGAGCCCTCCATACAGACGATCCCAGCCCTGAAAGGGGATGCTGTTGCCTCTGTTTTGCAGATGAGGAAACTGAGGCTACGGGTGTTAAGTATAGCCAGCAAGCAACGTGGCTGGGCAGTGGTTAACTCAGGTCTGCTTCCAAAGCCCCTGTTCTTTCCGTGACGTTCTGCTCCCTGCTGAATGGATGCTAGACTCCATGAAGCCCGGGTCCCACGTCCCATTCCTTTGTAACTTCCCCCCTCCTCCATGGGGCTTAATCAGTGTTCATTGGCCAAATCTCTTCGTCCTGTGACTGTGTAGTGCCAGTCATACCCTCTGTAGTAGAGACGGGCATTAGCGTGGATTCAGCCAAATAGACGGGTTTTAGAGTCAATAAACAGAGTTGAAGGAAGGAAAATATATTGAATACAATTCCTCTCCTGAGAACCCAGGCCACTAAGCCTGTTACTTTATCTCTCAGTAACACCCCAAGGGAAGTCTGAACTGCAAACTGAAGGACTGGGTGTGCCTGGCAGCTTCTTGGACTTGACCCCAACACCTGCAACGGGGTGACTCTGAGGAACTGACCCCAGCGGAACTGCAATGCCTTCTGCAGCCACCCCCTCTCTTCTCAAACCAGCCCACCCAGGTCCCCATTCCTGCAAGTAAAGTACAAACTGGTAGAACCAAGGAATGCTGAATTTCCAAATACCCCCTGAGGGAACTAAAACCACCGCTTGCCTGAGAAATGCACCCCCATTCCCTTTTCCCTTCGCTAAGGCATCCACAAGGGTCTCACTTCTTGATATATGTGCTCCTGAAAGCTGGGTGGAATTTGTATCATATTCTGTATTCACCAGGGGAATCTCCTGTTTAAAGGAAGCTGCTCATCAGTCATAAAACCAAACACTGTCAGAGATGGAAGGAACCTTACAGATTACATGGTTTAGCCTCCTCATTTTACAGATGAGAAAACCAGAGAGGTTAAGTGACTGGGCCAAGGTCACACAGCTTGTTTGAGATGGGGATTGACCTGAAGGCAAATAGAACGTTAAATCCTGTGAGGCTTGCACCAGTGCTTTTCCCTCTGTAAAGCTCTTTTTAAAGTCGCCCTGCCCCTACCCATGGCCCTGTTTACTCTTTCCCCTCCCCCCTAAAAAACCTTCAACATAATCTGTTTCAAAAACGCGACAATTCTTGTATCAGAGAGGGTTTCATCTAGACTTCAGGTTCTACCTGCTTCATACCAACTTCCTTTGGCCGTCTTGTGCTGACCAGCTCTTCTAACAGAAGGAGCGTGTGCATAAAGCAATTATGAGAGCAAGCTTGGGACTGCTTATCTTTAGAAAATCCTGCTTGCGAGTTTGGCCCTTGGCTGGCACCCGGGACTTGGATTTTGGAAGGGTTCCCACCACCCTGACTGCAGAGAAGGTTTCCGGTGCCTGACCTGTTTGTACAGACAGTGTGGTTTGTGCTGGACACCTGCATGCCACCTGGGAGTCCGGAATGCGGCACCTGCTAGGCAGAGCTGCCCATGTGACCAGCCTGGGTTAAAAGCCTTGGGCGCCGAGTGGCTAGTGAGCTCCCTGATAAACGTCTAACACGTGTGGTTACAGCTCACTGCTAGGGGGACGCAGTTTGTGCTGTGTGACTGCATGTGGGGGGACTCGTGGAAGCAGGCGCCTGCTTGCCCCAGGCTTGGATCCACGTGCCTTTGCCCTTTGCTGATTTTGCCTTGTATCCTTTTGCTCTAACAAATGCTAGCTGCGAGTACAACTAAGTGCTGAGTCCTTCAAGTCTTCCTAGTGAATCACCATATCTCAGGGTAGTCCTGGGGACCTCCCCCATCACCCAACCCAGGGAGAGATGAGCTCTTAGTCCAGGGCGCAGACAGTCTTTTTTCTTCTCTTAAGGGAGGCGGGAGTGGTTAGGGCTTACAAATGAAGACTTTGGGGTCCTGCTCACCCCAGGTCCGGTCCTGACTGCCATTTACCATGTATTTAGGGAAGTCGTCTCCCCACTCTGAGCCTAGGACCCCCAACAAAGGGGGTGTTAATAGGTGAGGATTCGGTGAGATGCCTGGCATAGGGGAGATGCTTGACTAGTGGAAGCTCTGTGTTGTCAATGCTGTGCCCCCGATTCTGAGAACAGGGCCTCCCGGCAAGTAGCTGCTCCACAGTAAACATGTGTTGGATTTATACTGCGAGACTGAGTAAATGTCACCTGCCATTGCTGCGGGAAGCGCATGGGTCTGGGAGGAACCAGAGGTTATTGTCGGTCGAAGTGAGTAAATAGCATGGAAGCGTCTGTCTGACCACGGGCCGACATGCGGCCGTGGTGGGAGAGTCTTTAACTGAACGCTGTGGGGTGAGGATGGGTGATCTCCACTTTCCCAGACCTTCCAGGTGTGCTGGCTCATCTGGCCAGACCTGGAGCACGCTGTCCTCCCCCTGCCCCCAAGGGCACTGGGGCTCCTCTCTGGATCTCCTCGGTTCATCTGTTCCTGGATCAGTCTGGAAAGCTGTTGTGTGTAGACCTAGTTACCAAGTACATGATCTAATTAGGCGAGGCTCATTTCGAATGGCTAAGTGGAACATCCCCTCATCACAATCCCAGTGACCCATTTCCCAAGTGCTCCCTTTATGCTGTTTTCCTTCTCCTTGAACAAAGCGGAGGGGAAAGAAACGGTCCTTTGCATATTTGTTTGCTCCTGTGGTGGCAACCCCTTCCTCTTCCTGCCTCAGGGAGTTTCTCTGGCTCGCTTTCTCGTTCCTGTTTCTTTTACAGGATAGATACTGTGGAAGTGTCATCACAGACCAACAGGAGGTGGCCGGCTGCCGGGAGGTGGAAAGTGCTGCCTCCCCCACAGTGCGAGGACACAGTTCCTCCTGAATTTTTAATCTTGATGGGAGTTTCACTTCCTGCCGGAGACAGGGCAGGAGGGGAGCTCAGACTGAGAGGCCCCAGGTTCTGGTTTCATCTCCACCACCAAGTTGTCCCTGAAACTTTGTTCCCCTTCTGCAAGTTGATCCAGAAGGTTCCCTGACATCTCTGGCATTCTTTCAGAGTGTCAGCACACAAAGCCCCAGTTTAATTTCTGAGAATGTCACACCCACTGCAAGTCACAGTTTATACACCGGGGTGGGGGGGGGATTAAATGCAAAGAATGCACTCATTCTACCGCCACCTCCAGTGTCCCCAAGCTGAAGGTGAGGCAGAGTGGGCAGTGGTGACTCACCTTTAGTGTCCAAGAGAGCACTAGACCCCACGTGGCACTGCCCTTGGGAGCCCCAAATCTGCGAGCAGCTCCACTTGTGGTTACCAGACTGTAGGAGACACGGTCCCAACTGAGAAATCACATAATACGGAGACGGCTTACTGAAAAGGAACCTGTTTACATTGTGCAGCCAGTGTTTTGTGAGTGTAATTGACCAAAGAACCCGTTACTTCCCACCCCTTTTTGTACTATCTTTCCTTCCCGCGCGAAGCCATCCCGGAAGCTGTGGCTGCAGCCCATCCAGGTGACTTAGTTGGGAATCTGTCCCATGTCTCACCACCCATCCTATCGATTTTCTTGGAGCCTGTGTCAGAGTATTAAAGACGGTGTTTGTGTTCCCTCCAAATCCACACACTGAAACCCGTATTAGGAGGTGGGGCCTTTAGGCCTTGAGGTTGGGTCCCTCACGAATGGGGTTAGCGCCCTTGTGAGAAGAGGCCACAGAGCTCACTCACTCTTTTTCCCACCATGGGAGGACACAGGAGAAGCCACCAGTCTGCTGGCGCCCTGAGCTCAAGTCTTCCAGCCTCCGAAACTAGCTGACAAATTCTGTTGTTTGTAAGCCTCCTCGTCTGTGGTGCTTTACTGTAACAGCCCAACCTGACTGAGACACAGAGGGCTGCCCATGTCCACCCTAACGGCGCTCTCATTTGGGACAGAACTTTCTATCATGAACAAACCAGCCGACCTCAAGCAGATGCCACCTGTCTTGTCACGACAAGTCCCTCTCCTAGGGGCCCTTCCTGCCTTCAGGCTCCATCTCTCTGCCTGTGTGCTGCTTTCTCTCTTTTCCTTTCTCCTTCCTTGCAGAAAGGACACCTCTTCTTCATTTCCTCATTCTTCATCCCTCTCTCCCTGCCTTAGTTTGAACTTTGCTGGGAAGGGGGTGATGACCTTTGACCACAGACCCACAACTCTTCTGGGTTCGGACTGTGTTATTTGCCATGGTTTGGTTTCTCATTGCTCAGGAATAATGGGTGGCCGACAGGCTCCTCAGAGTGGATTGCGGTTGTCTAGGGAATCTGCTGATCTGGAAGGGTTTTCGGATGTTGCTAACGACCCAGGGAGCACGCCATCAAGCATTTCCTTTCGCGGCCAGCTCTGCGCACTTCCTGCCTGTGACTCTTCCACTCCGCCCCGTGTCCTTTTGGTGACACTCATTTCTTTACTGGGGGACTTGAAGCCAGGCCTCAAAATGCCATTAAGAATTCTAAACTGTTTGATTCCTTACTCTCTTGTGTAAAGGGTTGTAATTAAAAGCTTTGTTTTGAGACAGCCTGGTTAAATAGTAGCTACACTGACTTACGCCTTTGCTCCTGAGTTCACTTTTACTGCCTGTTTTCTCCCCCATCTGGCTGTGAGGCTTAGAACAAGTCAGACTGGTGTCACTTCCTAGCTTTCTGACCTTGAGCAATTGGCTAACGAGCCTCGTTTTCCTCCTCTGCAAAATGGGCATAATAATATCTATCTACTTCACAGATCAGTGGTAAGGACTAAATGCGAGAAGTGGGGAGTGCAAAGCACTCAGCACAGTTCCACAGTGTAGTTATCTGTCAGGGAATTACAGTTTGATCTTCTTAGGTAATTCCTGCAAATAAAACTGACAAAAGACAGGTAACAGGGAAAAAAATTATTGATGTTAATATTTTTAATTTTATGGACACGGGGGCTTCATGGAAAAGAACTGCAAATGCAAAGAACTGATTCATCACTTATTTGGTGGTGGGATACCATTTGAACAAAGAGCGATACATTGTGGGAGTGAGGAGAAAAGGAAAAGAGGTCGGGGCTTCTAGGAGTAGTAAACTGTAGAAAGGAAAACAGAGGGGAGCTAATGGTGGGTGGGGGTTGCTTAGTGAGGTGCTTGTGCAGAGTCATCTCAGTGCCATCTCTGTCCCTGGTGATGAGTTGTTCTCCTGGTAAAAGGGGGGGACACCTTCACAAGGGGAGCTTCTGTCACCGTTACAGAGGCAAATTCATGGTCTGCTTTGAGCAGATGTGGGGGGCAGGCTGAGTGCCCCCACCCCCGTGTCTGCTGTTTCTCAGTTGCCATCAGCTCAAAGTAGTCCTCGCGCCGAAGTGGCATGTTTTGGGGTGGCGTATTCCAAACCCTGTCATATGCATTACTTTAAGAGAAGGAAGGGACCTCTTCTTCTTTCCTGTGTTCCCAGGGGTGTCTGGCTCACAGTGGGTGCTCAGGAAAACGTGTGCAATGGAAAATAGAGTAGGGCATCCCTAATGTGAAAATCCTCTGCTGGAGTCTGGTCTAGGCCCTCGAAAGTCCTGAGTCTGCCTTCCTCCTGGACGCAAGGCAGTGAGCCTGCCACAGGAGCCAGGCGGCTACGTGCAGGGTTCTCTGAAGGAAGAGCCCTGGGGCTGGGAAAATGCATCCCTACACAGGTCATTTTCCGGCTCTCCACCTCTTTCGCCATTCTCCGTCTTGGTTGCACGTGTGAATCACCCAAGCAGCTGATTTTACAATACTGAGGCCAGACTCTGCTGCGCTGGGATGGGGGCCTTGCCGTTCTGATGCACAGCCAGGGTCAAAAAGCCTTTGTGTTAATCAAGGATAACTGACTCGAGTGGAGACTGTATAACCTCATTGCACTTGAAGCCATAAAAGCGAACTCCAGCCCTGGCTGGTGTGGTTCAGTGGATTGAGTGCAGGCCTGTGAATCAAAAGGTCACTGGTTCGATTCCCAGTCAGGGCACATGCCTAGGTTGCAGGCCAGGTCCCCAGTTGGGAGCGTGCGAGAAGAAACTGATCAGTGTTTCTCACACGTGTTGATGTTTCTCTCCCTTTCTTTCTCCCTCTCTCTCCTCTCTCTAAAAATAAATAAAAATAACGTCTTAAAAAAAAAAACGAACTCCAGTAGTTAGCTTCTTAATTGGGACTTCAAGAGTGAACCAGAATCAGTCAATTGTCTCTATGGGGTGACACCGTCCCCACCTTAAGAGCAGTTTGTACCTGCTCTTAAGAGCAGTGACATTGTCACTGCAGACTCAAAGCCCAGGTTGGCTCACATGGCCAGCTCTACCCAGCGGGACCCTAGGTAGGGCCAGGTGCCTCGGCAGAACCCAAGTTGCTGATTTTAGGTGGTTCCAGGTGGACCAGGGCCGCTTGGGACAGCACCGCCCATTCGTTGTCATTAACAGGAGCCTGGAGAGCTGGGCTTTCCCGAGCCCGTTCCCAGCCTCGCTGCAGTGTGCAGCAGCGTTCGGAAGGCTTGCCCCTTCACAAACGGCTCCCGCCTGAGTTTTGTGTGTTTACCCACACGGAGCTTTCTCTCACGGGAAGGTACAGTGAGCCGTGCCGTCTCAGCGCACACTGATGTGCAGTTATTTGGAAACAAGGATTGCCCCTGCTCCCTCCCGCCACTCGCTCAACTGATGGAGGATCGCAAGAGGACGGTCAGCGTCCCTCATCGTCAGCGTGATAGGCTTTCCGAGGTTTCCAGCATTTGATTTGTAACGTTTTCGGAAGGGAACATAAATCATGTGGGTGATTTTTTTTTAATTGTGTTTAAAAAGGAAAAAGGAAAGCCTGAGTCCATTTGGGAAAGCGCGTGTGTCAGTCACAGCCGCCTCGGATCCGGCACAGAAGCTGTAAATACCTTGCTGCACACAGAGTGCATTCAGGTCTTGTTGACGGCGCCGCTGTTAGTGCCGATCTCCTCGGGGCTCCGAGCAACTCCGGGAGGAGGTGGGAGAATGCAGAGAGGGCCGTTTTCAGCCCCAAATAGAAGCAGCAATTTTCAGCAATTTAAAAAGTTCTCTTAAGGGCAATCTTTTGGTCTCCTGCTGGAAAGAGAGGACCTCATTCAGAATGCTCTTAGTAATGCTGCCAGGGGCTGATGGGGTCTCCAGATTTCTACAGAGTTTTCTGAACCCCCAAAGCCACCATATAGGGCCCCCTGCCATTTCTGCCCCTTCATGTCTTTAAACGGGAATATTAATAATATTCTGCTTAGTGGAGAATAGATTACAAAAGCTAGAAATGAGTTGTCCAGATAAAGCAAGTCCCCTTGGGGCTGCCAGACAAACTTGGTTTTGTCAGGAAAGGAAAAATTGAGGGGAGCTGACTGAAGAGTTTCCCACATTGCAGCTTGTGAGTGGTTTTATAGTGCTGTTGCTGATTTTTAAAAATTTCTTTTTATTTAGTCGTCATTTTTTAAAGTCCCAGGTGAGCCATGGATTCTGGGCCAGGAGAACAGATGAACGTGGGTTAGGTCAGGGAGTTATTTTCCAGCAAACTGCCCGTGAATTTGGAGTTGTCGGGAAAGGGAGTCCCTTTCCACTGTGTGAGTCTCTGTTATGAATGTCTTCAATTCTAGTGGAGCAAGACCCACAAGGGCCTGCCCCAAGGTCAGGGAGTGCGGGGTCCATCTTTGGAGGACATAGAATCTTCTTTCGGTCACTCCCACACGAGCACTGTCCTGTGGGTGAAGAAACGTCTCTGTCCCTCTGGGCCTCGCCTTTCCAGCCTGTGTTCTAAGGAACGTGGATTCACAAGGGCAGGCGCTCTCAGGTGCCAGGGGCAGCGGGCAGTAGAAGGTAGCCTGGGGGTCACTGGGTTTCCAGCTATTTTGACCTCAACCCGCAATAAGAAATTCTTTTTACGCCGCAGTCCACTATCCAGATAGGTTCGCATTCTGTGTGCGGAGCACCGATATTCTTCACAGATTCGCTTCCTTCTTTTAACGTCGTGTGGGCCCTGACCCAGTATGTTTGTTTCCCTGCTTGCTGTGTGGTCGAGACACTGCAGCAGGGTATTTATGCTCCGAGCTCCTCGGCTCGGGAGTTCCGAGAGACGCCTCAGCGAGCGCCTTCAGCAGTACTGCGTCCTGGGCAGTCCTCTGTGTTCTACTGCGTTTTCAGGAACAGAGCCCCTGGCCAGTCCTCAAATGCATCAGGGACTCTCACCCCAGGACCTTCTCACTTGTTCCTCCTTCCAGCTAGCCAAGGGTCTGTCCTCACTTCTTGACCAGGGGTGACCTTCTCAGTGAGACACCAGACTGCCCTGTTTAAAACTGCAGCCCACCCCCCACCCACCCTGCTCACTCTTCTTTGAGCCTGCCACTCCACTTCCCACTGTGCGGGTTTGGGGATTGTGATTTGGTTTCTGCCGCAGCATCTAATAATCTTTCAACAAACAATATTCTCTGTAACTTATTTATTATATTCATGTTCCCTCTGCTAGCTTGTAAGTTCCCTGAGGGCAGGATTTGTGTTTTGTTGATTGATAACCTCCCAGACAGCTGGAGAAGGAACTGCTACAGGATGGATTCCCACTGAAGACTACAGAATGAATGAATGAATGTTTTTCAATTACAGCCTCTCCCTGCCACTTCCTTGAATTGAGGAACTAAAGGGAAAGGCTGAGTCCCCACTTGGAATGCAGTGGAAATGAGCAGGAACAGTGGGGCAAGGAGATGAAAGTAGACAGTGAAAACCCCCAGAAAAGGAGGAGATGGGGGAACCTCTGTGACCTCCGCCCACAGGAGAACCCACCCCTCCCCCAGGGGCCAGGACATGGTTAGGGGGCCAGCTGGCTTCCTGTCATTCTGTCCCCAGCCTGAGTTATTCACTGGTGCCCAGTGGTGGATCCCGAAGCATCTCATCAGCAGCGCCCGGCTTCAGGGCTTCTGTCAGGACGCCCTTGAACATGCTCAGCCACACGGTACTGCATGTGGCCGTGGTGCATAAGCCCATGGCGGGAGAATTTGTAATCCACGGCCTTCGTGAGTGTGGCTGAGGCAGATAAGCAGTGGTCTGCCAAAAATAAAAGCGTCTTTCCCCCTTCCCTTTTCTTGCCTGAGACACAAAGTAAACCTGAATCTGTATAGTGAATGGACTACATCCTGGGAAAGCGAAAATGAAAGCATTTCATCCTGCCTCTCTATGGGAAATTTAGTGAGCCGCCCGACTTTGTTCTCAGACCCCTGCTCTGCTCTGCTCTGCTGTCCGTGCAGGCCAGCCATGAGGGCCTTTGCCCGCCGAAACTGGGAGGGAGCGTGCACCCACAGAGAGCCAGCAGGACTCCCCTGCCAGAGGGGACGAGGCTGGTGGGGAGCCTGTTCCTCTAAGCGATGGCAGTCTGGCCAAGTCCTGTGTGAAATATTCATTAGGAGGCACGGGGATGCGTATCCCAACAGTCCTTTTGTTTCTTTTAACCCATATTCAGCCAAAACCAAAACCAAACCCAAAAAACTCTGTTCCTGGGAGTTTGTTTCCTTCAATTAGGCTCTCAGAAGTCAATTAAAAAAAAAATTTTTTTAATCCCATTGTTAAGCCAGGAACTCTGCTTGTCAAAGCAGACTTTCTTTGAATAAAATAATAATGCTGTCCGATTCCCTTGATAGTCATAGTTTTCCCTTTAAATTGGTTTTCGGTTTTAAAAAGCGCTTCCCATGGAGGAAATCGGAGCTGAAAATGTACTCGTGAGGTCCCGGAAGATGTCCAGTGGCTTGGTGAGGGACTGGCGGAGCCAGAGCTCCCACGTCGAGGGGCTCCCATCTCTCCACACCAACCCAGCAACGCTTCAGCCTCTCTGGTTCCGCATGCCTTTGGGAGAGAGGGAAAGAGCTTTTAGGGAGTTCGGCACTGCACAAAGTGCCTCCATACACTACCCCACAGGTTCCTCCCAGGAATCCTGTGAAGCCGGTCTCATTACCCCCATTTTCTAATTGACGAAATGGAAATTCATTTTTATTGCAAATGTAAATTGGGCTTTAGCCTCTGAGTCTCTGCAAGCAGGGTGAGTCATGAACTTTTTCAAACATTGGAGAGGCCTCAGATACATAGATATGTGTGTATATAGGAAAACAAACCAAAAAAGCAGAAAAAAAAACCCCGGCCCTGTGGAATCTACCTTCTGATGCTTTATTTTGAGATGGATGGATGGATGGTTAACAGTCCTCAGAGCCAACTCCATTTCCATTCCAGGAATAATAATTAGCCCTCTTGCTAAAGGGCCAGAACAGATGCATTTGTAGACATACACAACCTGGGCTTCAGACCAGGCAAGTTTGATTTGCCAATAAATTTACTGTAGCGACACATCTGATACGTAAGATGCCTGAGAATAAGTGTAATATGTTTTTGAAGACAGGGCCTTAATCAGTTTTGTATGCCCTGTATACTGAGGCTTCCTGGGTGCTCACTGGATGTTTAAATGAACGGCACGTGTAGATGAGTTCCCGGGAGGCTCTCTGGGAATGAATGAGCATCTATCAAGAGTCATGCAGTCCACAGACTTAGATGTATCCCAAAATAATCACCCCTAGAGAAATCTCTGAAAATCAGCAATGAAACAGCTAACTGAAAGCGATAAATCATACCATCACATTTTCATACGCTTACAAGTGAGTGGTTTTTGGAAACAAGATTGGTGTATAAGCTGCATTTAGCTTTGGTGCGCTAAGCAAATTTGAAGCAAATATACATTTCTGGTGTGGTATTTTTAAGCCAGGGAGAGGAAAAGGGGGGTGCTGGGGGAGAAAGGGAGTTGAAGGAGCATATCAAAGCTATATTTGCAAGTTTAATCTGCATTTTTAGAAAGATGTGTTTTTGTAGAATTGGAGCATCAATCACCTCCCACTGCCAGGATTCTTCATCAGGAGAGAAATTACAGCACATCCGATCTTCCTTGAGTCTCTTCTGATCGCATTATTAAAATGGCTTTCGTCGCCGTGCACCACATGTGAGAAGAAACCCTTCCTTGGCTTACATAGCTCCTTGTCCTTCACTGCCTTGTTTACAGCCTGCAATAGACTTGTTGAGTGTGAAGGGAGAGCACAGTCAGAATGTTAATGCAGCGAAATGACACATGAGCCAGTGTCGCCCTGGGCTGTGAGTACACGGGAGGGAGGGAGGGGAGGCCCTGCCAGCTCTGCCTCTGCTCCTTGCATTAGCTCCTTGCTAGGCATTGTGTGGAGAATGAATTGGAGCCTCCGCCATGAGCCCCGCTCTGGGAGCCAAGCGAGGATCCTGAAGTTTAAAGCTTCTCAGCCGAGACCACTCAGTTAGCCAGGGTCCTGAGCTTGGCTGCTGGTGGACACAGTGAATAGTTGATTGGCCATGGAATCCACAATCTGGTATGGAGTCTCCATTATTAAAAAGTCCTGTTTACCCTCCCAGCTTCTCCCCTCCCCGGTTTATGACAGTCTTCTTTTCTGGAATATTTCAGATGGGAGGGATGAACCGGGGTTGTCCTCGAACCAGACCCTCTCCAGGGGGCTCAGCAGTTTTGAGGATAGCACCTGCCTCCCCAGGCAGCTCAGAGGAAGAGCTGCTCTCTCACCGCCCTGCCCTGCCGGCCTGTGTCTGCGTGGGTGTCTGATACCACAGGAAGCTGGGGGCTAAAACCGGGGGCAGAAAAAGCAATGCCAGATGCATTAGGCAGGAAGCCAGGGCAGATCAGGAAAAAGTCTGGAATTAGGGAAGGTTGAAGAGAAGCACTTTTGCTTGGTTTCCAACAGGAGCAGTTGCCTGCTTTGATGTCTGGATAAGAACTGGCTTGTAATTGACAGACGGAGCCTGAAAAGACTCTGTCTACATTCCCTTCTAGGAGTTAAACACACACCCTCCACCTCCACTTTCTTCCTCTGTTCCGCAGACCCGTTCCTCTTCATCTGCAGCACAGGAGTGTATCGTAGCCCAGTCTGCTTTGAATTAGTTCTTGGGCTCCGTCAATGAAGTTTGGCCTGCCTTGTGCCCAGGTAGAGTATAGTGCCCGGGGTGGATAAAGGGATTTGGGAGCGTGCTGGTATAGGATACCTAGCAACCAGATGTGGGGGTCCTTTTAAGTATTCCTTCGCTCAGTGAGACTTCAGAGCAGGAAACTTACTTCTTCTGCACGTGCCCACCCGATCACTGCCATGGCCGTTTGATAACCCACGGAAGTTCTTCAGAAGTTTTCTTCAGGGTTCGAGTAGGTTGTCTTTTTACCTTGAAGAAAAAGAAAAGCTTTCTGCTTGATACATGGATTGATGGACAAGCATATGTAGAATATAAGTCAGTATGCCTATATTGGGGGAATACAGGTATGTTTTTTAAAGTTATTAATAAAAATGTTTGAGGCCCACTGTTCAGAGCACAAAGTGAGGCACCTAGATTTTCTCCCTTTATCATGAGTGCTGGCTGAGTGGCTTCACTTTTCACACCTTCCCTACTGCCTGCTGAAAACAGGCCTAGAGTGTCCGGTGAGGAAGGAGAAAAGTGATGTGCCTGAATTAAGATGCCCCTTCTCTGTAAGGGGCCTTTCCTGCTCTCTCCACGGCCTTCGTGATCTCCAGGTTTCCCGGATCCGACCTGGAGATGGAGTCCCGCCTGCAGATCTCAGGCTCCCGCTGCCCACACCCTTCTCGTACAAGCTTCCAAGGCAGTTACCGTTGTGAAGATGCTGTATGTGAAGCACATGGGCGTTGGGTTTGCCCATCACAAGAGGCCCAGCGCTCTGTCCTGCTTTGCCGTGCTGCTGTTGCTGCAACTTAACCCATGCAGGCCACCCAAGTGTGGCTTTATTTAAAACTGGACAAGATTCAACCACTTAGAAAACACATTAGTATGCTCATCGCTCAAATGTCCCCTACCCCTGCGCCCTGCCAGTGGCCTTAGATCTCTTCTCATTCCCAGAAGCAGATGGCTTGCTTCAAAAAAATCATGCTTGAGCTGGGTCAGAAAGCTGGCGATGATAGCTTCCAAGCACACAGACTCGCAGAGGAGGGAGAACGCGGTGACTGGCAATGATCTCTGGCAAGGAGTGTCCACTGCAATCCACGCCTGTTGGTCCCTGGGACTGGTCTTTGGCACTGCACAGCGGAGCTCCTTCCGTGAAGGAGCTTCAGCAAATGGAGTGCCTGTGACAGCTGTGTGACTCACTCCAGAGCCTGGTAGTTTAAAGCTGACAGCTTGGACTCTTCACTTAAGTGCAGTAGTTTGATGCTTTGGGAGCAGGCCGCAGGCCAAGTCCTTCTCTGTCCCAAATCTGGATGTTACATTGTAAAACGTGGTGTTTACCAACATGTTTCACCTTGAATTAGTTGTGATTCAATTGTTATTGTTTGTTGACGGGGGACGTCCTTTAAAATCTTATACAATTGATTTACTTTTCAAAAGTACAATGAAATCATGTTTTCATTATAAAAATACATGCACTCATTATAGGACATTTGTAAAATATAGAAGAGGGAAAAATTCATCCATATTTCCTCCATCCATAATAATGATTATTCGCTCCCTGGCTGCTGTGGCTCAGTTAAGTTGGAGCATCGTCCCATAAACCAAAAGGTCACGGGTTCGATTTCCAGTCAGTGCACAGGCCTAGGTTGTGGGTTCAGTCCCTGATGGGGGGTGTGTGAGAGACAGCCAGTCGATGTTCCTCTCTCACATCAGTGTCTCTCTCGTTCTGTATCTCCCTTCCCCCCTTTCTCAAATCAGTGCATGTCCTTGGGTCAGGAATAAAGATATTAATAATACTCATTAGCTATCAGCGTATTTCCTTCCATATTCCTTTCTGTGCGTATGTAAAGGGGGCATTTTGTTCTTGCAGCCATGATATTAGTTATTCAGTTTTTCATTCTGCTTTCTTTCTACCTGCATTAGTATTTTCCCGTGTTGTTATAAACGCTTAATGAGCATCCTCATGACTGCGTGATATTCCGTCAAGTGGGTGCACCGCACTTTACTTAGCCACACGCCTGTCGGTGAACACTTAGGTTTTACCACTGAACTTTTATACACAAAGTGGTAAAGGCCTTTAAAGCTTGTTTCATATTTTGGATTACTTCCTCACAATAGATTTTCATAAGATTTATATCAGGTGTGAACACTTTTAGGGCTCATTGTACTTAAGGTACTAAATCATTTTCTAAATGGGTTGTATCTTTTTTATACCCTCACAGGCATTTGAATAGAACCTTCCCACTGCATTCTGGCCAACCTAGGGTATTAGCATTTTTTAAATCATTCCTGCATTGCTAGGCAAAAAATGATACCTAATTTTCTTTAATGTTGCACATTCCTGTTTTGTGTTGATTGAGGCTTTATTTAGGAAGATCCTACTGTGTTTTGCATGGTGCATGGAAATTTCATGGAAAGTGCTCTTAAAAAATAAAATTGTTTATTTTTTAAAAATTTATTTATATTTAGGGGGCAGAGGGAGAAAGAGAGAGAAACATTGGCATGCGAGAGAATCCACTGGTTGCCTCTCTCATGCTCCCATCTGGGGACCTCGCCCTCAACCTAGGCATGTGCCCTAACTGGGAATCGAACCAGCAACCTTTCGGTCCACAGGCTGGCGCTCAGTCCACTGAGCCACACCAGCCAGAGCAGAAAACTGTTTATTTTCATTCTGTTTTTCCTCATCTCTTTTCCTTCCCACTTCTAAGTCACCTCACATGAAGAACTACACGGCCAAACTATAGAGAATTGATGCTCCAGAGATCGAGTGACTGAGATGGCCATGCAGTTTTCAGGCAATAAACGACCTGAGTTTTAATTTTTCTGACTTACGCTGTTTAGCCAGCAACCATCGAGGCCTTCTGTTCGCCGTTTTTTCCTTCTTCCCTTATTTCCTTCCCCCACTCTCCCTCTCTCCCTGCCCTGCCTGTCCTCTCTCTACCCTGTGACAGCTTAGATAAAGGCCTGACAGAGGGGAATGGAGGGGCTAATCCCCTTGCTGCAGCCCGGGTCCTGTTCCTCTTCCTGCTGAACATGATTTGTGGTTGTTTGGCAGAAGGTCAAAATCTGATTCCTCACAGTGGGGGTGGAGGGGGAAATATTTGATTTCTTTGACACAGTTCATTAAAAATTCATACATATGGATCTGAAAATGAAACATTTCTTCGTGTCAACATGAGTTACGGCCGAAGCCTCAAGCAAGCTGTCAGTAGCAGAGTGTGGCACTTTCCCCAAGTAATCACACGGGCGTAGCGGGGCCTTTCCACGTGACCAGAAGGGGAAAGGTGAGCTGGGCTCCCAGTGGTGGAAATGAGATTTTTCTCTCTTTTGCCTAAGGGCTTTCCTTGTAAATAGAAGCCGGTTTATTAGGAAACCTCTTTATCTGAAAGCTTAAAGAGCCCATGTTACTCTTTTATTCTTTTGTCCACTCAGCTGATAAATATTTTATGGAGTCTCAGCTCTTGGTCAGGTGCGTATGAATGAGACAGGATTTACTTTGAAGCTCCCTACTTTCTTTCTTACTCTTCCCTGACCCCTTACTTGGGAGTCGTCTGACTTTTGCCGTGTCTTTTATTATAAATACCGTAACAGCATGATCTTCCAGCCCAGGGCCTCCCAAACTGCAGTGCACTTAAAGTCTGGAGGTCTGTTAAAATAAGATGCCGCCTCACCAGGTCCAGGACAGGACCAGAAAGACTGCATTTCAGCCAAGCCCCTAGGAGACGCCATTGCCACTGACCCAGGTACCCCGCTTTGAACAGTGAGGCCCTAGTCTGCATAGCTGTCCTGGGCTGAATTGGGTTCCTTCAAATTCCTGTCCACCCAGAACCAGTGAATGTGACCTTATCTGGAAATAGAGTCTTTACAGATGTAATCTAGCTAAGATGAGCCTACTAGTCAGGGATCTACTATCCATCTATCAAGAGAAAAAGAGATTAACTGGCTTTAAGGAATGGGCTCATGAGATGCTGAGAGCTGGCAGGACCCACCGTCTTCAGGGCAGGCCCCAAGGCTGGAGATCCTGGGAAGTGCTGGTATTGCAGTTGTGAATCCAACCCCCTCTCTGGAGGCAGAATTCCTTCTTCCTCAGAGGACATCAGTCTTTTCTAAGGCCTTCAACTGCTTGGATGAGGCCCACCCACATTGCGGAGGCTCTTCCGCTTTACTCAGCGTGCACTGATTTAAATGCCAATCACATCTGAAGAAATTCCTTGACAGCAACATTTAGCCTGGTGTTTGACTAAAGCCAGGTACCATAGCCTAGCCAAGTTGACACATAAATTTAACCATTGCAAAGAGGCCAACAGATTAGGGTGGGCCCTAAATCCAGTATAACTGGTGTCCCTAGAAGAACAAGGAAATTTGCATACAGATACACAGGGCCATTTGAAGACGGGGGCAGGGAGTAGAGTGGTGCTTCTGCAAGCCAAGGAATGCCAGGGATTGCCAGCAACTACCAGAAGCTAAGAAGAGTCAAGGGAGGATTCTTCCCTAGAGCCTTAATTTGTGCTGGTTTGAGCCACCCGGTTGTGGTACTTTGTTACAGCAAGAGAAAACTGCCTAGGAAACTGCCACAGTATCCCCTGTCGTAGGCAGTGGCAAGCCTGAGAACATCATCACCAGCGCTTGACTTTTCTGGTGATCTGCTATCTTGAAAGATGGACTGAGAGTCTCAAAGTGCACAAACTCAAGTGTTTTACCGCAGACCAGACCAGAAGTTCAGAGCTACTGTGGCGGGAATGACCAGGTCGGGGCTCCCCTCTTCTTCCCGGCTCCAGAGTGATCTGGAAATGCTCACGTGTCTCCTCCTCTCCTTTCTCTTCTCACCCTGTCTTCAGGTTGCAGGGCAGCCTGCTGACAGATGAGGAGTTAAATTTGCTTTTCTTTGAACAAACTCTACTAATTAAAATGTGCCCCCACTGGGACTGCCATTTTTCCATAAGTAACGTGTTATTTCATTAACATTTGCTTTAAAAACCAACAAGATCATGAAGTTAAGATTGCTTTAGCTTACCCGCTGTCCAGATTTCGTATGCACGTCGTAACCTCCCGGCGTAGCAATAAGCTCGAGCAGGCAGTCTGGGGTGCTTCGCTGGTGCTTATTCTTAACAGCAGGGGAATCAATACTGGGTGAGGGTTAGACTAACAACGAGAGCTGTCAAGAACTGAAGAAATAATTAAAATTACAATAATAAAACAACAGGGGTGGAGGGGAATGGATAGATGGTTTTATTCCGGGTGGGTTTTTTCCTGCCTCCCGCACATTTGTTGGCCTTTTCAGAAGGACACAGAACGAGGAGGTATATTTCTGCTGGGGAATGTTTAAGTAAATGTCAGTTGTGATCAAGAGGATAGCCTCCACAAGGAAAGCAAAGCTGTAAATGTCACTTGTTTCGCTTCACAGCAACTGTGTGTGTGTGTGTGTCTGTGTGTGTCAGAGCTGAAGTACGAAACCAGTGAATTCAACTGTAGCCAAGAGTTAGCACCCAAAGTCCATGGCGAGGAAACAACAGGACCCTGAAAAAATGGACCCCCCTTTTAGCAGCGAGAGTGTGGAGAAACTGAACTCCTCGATACTGTGATTTCTCTATCTAATTCAGCAAATTAAATGGCTCTTAGGACTGCTGTGAGGTGGTCTTCAGACGGAATGCAACCCACATCATTCTTTGTGCTTGAGAAAGGTGCATTTAAAAGTGTTGACATTTTAGATTGAGAGTAGGCTCCTCACCCTGGCATTCAGAGTTTTGATTCCAGTGAACTTCACACTCCCACTCTGTGGCCCAGCAGAACTGGATTGTTCATCACTCCCCAAATGGATCCTGTCATTTCCCTTCACGGAGAATGTCCTCACTCCGTCTCCACATGCTAGGACTGTTCCCACCCTTCGAGACTCACCTCTAATGCCACCTGCAGCGATTCTCCCGACTTTGCCAGACCAAAGACCGTCGCTCCTGACTTGGAACATCCCTAGCATTTAATTAGTACTGCTTTTCCGAGGCCTCTGCTGGAATGCTTCTGTTCCTACTGTTTGTTTCCCTTTATTGTTCCACTGACTTGGTTGTAAACTTCTTACGGTCATGAGAGTAAGAGAGTCCCCTGTTACCCAAAGGAATGGCCGCCTGCCTTAGCTATTGTAAGCCCTCTGTTGTGAATTGGGTTGAACTCTCAACTGGATAGTGTGTCTCTATTTGTAGCTTAACTTTTTCTCTGACCTGAATGATGAGTCAGTCAGAGACA
Organism: Desmodus rotundus; assembly: GCF_022682495.2. Lineage (NCBI taxonomy): Eukaryota > Metazoa > Chordata > Mammalia > Chiroptera > Phyllostomidae > Desmodus > Desmodus rotundus. The sequence continues at coordinate 20,633,125 of NC_071391.1, read as the reverse complement.
CAGAAGGCCCTGGCTGATAAGGGACTTCAGGACGTCCATTGAGCACAGATTCTTGGGCTGAGTCGCTGGAGGTGCTCAATCAAAGGGCAGGTCCCAGACACCTGGATTATGAACAGACATCTCAGAAGCTGGTTGCTGCAGTGGATCACATGGATCTGAGTTGAGTCCAGTGCTGCAGTTTCCTGCTTGTGCAGACCTGGCAGCCTCCCTGTCTGTAAGGTGGGCGTGGTCCTACTTGCCTTTTGGGGCTACTGGTGGGTCAGATAAAAGAGCACAGGTAACAGGCCAGCCCCAGGCCTAGATCAAAGAAGACACACCCGATTCTGAATGCTGGTCCCAGGTGCATTTACCTGCCTCGGTACACCCTCATTTCCCTCCCTGAACATTATTGCTCTCTTCTATCCAAGCCCCAACTCTTCTCCAGCTGGGGTTTGTCTCTTCTTCACCCCTGCCGCTGCTGTGGCCCCGTGGACGTGAGCTAGAGGACACACATGTCAATGCTGCTTCTCCTAGAGTCCCTTTCTGCTGCTGTCGTTTCTTCAGCATACACCCGAGGATATGCTGTGTGCCAGACACTGTCACAGACGTTGGACATGCGGCCGTGAGCAGATCGGGCAGAAACCCCGGTCCTCAAGGGGTTTATATTCTGGACAGACTAGAAAAATGATAAGTAGGAGGATGTGCAAGGTTTTTTTCTGCTCCTATTTTCACCCCAACCCCAGCCTGCTTCTAGGGAGTCTCCATCTTGGCAACATCTGCTAATCATTGGTGCACTTGCACTCTTGAAAGTCTCACCCTACTTGACTTCGGAGTCCCCAAGCCCCTTGCTCCTTGCTTCTGGAGGGGGGACGAGGGAAAATTTCCAGTCACCTTTAGTTCCCTGCTGAAGCTCTTGCAGACTTTCGACAGTGCGTACTACCACTGTGCAGGGGAGAACGTGATGACAAGTCACAGAGGCTTTCCCCCGTCATCTGTCATCTTCTGCTTCTTTGGGAAGCCGTTCCTGGAATCGCCAGGGGCTGCGTGTCTCCATTTAATAATGTGTGCTTTTCGTTTTTATTAGTCACACACAGAGCCTGATATTAAGCATTAAGGAAGGGAGCCAGGCCGAGGCAGTGGGGTCAAGAAGTTGCTATCTTTGAAGAAGCACAAGACATTTGGAGAGAAAACAAGAAGGAAGGAGGTCTCCAAGGTTGGGGCTACAATTCGAGAAATGGAGTCATCATTTATTAATAACGGTTTCTAGATTTTGAGCGCTTACAATGTACCAGGTGCTGTGCTGAGCGCTTCATGCATGTCACTGGGGATGTGGATGGTGGGATGTTCACGTCGCAGGTGCGGAAGGTGAGAAACAGAAAGGCTAAGTGAGCCAGCCACAGACGCACGGGGTCACTCAGCTAACCTGTGAGAGGCACTTTTCACAGGCTGGAGCGAGTGGAAGTTAAGCAGCATGAACTTTTTAACCAAACCCCAGTTTAAGCAAAGGCAGTAAATTTACACACACTCAAAGCAAAATTTAAATAATCACTTGCTGCGCAAATACAGAAATACAGGGTTTCAAAACATTTTGGATTTTCGTGTCTGAACCCCTGTTGAGTGAGAGTAGAGCTCACTGACCGTGATACAAGGAGGAACACTGTGCATCGTACCCGGTCTTCCGGGCGAGAAGGTCAATGAGCAGTGGAAGTTGTGATCCGGTTAGACAAAAGGAAAACACTCACTTCTGAAGTCTGCCACCCAGAAGTCACTATTTCAGTACTTCTTAAGGTATGACTTCCATACCTGTTAATGTTGTATATTCCTGGAATCCAGCACAGTCCCAGAGAATTAAAATAGGATTACAGCCCCAAAGCCCACGTTCTAACAAGCCCCAGAGGTGATTCTGCTGCACGCCACAGTTTGAATTTCCTGAGACCACCCCGTTCCATGTCTGTGAGCCTCTCGTCCCTATTTCCCACCTCTTTGTGTCCCTCTCGGCTGCATTCTGAGTAATTCCTCCCAGCTGTCTTTCAGGTCACTTATGGGCGTACTTCAGAGATAGTGGGGGTGTGGTTCCAGACAACCACAGTGAAGTGAGTCACAGTCTTTTTTCTGGTGAATGCTCTTGCCTTCACTTCGTAAGAGTGCGTCATCTATGAAGCGCAGTAAAGCAAAGCACAATAAAATGAAATATGCCTATATTGTTTTTTCATATGTTTCTAATATACTATTAAATGGGTCCGTTGAGTTTGTAATTTTAGTAACAATACTATCCACTTCTAGATAATCTGTTTGGTTCTTTTTTCAAATTTTTATTTGGTCATCTTTTAATAGTTTACTGTTCCCTGCAGAGGGATGTAGTCAACCTTTTCTTTTGCGTCTTTAGACTTAGTAAACATGTGTGATTTGGTCAGAGAATTTAATATCTGCAGTGTTTGTGTGTCCGTGTCTGATATCTCTCGTTTCCACTGGTCTGTTCTTCACGTACTTGGTATTTGGGGCTGCATTCCACACGTTGTCTTTGAAAAATTATTTGTGGGGATTCATCGAGGGGTATGATAAAGCTGTCTTTCTCCAGAGAGATTTCGCTTGGCTTCTGCTAGGTTCCTGGGAGTACTGCAGTTAACTATCACTTGAAACCAAGTTCAAGAGGGTCCATAGACCATCTAGGTAATGCAGACCCAAGGTGCACAATCCAGGCGAGGGCCCCCCTACTGACAAATGCCTCCGCGTCTTCCCAGGTGCCCATGTTGCAAGGATAACCCTTCCTGCAGCCCCCTGGGCAGGGGTCAAGGAGAGCTGCCTCTGGTCCATCCTGATGAGAGTTGCTCTTTGGAGCCCTGTTGTAAAGGAGGGGTCTCCTTTACACTCCCCACTTTGGGCAAGCCCTGGGTCTTGACTTCAGTCTCAGGCAAGACTGAAACCCAAGTGGGTCCAAATCGCCATTGCTCTGGGGACAGAGTTATCTCAGTTTCCCAGATGCTTACCCTTTACTTTTTATCAGCTCTTTAATGATATTGAGATGTTTTTTAAAAATATTTTACTCCAGTAAGTACCCCCCGCCTTGGGAAAGGTTGGTGTGAATAGTTAGCCCACAGTATTACCAGAACCAGAGGTCTCTCTGCTAGAGTTTGAGAGCTGAGCCTCTGTCCACTCCAGCCACCATTGATAGAGAGAACGAGAGCTGGACTTCTGGCCTGTTATTGGGTAGAACACCTGCCTTTACCCAAATCTTTCACTTTGTTCTCCCTAATGTGTCTCTCGGTATCTCTAGTGAGATGATTCAAGTCTCGAAGCAACAGTTACTTTAACTCAATAAAAAGGTCAAGCGGTGCTTTAGAAGGAGGCCAAGGGGCTGGTGGAAAGTTGAGAATCCTTAGGTGCTGGGAATTCAGGGAGTAGGAGCCACAGCTGTTCAGATCAGCCGGGGCTGGTCTTCCCTCTCACGGTCACCGGGGGCCTCTAGACGGTAAGTGCACTTGGATTAACATGGTGGCACAGGATGGCTTGTGTTCACCCCAGAGACTGACAAATGGGAGGCAGAAAGAGCACTCCAGCTTCCGTCGTTGAAAACTGGGTGGACAGTCTGCACCCGGGCTCTGCCGCTCTCATCGTCATCATCCCCTCAATGGGTTAATTGGCCTCTGGAGGTGAGGTTGCCACTGGTTCCGAAGGTGCCTCTGTCGGCCACATTATTGCGAACCCTGCCCTCCGTTTCTGAAAGTCACTCTCGAAAACACACTTTCCTCTCCACCCGCGAAGCCTGATTTATCAGCCAGCTCCTCAGAGAAGAAACAAGATAAAAAACTGTAGCTATAAAACACTGTTAGGCATGACGCCCTGTGGGTTTTCTGTCTAGACAGAGCTACGAGGCTCCTTTGTGGCCCGAGCAATACCTCGAGATTGCTGTGTGTTTACGTCTTTGTAGAAGAAAGATGGACTTGATGGCTTTATGTATTAAGAGAGGCCACGGAGTCTGGCAAACAAAGCTCTGGCCAGGAAGTTAGGAGGTGACACTTTCCACCTCAGTCCTGCCAGTCTTTCCCCAGTGAGAGAGAGCGTGGCCTGCAGGGTTCCAGTCTTGACACTATCACTTACTAATTCAGTGACCTTGGGCAAGTGACTCACATCTCTGCCTGAGTTCCCCATCCATAAAAAGGAGATAATGGTGGTACCTAGGGCATGGTGTGGCTGTGAAGATAAATCATGTAAATTGCTTAGAATATAATGCTTGGCAATAGCACGCACTGGATAAATGCGAGCTATCATGATTATTATACTGGCCAGGAGGGAAGGCATGCAGGTCTGTCAGCGCCTGGAAAACAGTCCGCTATTCCAGTGAGTCGAGGAGCTAAGAGCTCCTGTTTTGAAAGGGGAAATCGGCGGTGGTGCTGGCCTGTTTGAGAGGGCTGGTTCACCTCCAAGGGTCTTTTCAGCTCAGTACCTCCTTGCCAGGCTGATTGCACAAGTGGTCCAGGGTTCTCATGTTCGTTGCCAAGAGACTTGTGAGTTGCTCGGCCAGGAGACATTCAGATGAGGAGTGCAGAATCAGGAGGCCTCTGGGAAATGCAGGGACAAAATGAGGTAGCACCACCAGGCAGGAGCCCGTTGGGGATTAGTGAGAGGCATCGGTGTGAATCCCACACTGGACCAAGCCCCGACCCGTCACCGGCTGTTGGAATTGAGACAGCCTCCTCCTGTGTTTCTCCTTCGCCAGGCGAGCTCATTCCCTACAGATCCACACATCGGCATCCATGCAGCGAGGGGATTGTGTTTGAAATGAATGCTATTTGTAGGTTACCCGGCTGTGTGCATTTGTCAGAGGTCATTGAACTAAAATTACACAATTTTTAAAAAATGAGTTTCCATTTGATTCTACATGAGTGAAATCATATGGTGCTTGTCTTTCTCTGGCTGGCTTATTTCACGTAGCATGATGTTCCCCAGGTCCACTGTCGCAAAAGGTAAAAGTTTCTTATGGCCAGGTGGAATTCCATTGTGTAAATGCCCCATAGCTGTGTTATGAACAAACTGAACTAACCAGCAAAATAGAGACAGACTTGCAGCTAGAGAGCAGGCGGACAACTCTGGGGGAGGGGGGCAGCTTTGGGGGTGGAGGGATTGAGCAAAAAGGAAAAAGGACCCATGGACATGGATAATAGTGTGGTGATTGAGAGGGAAGAGACGGGGGATGGGGGGATAAATGGTAACGTAAAAATACAGTGAAATTTTAAAAAAATAAATTAAATATAAAAATTTATTAAAAGTGAAAATAAATAAAAAACAAAATAAAATTTAAAAATGAGTTTTCCTTCTCCTTAAGTTGGTAGTGGCGCTTTCGCAAATGCACGGGTGGTTGTCATGGCCAGAAGGGGGTTCTTATGTGGTTCCCAGGGGGAGGGGTGCACCTGCTGTGTGTCTCTTGCAGGAGTGCGTGACCTGTCCCCGACTCCTGCCAGCTCTGGCCCTTTCTTAGTCTCTCTTGTACCTTTCTCCGGCTTCTTATTACCTTTATTTTCCCCCTAGATTTGATCATCTTTTTTATTTTTTAATTTACTTTTTTTTCATTTTATGATCAGAAATAATATGTGCATGCTAGGAAAAAAAATCAAACCACTCAGAAGGGTTTAAGTAAAAAGTGAAAGTCGTTCCCATTCCCCACCCCCAACCCTGTTTCCCAGAAGTAACCACTTTTTAAATGTATTTGTAGTTTAATGTATATAATGCAAATATACAGATAAGTACATATATACTTATATATATGGTCTTGTTTTATTATAGAGATGGAGTCATTTTCGTGGTTCTGCCTCTTGTTTTTATCACTAACAGACCATGGGCATCTTTTTATGACACCACATATAGAATTTCCACCCCCCTCTTTTTCAATGGCTACAATATATAATATATTGTTTCAATCTATTTAACCACTCTTATCGCTATATTTCTAACCTCACTCAAGGTGGGCATATGTAGTTCAGCTGAGAGACAGATGCACTGTGGAATGCATCCAAAAGAATTCCATCTCATTTCTTTTCTGTAACACTGTCTTGGATTCTGGGGTGTGTTTGGGGTGATGTGGAGTCTGGCTGGCTTTGGCAACAGATTGGAAGAGGGAGAAACACTATCCGCCGTCATACATCTGTGACCAGAGGACATTCTTCTGAACGTCAAAGGGTGATTATAAGATCACTACTGACAAACTCTCCCCTGAGACAGGCCAAGGTAATGCTCGGTTGAATTTCAGGAGATGAAAGTGAGGTTTTAAGCAGTGGCAAAGCCTTGTGTCCCTGTGGTCCTTCATGCTTTCCGAAATGCTTTCATAGTCATCATCCTACTTGATCCCTCTTCGAACCCCGAAAGTGCGTAGGTCGGTGGTGATTTCCCTGAAACTGCAGGTGAGTCCAAGGAAAACAGTAAGTAGGAATCAGAGCTAGGATTAGCACCTTTTCTCCTATTCCTGGCCCAGTGTTCTGGCCACGCCGAAAAGTGAACCACACCAGGGGGAGATCGGTGATCACAGAGCAGCCACCCAGGATGCCGGTAGCACAAGTTACCTGAAAACCCAGGTGCCCTAGATCGTTGAGGTTCAGGGGAGTGAGTGAGAGGACTACCTGCCCACAGCCTTCTTGTTTAAAATGGCAACTTAGATACACACACGTACCTCTGTTTTCTCCTAAAAATCCACCTTAATGATATTTTAAAGAGTAAACCCATAAGGACAATGTAAGGAGAAAAGAAAAAACAATGATAAAAATGGGGAAGCAGGAGAACAGTTGGATGAGTAGCAGCTGACTTAGCTCAGAAAGCAGAGTTCTGACTAGCACTCGGGAGCACCAAGACCCAACCAACTTTACTCCCAGAAGGTCTGGGGATTGGCGGTAGAAGAAAACTCTGGAAGCAGAGGTGACCAGGAGTATTGTTTGGAGTTCCATTAGGAAGCCGTCACACTTCCAGATTCTCTCCCTACCTGACTCAGCCTGGCGACTGCCCCTCACTGTGGCAGAAGATGAGAGTTGATTCTCTGGTGAGGGGAAGCAGAGGGTCTCTGGATACCACTCGCCAAGTGCAATTGAGGATGAGGGTACCTTTCTGGAAATGGACTTAGTGCGCACTGACATACTGAGTGTTGAAATCACTAATCTACGCCCCCACTCCTGGCCCCCCACCCCCCGGTCATCTCGCAGGACACAGCCAGGCTCAGGCTCCTTCCAGTCGAGAATTAAACAGAGTTTTGTGTTGTGGGGGGAGTCTCACCAGTTTAAGGGATTGGAGATGCCCAATGACATGGGCCAACCAAGTCATCTTATGAGGAAGCCAGCAGTCACTGATCCGCATCCGAGAGCTTGTTAGTGCCCCATCCTGTACGTGAGTGGCCAGCGGGGCATCACCAGGCACTGGAACGTGAGGAACAGAGCACTCACACATGCACACACGCACATGTGCATGGGCACAGGCACCGACACGCATGTGCACAGGCACGTGCACACACATGCACAGGCACATGCCTACAGAGAGACGGAGACAAGTGGAAAGCACCTAGAGGAAACAGGCCATACAAAGAGGAGGAAAATGGTTTTTAAAGCCTAAGAGCTAACCGAAGATACTGCATTCTGGAAACAAAAGCAGGATGTTCTTTTAAAAGTGCAAACAGGGAAGTACTCAGAAACTTAAAATATGACAAAGCTGAAACAGGAGTCGGAGGATATGTCCCAGACAGTACAAAAACACAGAGAAATGCAAAGTGAGGTAGAAAGGATAAGGAAAGTAAATCAAGCATGTGGTTATTTACACCCAAATAATAGGAATTCTAGACAGAAGCGAGAAAATGGAGAGATTAAAGGAAATTGCCCCTGAACCAAGGATGGAGTTGTCAAACAGGAAAGGGTCCAACTAATGCTCCCATCCAGGCACGTCGGCGTGGAACGTCAGAACACCGGGCACAAAGAAGATCCGTGCTGCAGACTTCCACAGAGGGCCTGGAAAGACAAGTGCGTAGAGGAAAGCAGCCTTCTACAAAGGTTCAAGAGTCAAAACGGCATCAGACTTCTTAATAACATTGGGCATGAGTCTACTGTTCTAAAGTGAATAATGTCAAATTCTGCTCCATATACAGGAACTACTGTAAAGGACACATGGACAAAATCAAGGGGGAGGGTGGAGGTGGGGGAGGGAGGTGGGTTCGGCTGGGGTGGGGTGGAGGGATGGGGAGAAAAGGCAGACAACGGTAATTGAATAAAAATAACAATTTTTTAAAAAATTCTCCATAAACACATTTTCAGAAATGATTTTTAAAAAGTGACTTTCATACAGCCCTCCCAAGAAACTAGAAATGAGTGTGCTGTACCCAAACTAAAGGAGTAAACCAAGAATAAGAAGACAGGTTACGGGAAATCCAACATAACAAGTGAGAGTGAGAGGGAGCCTCCAGGCATGGATAAAATGCTTCACGGGTTCCAGTGTATTACAGAGCTGGGGAAGGCTCCGTTTGGATTAGTGAGAACTATACGCAGTACTAAACAAATACGTATATAATTCTAAACAACTGAAGGGGGAAGGCTATAGGAACTCCAGGGAAAACAAAGTTTTGCCAGGAAGAAAAGTGTTGAAACCATAGTATACGTTATGATGTGGCAGCGCATAAACTTTCTGTGATCAAGATAAGAAAAACACTGATTATCTAACATTACTCTCTAACTGGGGGGCTTGAAAACGGGCTTGACTGGCAGTGGGCGTTCGTGTGCTGCTGAGAGGGTGATAAACTAGAGCTGCGTCCTCGTCTCCCAGATGGAAAGTCCGTAGCTAATGCCTCAAGCTGAAAATGAAGAAATAGTTCTGTTATTGAGAGATAGGAGGGAAACTGAGAAAAGACCCAACCAAAATAAGTAGGAAATGATTGCTTCTGGCAGAGGAGGGTCAAAGAATGCTGTTCCTTTTATCAAGGCCTCTACAGCCATTTGACTCTTTACATGGCGTGCACATGTTCTTTTGATAAAAATAAATGAATTTAAAGAATGCACTGGGAGGAACAATTGATCAGTAAGAGCACTTGTACTTTCAAAGGGAGCTGTATGCGGAAAAGCTCTTTCAAGTATTCTCAGCCTCACCACAGATGGCCCCGGGCACAGACACCTCTGCCCGCCTTGTCTGCCAGTCCGGGTCCACCTTAATGATGGAAACAGAGATGCAGTGGTGACTTTTCAGAAGCCCGTGAGCTGACTTTTTTCTCTGCAGGATGAGTGGTTTATTGAAAAAATCCAATTTTGAGCATTTTGGTTTACCACAAACCAGAAGAGGTGGCGGAGGTGGCCTCTACGTGGGTTTGGATTGCACACGAAGCATCACACACCCCCTTGGGGAGTAACCTACAATTCCGCCCTGGTTTTTAAAGCGAAACCACATGGCCGATACCTGGGGAGCAGGATGAGGATTTATTCTCTTTTCTCCCATGCTCCTAGGCAGCCTGGATTAGGGACACTGATTGAGGCACCTTCTCTCAAGCTCCCAAGGCAGATCGTGTTACCAGATTCCTCTCCCAGCACCCCCTGGGGTGAATGGCTGGGGCTCTTTTTCTGAGAATGGGTTCTGCCGCGCGTGCCCAGGCACGTAGCCCATCCAGCCAGGGCCACAGAGGCCAGAGGCACGTTCTCATGGGTGTGGTGGTTCAGCGCATGCACTTTTGAAGAATGCTCAAGCTGGGTTCAGATCTTGATCTGGCTACTGCTGACTGCTGACTCAGAGTAAGTGACCTCACTTCCCTGAGCCTCCTCTTTCTCGTCTGTAAAATGGGGGTAACAGCAGTACCTACGGCATAGAGTGACATAATACATAAGATGGGCTTGCAGAAGAGTGCCTATCACGTATTAGCTAATAACTCGACATTATACTACCTATGTCATTTGGGAGACTCTTGAGCTCCAGTCTCCTCATTTGCAAAATGGGGTGATACGCATCTCCTGAGGTGGTCGCGAACGTTCTGGGAGCCGATGTCTGCGCACTGCTTAGCCCGATGCGTGGCAACTAGTGAGAGCGTGGTTCACAAAGGTAGTAATCACTTCCCTTCTTTCCACTTGCACAGCCTCTGTCCTTATTCAGGCCTCCCTGCCTCTTGCCTGGCCACCAAAATACCTTCTCTGGCCACCCTGAGTCTCCCCTCTCTCCTCTGGAATGCACCCTCCACGCAATTGCCAGAACAACTTCTCATAAACATTGCTTTCATCACTTCCCACCCGCGTTGAAGAGCCCTCGGTGCTTGTAAAATCAAAACGCCCTGGCTGGCTATATAAAGCTTCACATGCCACCTCTGTCCCACTCTGCTGCTTTGCCTCTTTTCTGTCCAAGTGACCACCTTCTTCTTCACCCACTCTTACATCTGCTGCCTCCTAAGAACATCAGAAGTGTTAAGAGTTGATTGGAAACTCACTTCCATCAGAAAGCCTTCTCTAATCACTTCTCCACGCTGCAGCCAGCACTGGGCCTGTGCAGTTTTGGGTACGTTTCCTTGAGGGGGAACACCTCTACTGTGGCGGGAAAGAGTGTGAGGTTTCGGAGTCTGAGGGATGTGGACTCCCATCTCAGCTCTGCCACTGACTAGCTGAGAGACCCGGGGAACAGAATGTCTCCTTTCCGCGTTCTCACTCGTAAACCGGGAGTTTATAAAATAGGGTATCATCATGATGAGGACAGCGAGAGAGAAAGGAACGTGAGAAACCCTCGTAAAATAGCCACGTACGCCCCCTGGTATCACATCTGGCGTGGTGCTGCCTGCGTGTGGGTTCTCTTCCCTCCGTTGTTGCTTCGCATGTGCGCGCTTCGTTGCTTCGCGGTAACCTCAGCTCCGTAGGTGCGGGGCCCGGTTATTTTCTTTGAGTAGCTTGCCCCTCTGTGTCAGCTGCTATATGCCGGCTGATGCTGTGGTAACAGAGACACCCACGTTTCCACAGTTCAAAACTATAGATAGAGGTTTAGATCTTGTTCACCTGCACGTCCGTTATGGACTCATAGGGCCGGCTTTTCTCATTTTAGGTACGCTCATGTTTCATCAGCCAGAGCAAGTCACAAGGCCAAATCTAACTCCTAGCAGGACAGGGAAGTCGAGTCCTACTGTGTATCTGGAAGGAGAGAAATTCAGGAACATTGGCCAACCTCCTGAGGACCGCCACATCCTCCAGGGGCCTGTTTGAAAGCCTGGTGTCACCACTGGGCGTGCAGGCCTCTGCCAGGCACTGGGAGCCTCGATAATCAGATACAGTCCAGTTTTCTGAGGGCCCATGGTTCTCTCACTGCGATCCACAGCCTCTCCCAGAAACCCAGAGCAAGTCCAGTTGCCTCGAGACTCCACCAGTCCTTAAGCACTGAGGACGCCCAGAGGAGGAAGCTTCATCCTGCCCGAAATCCTGACCGGTATTCAGGGACCCCGGCTCTCTAACGTTCTGTCATCCTTGGCTCATTCATCCATGTGTTAATTTCCTTGACAAATAGTATATTTACTGAGACCTTCTATCTGCCAGGCACTGTTTTATTTACAACAATATAGTGATAACCAAGACAGGCATGGTCCCTACAGACTCAGATTTGTTTGGACAACTGGGTAGAGAAGGCAGTGGACTGCGATGGTTGAGAACGGGCTCTGGAGCAAGACCACCAAGTGGGCTTGTGCATCCCTTCCTAGCAACCTTGGGCAAGTCCCTAACCCTCTCTGTTCCTCAGTCTTACCAGCTGTAAAGTGGGAATGATAACCATACTACGTTACAGGGTTATGATAAAGAGCAAATGAGATAGTCCAAATAAAACATGTTATAAAGCCGTTGGCATATGGAAAGCCCTTGCTAAATGTGTAGCACACCATCATCATCATCATCAATACCAGTAACGCCTAACAAATGGTGGTGGGAATGACAAGATGTAGCACGAACAGGGGGGGTTTGCATTTTCCTGTGAGAACCGTATTGAAGAGGGTTGTCTGTGTTGCACATGAGCCCTTGCCAGCCCGTTTCAGGTTCACCGGAAACGTCCCGTGAATACCACCATGCAGGCCCTGGTTGATAACATGGTGCTGGGCCCACCTGTTAGACTAGGCAGTTAGGCAGACTCGATGGGGAGCAGGAACCATCGGCCAGGTGTGGAATGTCACCAGGGCAGCAGGTCCCAGGTGCCCAGCAACGGGCAGACTGGGGAAACAAGTGCTGTAGGCTAGGGCCTGACCCTGAGAGTGACCTTCCCACCCTGAGCCTGTCGCTGCTCCTACAGTTCAGACCCCGTGGCCTTTCCTATCACTAATCATGCCGTATAGACTCCCTCAGAGGAGGAATGAGGGCCCAGGGAATCGCCTCATAAGACTCCCCACAAGCCCCTGCACGGCCCCTCCCTTAAGCATCTGGTACTGTTACCACAGCTAATCCCCTGACGTTGGCCATTTGGGCGATTCCAGTTGATCCACCGTTGTCGGCCTCTGAAGGCCCACCGTCTAATGCCTTTTGAACATTCAGATAGCTTTTCACTACTAAGGCTCAGAACATAGAACAGCTGAGTATGAATTAAACATTTTAAAGCAGGGAGAAAATGGCTGGTAACTCTCTAAGCCGGACTAAAGGGCTGCAAAGCAGCCCCATGACGCATCAAACCAGCGCCTGCGGGTGCTTCTGTATGGCCAGATCTTAGTCACTGTTCCTGGGAATACGTACACCCTAAGTTCCTCTGGGGCTGGCCCCCTCAGTCACCCAAGACACGACCAGGCCATGACATTGTGAGTTTAGCGGGAAGGGCCAGAGAGCCACAGAAATACCACTGTTAAGTCCCGGCATGTGGGTAAAATCCAGACACTTCTGGGTCTGTATCTGTTTGTGTTTAGGATGGGCAAGTAAAGGAGGGAAGTCATTCTTGCCACTGCTGATCAGTCAGACGTCACCTGAATCAAGGACATACTATGCCATAATCAGCCCATCCCAGCCTTTTGCCAAAATGTCCATCCAAAAAAAAAAAAGTATACCCCGTCCAAAAAGCTGGCCTAGTGAAATCCTGACAGATCGCTGCCACCCTTCACAGCTGCCCAGCGGCCGGGTCGGTTTCTGAGCTCTGGCAGGAGTGGGAGGCATCTGGCTTCACTGAGTTATTCAGTATCTTCGACATGAGCCAAAGATTGGTAGAAATGGTAGGAAATGTGTTATCTCACTCAAAGATACAAGGAGTGGGGGCAAAGTTCATCCTTTTTTTCCCCTCCCCACTTAATTTTAAAACGATCCAAAGCGGAGGTGGGGTGTGGGGTGGACTTGGCATTCCGTCTGTAGGACGGGTTGTCAGTGTGGTAGGTAATTCCTGCAGACTTTGAAAGAGGGAGGCAGTTTAGCCGTATCGAGTGCTTAATGAAGTGAGGCCCCACCTCATCGTCATTCACTGTGGCGCTGACATTACGTACCCTAATTCCGAAACAATGAGCTCTGAGGAGTGTTTTCTCCCTTGGTTCGAAGTGAATGGAGCAGCCTGGATTCTCCCAGTTTGATTCCCTGCTTGAACCTGGAGAGGCGCCAGCCTGCTGGGTTTCACCCTGGGGAATCCATACCATGTGAAAACTTTCAATCGGGTCTGTCTGCCAGGACCCGGGGTCCTAATCTGTTAAATATTTCAAGCTAACAATGCCCGTGGGGCCCTTCAGCCCCACAGTCAGTCTTGTTCTGCGAAGACCATGCAAGTACAACTGCTTCTGCCTGCTTTTTTAGGAAAGAATCAATAGTTCCCCATGCTGGCATGGTTTTACTCGAATCCCTCGCATGGGGCACTTGGCCTGTCTTAACCTTAGCGGTGGCACACGGTCCATTCTGTAGGGTCCGGTCCTCTTCCTGCATGCCTGGGAAGGTGTCACATGAAGGACTGGCTTTTCCTTTGGTTATCCACTTACGGGAACTAGGCCCTTTGACTTCATCAAGTCATGGGAACTTGAGTCTAGCGCCCTGCTGTGTTGTGTGTGCAGAGAACGGCATTGAGCCCTGTCTGTCCCTAGGCCCTTCTGGGTTCAGGAAACTTAAGACATTGGGACTTGTTTCAATGAATGGGGCTGTGTGGAGTGTTTTCTTTAGAGTCAAGCACTGCTGTCTAAAAGGAAACTGCTTTCCAGGAAACTCTGGTTTTTCATAACTACTGCTTTTATTCTGCTGGCTCATTCCCAGGGGAGTGATTTTTTCTTTCATTTCCCTTTATCCAAAAAAAGAAGATAACATTTTTAGGATTCTAAAAAGGACTGCATGATAGATCTTTCATTAACAAATATTTATTGGGCACCCTGTGTGTTAAGTGCTAGATACAAGGGCAGCACACGATGGCTGGAGTGGCTCAGTTGGTTGGAGTGTCGTCCCGTAACGGAAAGGCTGTGGATTTGATTTCCAGTCAGGGCACATACCTAGGTTGTAGGTTTGATCGTCGGTCCAAGTGCTTATAGGAAGCAGCCGATAGGCGTTTCTCTCTCACATTGGTGTTTCTCTCTCTCCCTTCTTCTGTCCCTCTCTAAAAGCAATGAAAAAGTGTCCTTGGGTGAGGATTTTATGTAGTCCTTACGAGCATGGACCCAGGCGCCCAGCGGCCTGGGCACAAATCCTGGCTTCAGTCCTTGGTAGCTACGTGAGGTTGCCCTCAGCACACAGCCTTCCTGGGCTGTGGTTTCTGCTTTGGTAAAGGGGGATGTCAACCACACCTTATTCTAAAGTCCTTAGGTTAGCTCCTGGTACTTAGTGAGTGCTGTATAAGGGCTAGCTGCCACCTTTGCTGCTGCTGCTGTCGATAATACTGTCATCACTATTAGATGCTGGGAACAGAGTCGTCCACGAAAACAAAACGAAACCTTGTGCTTACGAGACAGAGTTTCCCGGGGCGGCAGGCACTAATGGGAGATCGTACTGGAACTGGAACTGTACCCTGTGCTGCGACGACGCAGGAGAGATGACTGGCTCCAAGCAGACGCAGGAGTCGTCCTCGTCAGGACGGTCAGCAAAGGCTTCCTCGGGAGGCGTGACTGACTTGAGATGGAAGGAGAGGGAGGCATTAATTCATGACAAAATAATTAAGTCCCAGAATGTAGGAAAGCAGTCCCTAACTTCACCCATAATTTATCCATCTAGTAATAACCACTATCCACATTTTTTAAATGAATAGAAATACATACACACATATACATGTTTTCTCATCCACAAAAATGGCATTCTGCTCTTACAAAATACATAAAGTGCTTCACTAAAGCACTTTTTTTCACCTTGCCATGTCAGCTGTCAGGACTGACTTCCTTATCGCTGAGAGCCACCCTGGACCTTCCAGCTCATTATGCGCCCACTCAGCGCCCCGTCCCGCCCTGCCTCCCCAGGTGGCACGAAGGTGCTGCTCACAGAGCCAGCCCTTCCACTCTGGTCACACACCCAGTGACTGACTGGGCTCCAGATATCTGCAGGGCTACTACCAGCACCACGTAGGGCCTCCGGACTCCCGAGGGCTTTCCTCCCACTGTGCAGGTGGTATCCAGGAGGAAGCCTAACGGGTTTGCCACCAGCGTTTGTGGGCTGGAATGGGAGGCTCAGTTTAACATCTGCAGGAAAAATTTCTACACATATGCATCCCCTTGTTTCTTAAACCACCTCTCGTACTTTGGGAGCCAGAACTCTAATAAAGATTGCCTGTTAAGGAATTTGCTCCTAGGGTCCTAAGAGATCACCAAATCTTATGAGTCTCTTGGAGGATGAATTGCTTGTCCTGAAATTGCTGAAGGCTCGGGTCACTAAAGGTCACCTTTAAAGGAGATACTTTTATGGACTCAAAAAAAAAAATCAATGGCCTTGTGCTCTGTGAATTGGCTTCCCACCTCTTTCCCCTTCCTGTCTACTCAATGACAGGTTGCTTTACTCATTTCCGCTGTGGAGCAATTGAAGGCATGCCTGCCGCGCGCATGAGGACCCCGTTAGTGGGTACAGATGCATCGTCTCACCCAGGTGGGGCGGCTAAGCCTTGGCCTGTTAACCGTCCCCCCCCCCCACCGTCCTGCCTCCTCTGTGTCACAAAGGCTTGCCTTCCCTCTGAACTTGGTTTTCCCTTGCCTTTTCCTCTGCACTCGCACAGCTTCACCTCCAGTCAGTCCGCAGTACATACAGTGAGTAACAAGGTCATTCAGTAAGACTGGAACAGTGTTTTGGTCTATTCAGGCTGCCGCAACAAAATTCCACGGGCTGGGAGCCTTAGACATTTAATTCTCACGGTGCTGGAGGCTGGGAAGCCAAGACAGAAGGAAGTGCAGCCAGTTCATTTTCTGATGCAAGCTGTCCGGTCATCCCCTCTTGTAAGGGCGATAATCCTTTGATGAGAGTTCACTCTTATCTGACGACCTCCTTTAACCCTAATTATCTGCCAAAGGCTCCCCCTCAAACACCAACAGATATCGGTTAGAGAATTCAACAGATGAAAGCGGGAAGGGGACAAAGTATTCAGTACCTCACCAACAGGTTTCGGGACGTGGGAATAAGAAAAGCATGTTACCAAGAGACCGTGGCAGGCAGAAGATAAAACCCTGACTGTCAGTGGGAGGACATCAGGAGGAGGATGTGGGACGAGAAGGGCAGCAGATGCCAGCTTTGCCACTGACTGGCTGTGTGAACTTGAGAGGCGCACGTAACCCCTCTGAACTTGCCTGTTCCCCCTCTGTAAAAGCAGGGCAGGTGATGCTCACTCGGGGGCTTGCAGGGGGTATTCTTCACTCCATCAGTCAGTCAAGAAGTAACTATGGGTCGATTGGTTATCTGTTATGTTTCAGGCACTGTGTTAGGTGCTGAAATTAAATGAAACTCATGTGCCTGCCTAAAACCAAGTGCAAGACAAGGTAGGGCCTCAGTAAGTGTTTCCTGCCTGGTCCCACACAGAACAGATCACAGAAACAGAGTTACTTGGAGTCTCTCAGTGGAGCTGGTGGTTGCTAAGTGCAGTGACAGAACGGGGAGAACTGTTTTCTTCTGAAGCGTGGGAGAAAAGTATCCTGGGTGCCATGTTGCAGTTGGGTCCTGAAAATGGGTACCAGTAGAGGCTTTTGACGGTACAAGTGGAATGGGGTGATAACAGAAGCCACATGCTGACCTTCTTGGGCGATGCCATTAGCTAAGAGTAGAATGATGAGCCCACAGCCAGAAGACAGCCAGGCCATTAACAGGCAGCTCCATGCACCACCAGCCTTCTCTTTGTTGCGTGCGGCAGAAAAATAGGGATGCGCCTGCGGGCTGCTTGGGGGATCGGCCTTTTCATGGTTCGGCTTGACATGTGCAGCCCTGCACTTGGGTTAGAGGTGACCCATCGTGTTTTGAACTCCCATCATAGTAAATGTGAGGGACCAGGTTTGCCGTAATGGCTGGCGGTGAGGTGTTTATTGTGTGGTGGTTGAGTTTGTTGAGTTTCGGATGGTTTTTTTTTTAATCTTTTAAATTAATTTTCAATTAAGCTTTGAACGGACAAAATATAAAATTAACTAACTTGCAATTAATTTCAACAATAATTATGCAAAAATTCAAGGCATGTGAAAGAGGGGGAATATGGAGTAATTAGTTGTGGATTTTTCACTACCGTAATTACAGTGATGAATATGTATGAGGCTGGTTGGGAAAGGAGCGCACAGCAAGCAATTGTATTTAATTAAACTTTCAGCTGGCATCGCTCGGGGAGCCTGCATTGTGTTTTCGTCTCCTCAAACTATTAGCAGAGTCTCTCCAAACAGATTGCTCCCAGAAATATAAAGGAGACAGGCACACGTGCCTTTTTCCTCACTCTGAATTTTGCAGACTTCTCGCTTCCCTGGATCTTGAAGTCCAGGGCTCATCATTGGGTGATCGTTGGATCGTCGTTGCTCAGGGTGTGACCATGATAGTACCTTGAATTAACATTTTTATGACAGGCATGGGCCGCCTTGTGTCACGTCAGCCTGTGTCAAAAACCTTTCGTTGAGCATCCCGTAGGCACCCTTTTCTATGGTACTGAGTACAGGAATTGGCTTCTAACAAGAATATTATGGTAACAGCATGTTATAACCCAGTTCCTGGATTGGACTGTTACTGCAGGCTACTCAGTGTATTGAGCACTTGACATCACGATTCTCTCCTCCTCCTGGCCACCATGGTCTGAGACTTAAAGGAACTTCCCCGGGGTCACCTGCCAAGGAAGTGGTAGAGGTGGAGTTGAACCCAGCTCTTTCTGATCCTAAGACTCGTGCTGTTTGCCACTCATTCACTCTCATATTTCTCCAAGTTGGAAAAACAGAAGGAAATCTTTCTAGTTCACACTTTTAGCTGCGGGTGGAATTTACGCAACTCCTTTGTGTCTCCGAGGTTGCTTTCCTGGCAGATGGACATTCCAGGGTATCTAAGCCAGTAGAGGCCCCAACAGGAAGCCCCAGGGGATCACACAGCAGAGGCGCTGGTGACTCTGGTACAGTAGCAGCAACAAGTATTTATTAAGCCCTCAGGCTGTTCACCAACCATTGCACGGTGTGCTTTATCATGGCCAAGTCTGATCTTCACAAACGCCCCATGGGATGGCTGCTGTTATCCCCACTCCACGGATCAGAAACACTGAGCTTCTGGAGCTCAGCGGCTTGCTAGAATGGCAAAGCTAGTACATGGTAGAGCTAGGATCCAGATGCGGGTCTGTTAACATGAAGAGCCTGTGGTCTATACTAGACATCAACGCATCATCCTTCCAACCCCTTTTTAACATCCCTGGGTAGCCACCCCCCAGGTAGAAAAACATGTCCCCACAAAGACAGGCTTCCGTGCCATCCCTTGGTGGTAAGAGCCAGAGTCTGAGTGTTTGGAAATCTTGGAAGGTTTCCCGTCTGCAGATGGGGTGATATTTGGATGCTTGTAAGGGACTTTCTAGACTCTCCAGAGCAAAGTCTTAGAGGAGAGGAGACTGCGTCTAACTGCAATCATTGCAGGATCTCGTTTTCATGTAACCCAGAGCACTTTTCCTGAGGTGCCATTGCAAATACATAACCTCCAACAGGCCTCTCCCCCTTTGCCCCTGCCTGTCAGGTCATGCGCTCTTAGCCAGTGGCTTCTTTTGGTTCTTGAAGCACTCTCTTTGAAGTCAGTGGTTACCGTCTAGAATACTGTGTGATTTCTGAAGCGGTTACAGTTCCCCAGCAGGGCCAGCACAGGCCTCCAGTGAATGCTGAGTCCACGGCCCCTTTCCAGTTCTCATTCAGCTCGATGGCTTTAGTTTAAAAAAAAATCCCATCACAGACGTGCACACCAGACTGCCATTAGCAAAACTGGGAAGAACCTTTCACCAAGTGAAGCAATTTCCTCCTTCTGTAATTAAAGCAATTGGGGGATGAATGTATTTATGGGCAAACTTGCTGAAGTGTGAGACAGGAGCGATTTATGGTGTGCGGGTCAGAGGAAAATCAGAGGCTCTGGGCAGGCGTCCTGGGTATCGATCAGAAATAATGGCGTTACAGATGTGTCAGGTCTGAGCCAAATCTGGATGCTGTGTCCCGCGCATCGCAAAGAGGAGGAAACTGAGGCACAGTGAAGCAGTTCACCCAAAGGTGGAGAACGAGCCAGCTAGTGGCCAGACTGGTTCAGACCCAGTCCGCTCCCTCCTGC
Source organism: Desmodus rotundus (assembly GCF_022682495.2). Lineage (NCBI taxonomy): Eukaryota > Metazoa > Chordata > Mammalia > Chiroptera > Phyllostomidae > Desmodus > Desmodus rotundus. The sequence continues at coordinate 20,613,533 of NC_071391.1, read as the reverse complement.
TCCCATGTCCCTCCCAGGATGTCCAGGGGGGCTGAGCTACTGGGCCCTGGGCTCTCCTCCAGCTAGTTTTTGTCCTCTTGTTGGCGTTGGATTTTCTTTGTTAATGGTTTCAGTTCCCCTCCAGTTCTTACATTTGTGAAGTTTTCCCAAAGTGTTGTTTCACCAGTAGACATTCCCATCTGCTGCCAGCCAGCCGTTCAGGCCACCTTGCCAGCGCTTGCCCTGCACAAGTCTGCGGAGAGCTAGGGGCCACAGACTCAGGCCGCCTGCCCCTGTGGGCCCCAGCCCTGATCCACGACCCCGTCTTCCCCCACCCCAGGCTCCCAGCTCCTTCCTCCTCTTTATTAACAAGTGACCAGAATTCTCAGGAACTAAGATGTATATTTTCCAGACTCGGCTGGGGCTCAAGATCAGTGTTGTGTTCAATTTGGATTTGCCTTACTCTTATTTCTCACAAAACCTGCGCATTTAGGGTAAGTTCAGGCAACAAAACCCTGGTCCCTTCTGTGGTCCCCATGGGCGTGGAGATTCCTGCCACCAACGGGGCTCACCCACCGCTGACTGTCACCAGTGTGAAAGGCCAAAGGAGGCGCACAGCTCATTTCTGCACAGAGCAGAACCCCAGGGCCCTTTTCCCTCAGTTTCTCCTCTCTGCTTCCTGAAAAGTGACTTTCAAGAAGTGGGACAGTCACGGGATTCACGAGCCTAGCCCTGGGATTGTGTTGTCTCAATGTTGCTCACGTCGAAAGGCTGTTTAAGGCCCTGGCTGGGTAGCTCAGTTGGTTAAAGTGTCATCTTGCTACAACGAGGTTGAGGGTTCAGTCCCCAGCCAGGGCACATACAAGAAGCAACCGATGAATGCATAAGTAAGTACAACAATAAATTGATGTTTCTCTCTCTCTCCCTCTCCCTTTCTCTCTCTTTCTAAATCAGAAATTTTTAAAAAGACTATTTACACAGCATCTTTTGTCCAGAAAGACAACCGATAACAGTGGAAATGCCACAAATGACAGTATCTCTAGCTTAAGACTTGGGGTCGCAGGGTCTTCTAAACCAAAGGAAGCAGGAAGGTTTCCAGCACCTCTTATTCCCTCAAAGTCTTTATAGACCAACGAGGGTCAAGCGTTTGTTTATCTGCCCTCGGGCAAGATGCTTCAGACTAGCCCCAGCTGAAGACTGTATTGTTGAGACCACAGGGGAGTTTATAATCATGACCGAGGATGAGCTTCCCTCCTCTGAAGCCAATTAAAAAAATACAATTAGCCCAGTCTCCCTTTATCTCCCTCATTTGCGCGTTCAATTAGCGCCATTGGACGTGGATACCGTTGCAAGAGGAGCTTTGCCGGGAATGAGAGGGTGGCGGCAGACTCGCAGAAATGAGGGGAGAGTATTAACTGGCGGGAGCCTGTCCTGTCGGTGCTGCTGCTGGCAGCTTCTGCGCCCCGAGTCTCCAGTGAGGTGGGTGTGAGCGCCAGCGTCTCCGCGTTGCTCCGGGTGGAGGCATCACCAGGAGAAGCATTTGATACATAAAAGCAACAGAATTGAGCTAAAGGCCCTCAACTTCTGGTCAGGCGTTATTTCTTACTTCTTGTAATTTTGGAGAGTATAGTAACATCGGGGAGGAAGCTCATGGGGGAGTCCAGAAAATTAAATCCTTGTTAGAGAAGGGGACATTCATTCATGGAATATTAAGTGGTGGCAATAACGCTTATAATAGCTCACACGGGTGTGGTGAGCACCTCGTCTGCCGGGAGATCCTAAGCCCATGATTTCAGGCTCATCATCTCTTCCTGATTCTACAGATATCGGAGAGCACTTAGTATATGTGAATTATGGCTGAACTTCACACTTGGAAGTAAGAGGGACAGGGTGTAACCATGACTGAAACAGGAAGTCAGTCCTTAAGAAACACAGGGTTTTGTTTGCAGGAAACTAGCTGAATCCGTAGTTGTTCTGCAAAGGAGGGAGTGGGAAGGGCCATGACGTGGATCAGGTGAGGCACGGGGGAAGCTGTAGCAAAGAGAAGGTACTTCCAGTCAGAGAGCTGTGGGGAGAAGCCAGGGAAAACGTGGCTCCGTGGCCATTCCAGTCTGGAAGGCTGGCCGTGATGTGGACGGGAGGTCAGGTTGGGAAGAACCTCGCAGGCCAAGGCAGCGGCAGTGCCAGGAAGGCAGCGGCAGTGCTGGGAAGGAAGGACTTCTAGGAAGGTTTGCCTGCAGAGCCCTGTGGCTAGGAACACTGCTCTCCGTGTCAGCTCTTCTAAGACGTGAGTTGATGTTGCCGTGTGTACACAAGAGGCTCTGGCTGGGGGGTCTCATGAGGTTGCGGGTGCGTTGTTGGCGGGGACTGTGGTCTCATCTGAAGGCCGGGGGAGGGTCTGCTGTGAGGCTAACTGACGTAGATGTGGGCATGATGCAGCTCCCTGTGGGCTGCTGGGAGGAGTGCCTCAGCTCCCCACTGGCTGCCTGGCAGCTTCCCTCCGCTCCTTGACTCGTGGACTTCTCCACAGGGCAGCTCCCGTAATGGCCCACAGAGCGAGACAGAGAGAGAGAGAGAGAGAGAGAGAGAGAGATTGACGGAGAGAGATTGACGGAGACCGCACCAAGCACCTAAGGCAGAATAATAGTCAGTCTTTTTATAACCTCATATAGGAAATGGGCACTCATTCACTCATTGTTTCTGCCATAGTCTGTTCACTAGAAGTGAGAAAGTAAGTCCAACCCCGACTCACAGGAAAGAGATCACTGCAGAGGGGGAATTCCCGGAATCCTCCCAAGTCCCGAGAGTAGGAGGAGGCCGCCCCAGGGATGGCCCACCATGCTGGGCAAGAGGGAAGGAGCAGCAGGACCTGGGGTCAGAGGGAACCCAGGGGCCACTCAGGGAGGCCTTCTGAGTCTTTGTGAAGACTGCGGTTTTACTCTAACAGCTGCTGCAGTGTGACATGATTCATCTGCCAGGGTTTTTTATTGTAAAGGATTATAATAGGGAAAGATTGGAAATGGATCCCAAGCGCCCAGCCGATGGGTTCTGGTTAAATAATTGATGGCACGTCTCCACAAATAGCGCACCGTGTGGCTATTTATTAAAGAGTCGGTGCCGGCTTCGGGCCGGAAGTACAAGAGGAGCCTGAAGCATCCTCTACCAGAAAGTGAACAAGTCCGAAAAACCAGCGGACAGAATCATGGTGGGGGCGTCAAGGGTTGTTGCAGGAGCCTCCTGGAAGGAGCTCCCATGGCCCAAGTTGGGGCAACTGCAGGAACAGATTAAATAGTAATGGCATTGAGTATGGCTCAGAGAGTCAAATAAATATTCATGAGCCCATCTGATGTCAGCGTTTATTTACATAAATAACAAAATAACTAACTAGTGGGAGGAGGGGGCACATCTCCCTTTCGGAAGAGCTTCAGTATGTGAACGTGGAAGGAAGGAGAGACATCGGAAGTCACGAGAACCGCACAGTAACAATCTCTGCGGGCGAGACCCATGACGAAGCCTAAAATTAGTGGGGAAAGTTTAAGCCGAAACAGGGTGTTTGCACAGATTCACAGGCTCTCCAAGATACTTAGTAATGACAAAGGGACAACTAGCGACCCTGCAGTGTAAGCTCTAGACAGGCACCGCCGTGAATTAACGCAGCGGTCGCGGTTAGCGTCGTCAGTAAGCGCGTGCTAGGCGGGCGTCTCCTGACAGCGCGCACGGAGAAGAGCACGTCACCTCTGTGATGTTCTCCTCAATAATCTAGGTTCTCTCTCTTTTTTAAAAAAAGATTTTATTTATTTATTTTCAGAGAGAAGGGAAGGGAGGGAGAAGAAAGAGAGAGAAACGTCAACGTGTGGTTGCCCCTCGCATGCCTCCCACTCAGGACCTGGCCTGCGACCCAGGCATGGGCCCTGACTGGGAATCAGACCGGCAACCCTTTGGTTTGCAGGCCGGCCCTCAATCCACTGAGTCACACCAGCCAGGTCTAGGTCCTTTCTTTAATGGTGAAACCACATCAGAAAAACCTGGATGGAAGGGCATTCTCCAAAACAACTACCCAGTCCTCTTCAGAAGTGTTAATTAAGGTCGTGAAAGACCAGGGAAGACTGAGAATCTGCCACAGGGCGGGAGGAGACACCTGCAGCATAGGTGGCTAGTATCCAGTCCAGGAGCCTGGATACTAGACCAGAAAACAGGACGTTAGTGAGGAGAACTGGCAAAATCTTAGTAAATTCCATAATTCGGTTCATGTAATGGTTTCTGGATTCTTAGTTTTGACGGTCATCCTGTGGTCAGATAAGGTGTCAACATTAGGGAATACTAGCTGTGGGGTATATAGGAATTCTTGCGCTATTTTTGCAATTCTCCTGTAAATCTAATCTTATTAAAAGTTCAATTTATTTTGAAAAGGAGAGCCTAGCATAAAGTAGGGACTGTACAGGTATTTATTAAAATAGGCAATATGGCACTTGGTTTTGAAAAATGTATGTATGCATGTGGTTAAGTGAAAAAAATTTAATTACTGCGTATGTGAAAAATACTGGACCTTCGCTAACACGTGCCTGGACCGTCTCTGGAAGCCTACACAGATGGAGACCGGCGCTGGCGGCAGCCTCCCAGGAGAGGAATGTGGCGGCCAGAGGGCAGGTGTGGGAAACACTTACTTTTCCCGCATATCCTTTCTCACCTTCTGAGTTTTGAACCACATATATGTTGCCTATTCAAAAAGCTTTAAAAAGGTCTACACGGCCATGGGAGCTCTGAGGTTCCCAGGGCTCCCTGTCCTTTCCCCAGTGACTCGTGCCCCAGAGCGGTGACCCAGAATCTCCTGGCACCCTGGCCTGCCCTCAGCAGATGTTCAGTAAGTAGTAACCGCTAAGCAGGTGTTTTCTGCTGTTGGCCCTTCACAGGACTCATCTTCACATCACATCGATCTGGGTGGGTCCTCTGATTCCTCTTCCCAGGAGGCCAGCCTGGGCTCTCCGTCAGTGATGGAGGGCTTCTAATTCTTCCCGTACATGTTTAAACACAGCCCCATTAATGTTTAAAATTGCTTACCCGAGCTCTCTGGCCTCTCCTTGGTGTCTGGAGAGCTTTTGACAGGGATACATGGGCTCTAAAACACCCCGGGGATTGTTGGTGATTATTTCCTCTGTAAAGAATCAAGCAGGTAACCTTGAGTCCTCCGCTGGCCCGGACCCTGTCGTTACTCATCCGTGATGGAACACCGGAGTCAGCTGCCTGGGAGGCCGTATGGTGTTGGAGCGGAGCCCCCAGAACCTTGTCTTGGAGAACATTAACACCTCCAACAGCCGTCAGGAATCGTAAATAGGAGACATCTAGGCACTTCTCACAGGTGGATCCACAGTTGGGCAGCATCGCCCACCCGCCCACAGAGGTGGTGCTGGCAGAGAGCAGAGGACTTCTGGCCACTCGGGTATTTCATATCGGAGTATAAGAGCAGGCTTGCCATTTCCTGTAGGAGCATTTCAGTCACTCACTTCTACAGACAACAGGAAGCAGGAGCCAGTGGAAGCCTGGCCAGGGCGTGACTTTCAGTTTGCCGTTTCAGCTGCAGCCATGATGGCCAGGTAGTCAGGTAATTTCCCGAAGAGACTGTACGCTGGGCGAGAGCAGACAGTATTCCTCCGAGCTCGTGGCTCATTACAGTGTCTGCTCAAGCAGTCAGAATTAGACCAGTGTGGGCCCCAAGTCAGTGTTTTAGGGTTTGTGAGCCCTGGAGTCTCGTGGCAGAACTGTGTGACTCAGCCATGTAGCACGAGAGCCAGTGTGGGAAGTACCTAAGTGAATGTATTTGTTCCAATGAAGCTTTATGTGTAAAAACAGTCAGAGGGCGACTGCTGGCCCTGGAGCTGGAGCACGGGCTGTTAGAAGACAGGCAGCTCAAGGCCAGGTTGAAAGAGTCAAGGGCCAGATCAGAATTCTCTCTCTAGGCCATTGTTAGGAGGTTGGATTCTGAGTGCAGTGAGCAGCCACATTATTTATCTCCTAAAAGAGCTTTCTGCATGTTGTGCGGAAATGGATTGGATTGGAGAGGGGCAAGATTGATAACTGGGAGAGCAAGGAGGAAGTGCATGTGGTAATCTGTGCAACAGATGACCGTGACTTGTCCCAAAGTCAGGAAGCAGAATCAGCAGGACCCGCCCCTGGACATGAGTTGGACATGAATGGGAAAGGGTTGGACATCCAACCCTTTCCGCTGACACGGGATGCCCCATCGCGTAGGGTGGCTGGGGATGCCATTGTAGGATCGCAATTGACATGTGGTGATGATACTTGTTTTCTCGGCCCCCCACAAGTGACACCTCATTTGCAGTGACAGTGGCATGCTTAGGGCAGTTTTCCCTGGTTTTTAGGGTTGGCTTTTCCCTGCAATGCTGTTGGTGTGTGATTACTCGGCACTCTCAAGCAGAGGAAAGTATTGCTGTTCCTTGCATCCCGCGGGAGTTAGCACTCTTCGCTCCAGCTGCTGACACTACAGGCTCAATAAACCAGCGTATTGTAGCTTGCCAACCCTTATTACCAGGCCAGAAACCAACTGACCATTGAGTTCAAAGACTGTCTGCTGAGTGTTTAAGTTTGCCTCTTCCACCATGCGATACAGGTAAATAGATACAGTAAGCAATAGAAACAGTAATTCTCTCCAGCCCTCCTTATTCAGCAAATTCCAGGAGGCATGTGTATCCATTGTAAGCACGTTGTCTGCAAGAACAGTCCAGGATGCCATGTGCAGGAGCCTGGGTCAGCTGAAGTGGCTGTGGGCTCAGGAAAGGGGTGTACTGGTGGTCTCCCCTCCAACAGTCAGAATGAATAGAACATTGATTCCAATACGTGAGCTCATTACCAGGTTGCAGACCCTCCCCTGGCTGCTTTCTTAGGCTTTTGCTTTTTGTGATCTGCAGACGTGGCAGCAAAGAACTGCTGGTCCCCCCTCACTGTGCTCTTCTGTTGACATTTTTTAGGCCATCGCACAGTTGAGCAGAGTTCTAAAAACACCCCTGAGCCTTAGCTCCCAGTTACCCTCATCAGGGAGTTTTGCAGGCAATCTGAATTCCTATTTAAAAATGCCCTTTTCTACCTTAAATAGCCAGTTAAGCTTCTTACCCTCCAGCCACCTCTGTAACTACCCTGGGCCTGTTTCTTAGCAAAGAGGCCTCCCCCCACCCTCTCCCTGGTTTATCACTGGGCCTTTCCTGATAAGAGCCGGAGCTGAGGCTCAGGGGAAACAGCCACTCTGAGCAACCTCAGAGAGCCTGGGATCACCGGGGACCTCCCTCCATTCCAGCACACTCTCCTCATTGTCCTTTAGGGGCCTCTGGTAAAAGCCAGCTGTCTCCATAGCACTTGCTAGAAATGTGGGGCCTTTCAGGGATGCTTCCTTGCCCCCTTTGCCCAAGGGTGGGCTGGACCAGAACCCCTTCGGTCTTTTGGAATAAGAACAACCGAAAATTCTCAGGGTGTCTGCCTTATTCTGTCTTCAGCCTTAGAACTTTCTCATCTCGTAGTCATCTCTCTCATTTGAGTTTAATTGTATGGCGCCTGTCTCCTGGTTCTGGATGGTCTTAGAAACCCTCGTTACCCCCTGCAGATGGGTCTCCTCCCTGACTTCCCGCTGCTTGAGGCAGGATGGCTCCTGCTGTGGTCTGGCTGACGCTGGGCAGGCTGGCAGTGTGGATTTCCCGTCACCCTCCCTTTGGTTAATTTTAGAAACTTGAGTTGCCATGGTAATGGTTCAGTGGGGTTTTCATGGTTCTCTCTTGATTCAGTCATTTGTTGGTCTGCCCTTTAAATTAAACTTCTTTAATTCGTATCTAAATTGGGACGGGAGATGAGCTTGGAATGGGATCCCCAAAGGCGCTGCAGTCCACAGGGTGTTTTTTTAAACAGGGAAGCTAGGGTGGATGTGGGACGCCCTTGGTTTACAGTGGCCATGGCTCCTGTGACTAGCGGCAGGAGGGTAGAGGTCACCCCGGGGGCATGCTGGAGAGAAGCGGGCCCAGGGCCTCTCCCCCACGTGAGCTTCTCTGGGGCCAGGTCCTGCCATTTTGGTTCCAGAATCCTCAGCACTGAGCACAGGGCCCAGCTGCAATTGGGACTTCATTAAGTAGATAAATGAATTTGCACCCAGCGAGACTTCCCTCCTCAGTTCTCAGCCCAACCCTTTGAAGGTCACACCTTCCGTGTCCCTCAAGTCCTGGCTGTTCTTCCTGTCTCCTCTGGACAGCATTTCCTCTTCTTGGCCAGTTAATACTCAGAAGGCTTTTTTTTGTTTGTTTTAATCTTCACCGAGGACATTTTTTTCCCGTTGCTTTTAGAGAAGAAGGGAGACAGAGAGAGAAATACTGATGTGAGAGAAAAACATCAATTGGTTGCCTCCCGTGTGCGCCCTGACTGGGGATCAAACCTGACACCGACGTATGTGCCCTGATTGTGAATCAGTCCCATTACCTTTCGGTTTACGGGACGACGTTCTAACCTGCTGAGCAACACCGGCCAGGGCACAGGGCCCTTTTTAACTGGGTGTGAAGAGATCAGAGTCTTTGCACAGATGAAAAGAAGTCCCAGAAACAGGCTCATGATCATTCCCCTCGGCTCAGGTTTAAAAGAATAGTCTTTAATGTTCCTATCAGGTCTGGCTTAGGTGCAGGTTTTTAATCCCAATTTTACAGATGAGGCTTCGAAAGGGGCTGTAAATTGGTCAAAGTCACTCACGTGGTCTATGACAAAACCAGAATCTAAGCCAGTCAGACTTCCACACAGTCTCGCCGCCACGCGTGCTGCTTTTTTGTAATTGGATAGGCTTATCCTCCCCTTCCCCGTGTGCACAGACGGGCAATAACAGTATTAGTGTCTCTTTCTGCAGACCTACCACTCCACGGCAGGGACTTCACCTACACTAGCTCTCGGCCTCGCCGTGGCTCTGCACAGTGGCTGTTTGTTGCCCCCACTTTGAAGATGAGGCGACCGAGCGTTAGACTTGCCCAGGGTGTCACGGGGACTTAGGCAGCCGTGGGATGTGGGCCAGACCTGGAGACGTGGGTTGCATAGTCAGTGAGAGACTCAGTTTACAGACAGACACTGGCAGATGGTGTATAGGACCGGAACACTGACCCACAGCCTACAGTGACCGGCCCAACGAAGCCAAACAGCGACCCCTTAACCTTGGGCCCCAAACACCCAAGACTTGATTAATGACAGCCTCCCTAATGTTCATCCCCATTTCCAGCTTAGGGCCAAGCAGAGAAAGCTAAGTGTGCACCCCTCACCAGTTATGTAGCCCCCCTTCAGCTTCCCCTTGCCGACAGCCCCTAGTCCGGACTTACCCGAAGCCGTCCCTTTTCCCCACTCAGAAGCTTTCCCATTCCTCTGCCTGCTTTCCAGTCTCTGCCAAGACAAGTGGCAGCATGACTCCCTCGCTGTGGCAGACTCTGAATAAATAACCTTTGCTTTGCCCCTTTGGGTGGTTTTCGTGTATTTCCAATTGGGGTGTGGTGAGCACAAGTTCCAGCTCTGGGCCCCACGCAGGGAAGGAAGATGCTTCCCTACACGGGGCCATGAGCCCGGCCAGGCAGGGCTGGTCAGCACTGGGCCAGAGGGACCTCCGGTCATTCCCATCTCGTTTAAGCCACCTTGTCTCCAGCATGCTGTCAGATGTGGCATAAAGCAAGATGTCATAGCGGTGTAGCAGAGGGAATGGCAGTGAGGGGAGTGCAGAAAGGGACCTTTTCATTCCAGTGGAGGGGACATGGAAGGCTTTGTGAACGTGGTGGCAATTGAGTGAAGGCCAGGAGGAGGTGGGACTTGCAGGGCTGAGGGAAGGGGCTCCCTAGAGGTTGTGGCAGGAGAACAGGGAGTGCTGGAAGCTCGGATCGCCATCTGCAGCCGGCTTCCTCTCTGCAGTGATGGCTGATTTTCACGGATTGTATCTGCTGAGCCTTTTACCATCGGGCTTTGGTGGGTTTGGTCAGTAGGAAGCACCAGCAAGAGGTAGAGGGTGAACAAAGGAAAAGATCAGAACATTTGTTCCCCTAGCTCCTTGTCTGTGAGGCCACAGATCAGCAATGGCTGCCTTCATCCACCGAAGGCTTCAGCTCCTGTCCAGTCTCACCTGCTTCTAGAAGCCACATCCCTCACCCCTCAGGCCTGAGGTTGGGAACAGCTTCCCACTGGTGTTCATTAAATTAGTTCAGTCTTCTGGACTTCTGGTCAAGATGGAGGTGTGGGTAAACATGGCTTGCTTCCTCATACAACCACAACAAAAATTACAACTAGACTACAAAACAAATATCACCCAGAATCATCAGAAAATTGAGCAGTATGGAAGTCTGACAACCAACGAATAAGCCACATTTATCCAGGCAGGTAGGAGGGGCAGAGATGCAGAAGAGACGCAGAGGACGAGCAGAGAGGTGCAGAGACATGAAATGGGCAGTCCCACACCCGTGTGCGATGGGTAAAAATTGGGAGGGATACCTTGGGAGCAAGGGATCTCAGCCCCACACCAGACCACCCAGCCTAGGGTTCCAGTGCCAGGAAGATAAGTCCCTATAACTTCTGGCTGCAAAAATCAGTGGGGATTGGGGCAGTAGAAGAAATTTCTGGATTCTCATGAGTCTCCTCTTAAAGGGCTCACAACAGACTTAGGACTTACTCAGACTCACTCCCTCTGGCTCCAGCACCAGGGTAGTGGCTGGGAAGGACACCAGTGGCATATGGGGAGAAATTGAAGTGACTGGCATCAGGGTGAGTGCTGGGAGAAAGCTTCCTCCCAGACAAAACTCCAGAGGCCAGGCAGCGGCATTGTCTCCTTTCTGAGCCCTCCTCCACATGGAGGCCTACAGTGACCACATGGGTTGCCCCACCCTGGTGATTACCGCATTTTGCTGTATATAATGTGCACCCGTGTTTTTGTATGCATTACACATGGGATTATTATACCCATGTATAATGCTCATCCTTACTTTTCCCTCAAAAATTTGGGGAAAAAAGCACCCATTATACATGGCAAAATATGGTACCTGAGGCTCCACCCCATCCAACTTACCCATGTGCTTTTCTGCAGTAAGTCACACTACTAAGACAGGGAGTCAAAGCAACTCTACCTAATACACAGAAACAAACACAGGGAGGCTGCCAAAATGAGGAGATGAAGAAATAAGGCCCAAATGAAAGAACAGAACAAAACTCCAGAAAAAGAACTAAACAAAATGGAGATAAGCAATTGATCAGATGCAGAGTTCAAAACACTGGTTATTAGGATGCTCAAGGAACTCATTGGGTACTTCAACTGCATAAAAAAGACCCAGGCGGAAATGAAGGTTACACTAAATGAAATAAAGAAGAATTTACAGAGAATCAACAGTGGAGCAGATGTAGCTGAAAATCAAAATAATGTTTCTACAAAAAACTCTGCGCGTGATGTATGAGTGGTCACGTTGTTGTGATGAAGCTGCCAATCATCAGTTGCCCACAGCTGCAGCTTTCTGAATCATCCAAATAGTTTCTGTAGAGGAATGTTCAAGCTTAACACACAATTTAAAAAAAAATTTATTGTTTTTCGAGTACAGTTTTCTGCCTTTTCCCCCCAACCCAACCCCCCACCCCTCCCCACCTCCCTCCCATTTCCACCCCCTCGTTATTGTCCATGTGTCCTTTATAATTGTTCCTGCAAACCCTTCACCCTTTTCCCCTGAAATTTTAACACACAATTTGATTCAGATTCGTTGCTCTACTCTCTCAGTAATTTTGAATGTGACGACCACACAGTACACATGCTCACTCAACAGCATCTATCGCCCCCCTGACTGGTACAATGAAGTCGTCAGTGTTCATGCATGGACATTCCAGTCCACTCTCCTTGGTTGCCAGGTTACATTGATGTCATGCAAATCATTCTTGTTATATTAACACTGGCTGGACTTTTTCCAGACAGACCTTGTATATTTTAAGCAATGAACGTGTATCTTCTCTATAGTCCTGAGCTCAGCAGCTGCCCATCAGTAACACCATGACTATTTCAGCCATAGAGGTGGTTTCCCATTCCTCAGAGCAAATTGCCTCCACAGACTTGAGTGGGACCTGTCCTTATACCATAGGATCTCTGGGTGTTGGACCGACATACCTGGGCTCAAGGCTCAGCTCTGTCACTTCTAGGCTGTGTGACCTGGTATGTGTGACCTTACTTCTCTGAGAGTTATTTTTCTCACCTGTAAGGCTAAGTGAGTCCCGGCCAGGAAGCACTGGGCACATGAGGTGCTTAGTCTCCTTTGAAGGATGCTGTAGGAGCCCAGCACACGGAAACCAAGACGTACAGAGCCACGGAGCTGGAGGCCCTCGGCCCACATCCCCCAACAGATGTTCACTGAGCAGCATTTTGGGTATTGGAGATGCAGTGATGCATGAGCAAAATCTGGCTGTGCCCACGCAGGGTTACATTTCAGTAGGAAGGAGATGATTCCATACAAAAACAGTGAACAGTGACAGTGCTGTAAAGACAGATAAGGCCGGGGTAGGAGATGGAGAGGATGGTGGTGGCCCAGGATGTCTTCCTGCAACATTGACCTAGGAGCAGAGACTTGGGTGGCATAGGGTGAATGATGCAAATGCCCAGGCAGAGGGCATGACGTGTGCAAAGGCCCTGGGGCAGGGGCTTCATGTGTTCTGAAACCACAGCAGGGAGGCTAGAAAGTTTGCAGCAGAATGAGCAGACAGGAGTGGAGGTTGGAGTGGTAACAAGAAAGGTTATTTAGGGCCCGGGAGGCCATGGTGAGGACTCTGGACTTTATACTGCGTATATGAGGAGTGACATGTTAAGGAATTTAGGGTTTAGAAGGAGCACCCTGCAGCCAAGGGAAAAGATACTGTAGGGAGCAGGTGGGGCAGGGTGGATGGAGGAGACCGTGGCTGGGACGAGGGCAGCAGTGGTGGAGGGAAGGAGACATGGGCCCTAGGACCAGCCTGCCCCAGGGCTGGTGTGCAGTGACTGGGGTCAGATGTGCTTGTGCCCCCCTGCGAGGACCCTTGTCTGCCAGCTCTGGGACTGAAGCATAAGGCCCCACTGTGTGCAAAATGAATAGCCCTTCACTGCAGGGTGTCTGCCCCAGTGGTGTTAAGATTCTCTGAAATCTCCAGAAGCCGTGAAGTTGTTCATGGTCTGTAAAGCTCCCCCTTGGGAGCCCTGCCTGTAATGCCTCTATTATCGTCCTTTTCCCTAAATTATTCAGGAAGTTTTCGCATTCACTGGGTCCAAGGGTGCACACTCAGCGTTTCCCCGGGTAATACAGTTTAGCAGGCAGACACAGCACCAATGAACCGATTATGCAGGGGCCGTCACAGACATGCAGATGTGAAGAACAGACCCACGGCTGCCTTGGGCTCCTTGTGCATTTAACAGGATCAGCTCCTGTCTAGTCAGGTGTCACGATGGCAGGGTGTCACGCAGCACCCCGGGTGGATGGAGTCTCTCATTTCACACTCAGGAGCTGGTCAGGCGTCAGCCAGGGATGGTGATACCAAACCTTAAGTGGGTGTGGCCTGGACGCAGGAGCTGCTGCTGCACAGAGAGGGGAGGGACTGAGGCAGTCCCTTCTCAGCTTTTCTGCCTTTTAGGTTGGTACACAGCCACAAGCTTCCTCTAACAGCATGCCCAAGGGCCAGGCCCTATCTGGTTTGTGAAAAGCCACTCTCCAGAATGTTAGGAATGTGCTTGCGCGGAACACGATGTGCTTTCTGCTCATCTCAGCGCGGCACCGAGGTTGATGAAATAGCCACATCCTCTCACAAAGTGTCACAGCGTGTGTCTGCCTAGTGAAGGCTCTGAAAAGTGCTGGAATTACAGCTGTTAATAATAACCGAGGCATATGGAGTACTTGGGCAGGTTTACATAACTTCTTTGAGCCCCCATTTCCTCACGGTCTACTTCATAGGATGGCGTGTTAGTCTTCTAGGGCTGCCGTAAAAAATTGCCACCAACTTAGCGGCTTAAAACAACAGAAACTTGTTCTCTCACAGTGCTGGAGACCAAAACTCCAAGATCTAAGCATTGGCAGGGTCCGCTCTTTGTGGAGGCTCCAAGGAGAGTCTGTTCCACGTCTCTCTCGGCTTCCACTCGCTCCCTGCGGTGCTTGGGGTCCTTGGCTCAGGGCCTGCGTGACTCCAGCCTCCGTCTCCACGTGGCCTCTCCCTCGTCTGTCTGTGTCCTCTCCTTCTCTCTCTGTCATAAGGACATTCGTCTTTGTAGTTAGTTACAGGCCAGCCACGTTCAGGACAATCTCATCCCACGATCTTCACCTTAATTATATCTGCAGAGACCCTTATTCCAAACGAGGTCACATCTGAGGTTCCCAGTGGACATATCTTTGGGAGGGACACCATTCAACTCACTCCAGGTGGTGTAAGGGTTATAAAACCAGAGTTAATATATGTAAACAGATACAGGATGAGAGCTGCTTTGGTGGTTGTTAGGATGGCATTATTATTACTCTTTGTGGTGGTGGTGGTGGTGGTGGTAGTGTTGATGGATAGTGTTACTTGTATTACTTAGTTCAGATCAGAAGTGAGGACAGGTCACAGGGCAAAGGGTGTTCCACACTCCAGCTCTGGCCCTCTTTCCCCACTGCTTCTGGGGTTGTGCTGCGAAGCCCAGGCAGGGAGGACTGCAGACACTGAGTGCCTGGCTGAGGAGAGTCATATGAGCCATTGAGGGTCCTTGATCTGAAGATTTTCACAAGAATGCCAGTGTCACAGAGGCGGGCGATGTTCAAACTGATGGGAGTTTTGCAGAAGGGTTAGAGGACCCACAGGTTTCTCCCTCTGGCCTGAGCTTGGATGTGGTTGTGGGAATGGAAACTAAGAGCAGAATGTGGGCTTGGTATGGACAGAGGAAAGGAGAAAGTTCAGGACAACCCAAAGTGTTCAAACCCTGCAGACCAGAAGGCCAGAGAAACAGCTACCATCTAGGAGCCCGTCCTAAGAAAGCGCTGCGCCAGGGACCACGAAGACCACTGATGTACTCAGCATCTCCGTTGAGCACTGACTGTAGACTGGTGGGCAGAAAGCAAGCCTGTTCTCTCCTTAGGCTTTCACGGTCTGGTCGGTCTGCCTGAATGTTGTTGCAGCATCGTTTTTAATAGTGCAAAAGGTGGGGTGCGGGGGGCAACCTAAATGTACACCCATAGGGGTTAGTTGTTCCCAATTCCCTCTCTCAACAGATAAGTAAATTCTGACCTGGTCTGTGATGGAACACTACACGGCTACTCCTTAACAAAGGTGTGGATGGGTGAGGAAAGATGTCTGTTGCAGAAATTTTGCACGGCATGAAGAAAGGTGCGCGTGTGTCTGTGTCTGTGAACAATCCTTTTGAAGCATCTGTGCTGAGGGTCAGTGAACTGAGGCCAGTGAGCCATGTCCAGTCTGCCTCCTGCTTTTGTAAATAAAGTTTGATCGGGACACAGAAATCCTTGTTCATCGATGTATTGTTTGTAACCGCTTTTTGCCCTACGGAGGTACTTAAATTGTACGTCCCACAAAGCATACAATATTTACAATCTGGCCCTTAACAGATACAGTGAATCAATACCTAGTCTATGCCAAACCCTTGACTGTTTCTCTCTGGTGGCATTCTGGTTGGTTTACGGGGGGAATTTTGTGTGTCTTGGACATCACTATATTACTTTAATTTGAATAGTCAACATGGGTTTTTATAATCAGAAATAAAGTTCTATTTATGAAAGACTCACGCCACCTGCTTTTCAGACTCTCTAAGGCTGCAGTTATCAACACGCTTACTGGCATAAGGATTGGTGTGTGGCTTAATCAGACAGAATAGTGAACCTACAAGTAGACCCAGGCTCATCTGGTCAATTGGTTTTCAACAAAGGTGCCAAGGTAATTAATAGGAAAGAATAGGCTTTTTAACAAATGGTGCTGGAACAGTCGGAGATCCAAAGGGAGGGGAAAAAGAACATTGAACTTCAACTTGTCCCATAAACAAAAATTAACGTGCTGTGGACCATTGATGTAAATGTAAGAACTAAAGCTATAAAACTTCTTCTAGGCAGCGTTTTCCTGGATGGGATACAAAAGGCACAGAAAGGAAAAGTAATAATTAATAAAATGTACTTCATGAAAGTTTTTTTTTAAAACACTTATCTTAAAAAAGACACTGTAAAGTAGATGAAATGACAAGCCACAGTCTGGGAGAGAACAATTTGCAAATGACATTTCTGGAAAAGGATTTGTATCCCAGAACATACTCATATAAAAGCCACTTACTACTCAATAATAAGTAGTCAGACAAACCCATTTAAAAATGGGCAAGAGATTTAAATAGACACTTCACCAGAGACCTAGGGATGGCAAATCAGCACGGAACAGATACTCAACATCATTGGTCATGGGAAAATGCAAGTTAAAGCCTCAGTGATACCACTGCACACCCAGCAGAACGGCCACGATTGACAAGACTGAGCATGTTGAGTGCAGGTGAGGCTGCGCACAGCCGGCGGGCCAGGGGAAGCCAAATGCTGTAGTCACTTTGGGGAACAGTGTGACAGTTTTTTATCAAGTTAAACGTACACTTTCCACGTGACTCAGCAACCTTACCCCTAAATACATATCAATAAGCATGAAAAATATATGTCAGCACGAAGACCAGCTTTCCAGAAACTGGCAACTATCTTATCTATTCACTCCCTCAGCTGCTGAATGGATAAACAAATTGCAGTACACCCATCCATTCAGAGGAATACGACTCAGCGATGTAAAGGAATGAAATGGGAATGCTCACAGAAACATGGACGAGTGTCAAAGGCATTTGCCACGTGAGAGAAGCCAGACACAATTGGCTACACCCACTATGACTCCACATACGTGATTCAGTGGTTTCCGGTGACTGCCAGGGAGCCCAGGAACAAATTAGTGGGGTGTGGGGGATGAAGGTTCCATTATTGTGTTTGTGGTGGTGGTTATGCAACTATTTTTATTTTGTTAAAATTCACCTTACTGTACATTTTTAAAGGGTAATTACAGCTTTACAGTTTTATTGTGTGTAAATTATACCTCAAGAAACCTCACTTTTTAAAATAGTTCATCTGGAGAAAAATAAACTTAAAAAATAGTTTTAAAAAAAGGCACACAGGAGTTGATTTTTCGGAGGAAGGGTGAACAGTCTGTTTGAACAGGGCAGTGAACATTCTAGAACGTATTTTGGGGATTCGCAAGGTCAGGCTGGAGGCTTCGGAGCATCCTTAGGGAGCGGTGCATCAGCAAGGGGCCTCAGTGAGTAACGGGACATGGACCCCAGGGAAGCCTCACTTCGCATGGAAAGAAGTAAGGAAAAACAATAAAGAAAGCAAGGCACACGGTCACACATATTTCCAGTAGGTAATGCGGGGCAATAGGCCGCACAGAGTAGAAGAGGAAACCAAAGTCCTCTCTTGCCTCCATTTTTCTCCCTCGACGCTTTTTCTCACTAGATGCTGCCTCTGTGTGTCCCTGTAGAAACATGCTGTGCATTCTCCATTGAACTTTGCTTTTCTTCATTTATACAGTATCTTTCAGGTTGTTCCATCAGCATATGTGGAGCTGCCCTAGTTCTTTAAAGATGCCTGAATACACCATAATTTAGCCATGCTGCAATTGATAGATGCTTCGAACTTTTCAGATATATGTGCTATTATGAACAATGCTTCGGCAAATACTTAAGAAGTTATTTCTCGCCCCTGCCGGGTGGTTCAGCCGATTAGAGCGTCGTCCCCATGCAGGAAGGTTGTGGCTTCAGTCCCCCAGCCAGGGCACATACAAGAGAACCACAAGTGCAGGGATGGGCGGAGCAACAAGTTCAGGTCCCTCTCTCTCTTCCTGTCTCTCTCTCTCTTCCTCTCTCTCTCTCTCTCTCTCTCTCTCTCTCTCTCTCTCTCTCTCTCTCTCTCTCTCTCTCTCTCTCTTCCTCACAGATAGGTTTCTCAGAGTGGAATGGCTAGGTCAAAGGAAATGTACTTTTTATATGTATATTTACACCCTGTCACCACGCTGACTCGTACTGACTTCCCACCCCCCACTGACCATGCATTCATGGTCCCGCCTGTTTCCCCAAGTCCTGGCCAGCAGAATGCAAAGTCCATCTTTGCCTTTGCCGATCTGATAACCAAAAAAAAGATATCTTGTAGGAAATTCCTTTTGTACCTGCAGGAGGGAATTTTTGAGAAGCAGAGGAACACCCAAGTCACACATATCCACTGCTTTCGTCCCTCCATCGGTCCAGACAGCGCCTCTGTGTGAATGAGAAAACGGCACTCTCCCTGAGACCCCTGAAAACTGCTGTGATACCTGCACAAGCCCGGGAGGACTTTGAGGGGCAGGGCGCCCCTGGAGTTGTGCACAGCCCGCCCACGGGAGCTAGCACAGTGGTCTCTGGGTAGTAACCAGATTGCCTGGCATTCATGCAGTGGGAGGGGCAGGCACAGGACAGGAGTCCACGTCGCTGGACAGTGGAGCAGGAGGGCGTCGGCTTGAGGGACAGCCAGAATAAATGGAAACTTCATTATCCGTGGTTATGCACTTGGAACCTGGGTCCCAGGCAGCTCTGATATTAGTAATTTGGCCAGCGAGCTCATTAAGCTCTTAAGAAAAGTAAGTCTAGTTAATGAATTAATACAAGATGACATTTTACACACAGAGCAAAACCGAGACCAGGCACCACTGACTTATGTAACATAATTTCTCCAGAGAATGTGATTGCCGCTTCTCGCCTGCCAGCACAGGCCGATCTGCAGAGGGCCTACTCTTGCAGACGCTAATGAGCCTGCCAAGACCCGCAAGCATTTGACATTCCATTCATGAAGGAGCTCTCTCTCATATTCTTAAAACCGCTAGTGGTTACACAGAAGTCAGGGTCTTAAAAATGGACCCATCGGTTTTCTGTGTGAAAACCCAGCCACTTTCCTCTTTTAAGAAACATATCTTGCCCTGGCTGGTGTGGCTCAGTGGATTGAGCACCAGCCTGTGAATCAGAAGGTCGCTGGTTTGATGCCCAGGCAGGGCACATGCCTGGGTTGTGGGCCTGGCCCCGCAATGGGGGCATGTGAGAGGCAACCTATCTATGTATCTCTCACATGTTTCTCTCCCTCTTTCTCACTCCCTTCCCCTCTCTCTAACAGTAAATAAATAAAATCTTTAAAGACTCCCCAAATCAACAAAACTCTTCTTTTGGGGGGGGGGGAAGAAACATATCTCACTGGAAAGAAAATTCCTCAATCCTTATCCTGTCCCCTACTTTACCCCCCAAAGCAGGTCTTCCAGCCTCTGTCTGTCTGGTCCAGAGAAGTCGATGAGGACAATGGGAAGACCGTGCACACCAGGAATTAGCAGTGACCAGTTTGGGGTGGTGAAAAGTTCTGTGGGGGGTGGGGGTGGTTTGCACCGTGGTGTGAATGTACTTAATGCCGCTGAAATGTACACTTAAAAATGGTTAAAATGATCAATTTTATGTCATAGGCATACACACACGACTTCGCCAGGCTCTTTGCTCAGGACTCTGGGAATATTGTATTTTACCCTCTCGGTAACCCAAGGAGACGGCCACTGTTATTTACACAGAACCACCGCCGTTTTAAAGATGAGGCATCAGAGGCTCATAAACACTCAGTAACTGCCTTGAACAACAGCCAGGAGTGATGGTCCCAGGATTCAACCCCTTGGCTCTGTGCTGCAGACAACAAAATAAAGAGGGTATTTTAAGTCTGAGTTCTGAAACACAAGCCGCCCCCCACCCAGTTTTTTAATGATCTAAACTGAGAACAGACAGAACTCCAGCAGAAACCCTGAATGACAGCTAATTGTCTCTGGAAAATTTCAATGCTGTCTCCCTGCCCTAACTCTCTGGAGCATGCTTCTGCCTTTTGTCTGGGGTTTTGTTTGCTTCTTTCTGTACAGTTAATCATTGAATGACCCACAGGAATGGTGTAGCTTTCATTCATGTTTGAGCACAGCTAGGAAGAAAATTAGCTCAAAGCCTGGAGCTTGAGGGGGAAGATCTGTCTCAGACGAGGATTATTTGGGAGAATCGGGAAATGCTGGTATTAGGAAGGAAGACAGTATATTTCAGCACGTGCGGTGTTTTTTGAAGGAGAACTGTCTGGGTTCTAACGCTGACTCCTGTACTTACGTGACGTTAGACGAGTTAATTCACCTCTCTGAGTCAATGTGCTCATCTGAAACTAGGAATAATAAAACAATAAAAGCACCTACCTTACCAGGTATGTGACTACAGATTTTTTTTTCTATTGAGTTGTGTGCACTTATTGAGTGCCTACTGTGTGCCAGGCACACTAGTGGGGATGCAGTGATGAACGGAACAAGCACATATGAAGTGATGAGGAGTGTAGTAAAGCTTAGCCCAGCACCAGGGCACCAGCCCAAGAAGCAGGGCTCGCTGCTACTGCTACATTACATCACACTAACCCCTGCTCACAGCTTCCCAGGTGGAAAAAGCACAGGGTGTGGTCACCGGATTTGCTCACTTGCACTGAATTTAGATTGCTCTTCAGCTGGGCCACAGACGTGGGTAGTTGTGATTCTTCATTTTTTTTAATGCATTTTTTCCATTGCCGTGTAGTCCTCTCATACCTGGCAGTCCCCCCACTGTTGCCCATGTCCATGAGTCCTTTGTCCTTTCTGCTCAATCCCACCACCCCCTACCTCCCCTACTCACTTAGCTGTCATCCTGTTCTCTATGAGTCTATCTCCTGTTGTCCTTGTTCGTTCAGTTCGTTCATTAGATTCCACATTGGAGTGAGATCATATGGTGTTTGTCTTTCTCTGAGTGGCTTATTTCACTTAGCATAATGTTCTCCAGATCCATCCCTATGTCACGAAGGGTAAACTTTTCTTCTTTTTTACAGCTGAGTAGTAGTCCATTGTGTAAATGTCCCATAGTTGTTTAATCCACTCATCTACTGATGGACAGCTGTTTCCATGTTTTAGTGATTGTAAATAATGCTGCAGTGAACATAGGGGGGCTTATGTTTTTCCAAGTTAGTGTTTGAGGTTCCTCTGGATGTATTCCCAGAAGTGGGATCACTGGGTCTAAAGTCAGATCCCTTTTTAATTTGTTGAGATATCTCCATACTGCTTTCCACAGCGGCTGTACCAGTCTGCATTCCCACCAACAGTGCAGAAGGGATCCCCTTTCTCAACATCCTCGCCAGCACTTGTTGTTTGTTGACTTGTTGATGATAGTTATTCTAGATCTCATTTCTCTGATGATTAGTGATGTTGAGCATCTTCTCTATTGTTCATCTGTATGTCCTCTTTGGAGAAGTGTTTATTCAGGCCCTTTGCCCATTTTTTAATTGGGTTGTTTGTTTTTTTGGTGTTGGGTTTTATAAATTCTTTATAAATTTTGGATATTAACCCCTTATCAGATGTCTCAGCAAATATGTCCTCCCAGTCTGTGGGTTGTCTTTTTCTTTTGTCGACGTTTTCCTTTGCTGTGCAAAAACTTGTCAGTTTGGTGTAGTCCCATTTATTTATTTTTTCTTTTGTTTCCCTTGCCTGGAGAGATATATCTGATAAAATATTGCTATGAGCAATGTCTCAGATTTTGCTGCCTATGTTTTCTTCTATGATTTTTATGGTTTGGGGTGTAACTTTTAAGTCTTTACTCCATTTTGAATTTATTTTTGTGTGTGGTGTAAGAAGGTGGTCTAGTTTCATTTTTCTGCATGTACCTGTCCAATTTTCCCAACAACATTTATTGAATAAACAGACTATCTTTAGTCCATTGTATGTGCCTGCTTCCTCTGCCAAATATTAATTAACTGTAAAGGTATGGGTTTATTTCTGGGCTCTCTGTTATGTTGCAATGATCTATGTGTCTGTTTTTATGCCAGTACCATGCTGTTTTGATTACTGTGGCCTTGTAGTATAGTTTGATACTAGGTAACATGATTCTTCCAACTTTGTTCTTCTTTCTCAGGATCGCTGTTGCTATGTGGGGCCTTTTGGTGGCTCTTCATTTATTTCATGCTCACAGCAGCCCAGTGAGGCAGGGACTGTTATATCCTCACTGTGCAGTCGGGAAGGTACTACACAGAGAGGTGGACTCCTTCCCAAAGGGCACACAGCCAGTAGGCCGAACGGCTGGGATTTGAACCTAGTCTGGCTCCAGAGTCCATGATTTTTAGCCCATGCTGTGCTGGCTCTCTATCTTGAAAGCTTGGCATGGGGACTGGCATGGAACAAGCGCTCTGCACACACAAGCACTTAGACACGTGGACCGGTGGTCCTCGTGTATGTTATATGAAAGCTTCTGAGGCAGACTGATTTCTGCCACAGGAGCTACCCCTCCTGGGTATTGTAGTTCCCAAGGCTGATATCTTTAAACAACTTTATCGAGCTATAGTTTACATAACATAAAATTTCCCCATTTTAAGTGGCATTCAATGTGTTGCCGTTAATTTACCAATTTGTGTAGTCTCACCACATCCAACGTGTCCCTCACCCCAACAAGATCCCTGGGACCCATTACCAGTTAATCCCCATTTCCACCCCCCCACCCCCAGACCACCATTAATCTACTTTCTATCTATAAATTTGCCTTTTCTAGGCATTTCATATACATGGAATTATACAGTATGGTCGTGCGTCTGACTTAGTTTACTTAGCATGACATTTTTGAGGTCCAAACCATGTTGTGGCATGTATCGGTACTTTGTTCCTTTTTATGGCTGAGTAATATTCCACTGTATAGACATACCACATTTTGTTAATCCATTCGCCAGTCGGTAGACATTTGGGTGGTTTTTCCTTTTCGGCTGTTGTGAATCGTGCTGCTACAAACATTTGCGCGCATGCCCTGGGGTGAGTTAAATGATAACCTTCTCCTTTTCTTTCCCCTCGGGGGCTTCTCAGAACCTGGCAGCGGGCAGGTGTTTGTGACTTCGGAGAACCAGCTCGTGTACTACCCCAGCATCACCTACGCCATCATCGGCAGCTCTGTCATCTTCGTGCTGGTGGTGGCCCTATTGGCGCTGGTCCTGCACCACCAGCGGAAGCGGAACAACCTCATGACGCTGCCGGTGCACCGGCTGCAGCACCCTGTGCTGCTGTCGCGCCTGGTGGTCCTAGACCACCCCCACCACTGCAACGTCACCTACAACGTCAACAATGGCATCCAGTACGTGGCCAGCCAGGCCGAGCAGAACGCGTCAGAAGTGGGCTCCCCGCCCTCCTACTCAGAGGCCTTGCTGGACCAAAGGTGCGTGCTGGGTGGAAGAGATGGGGGGGAGGAGCTCATCCAGGAGGGGGGAGTAGAACGTGTGCACACCTGGATCCCTGGGTCTCACTAAGAGTCCACGTTCAGGTGCTGTAAGCACAGCAGCGTCTGACATTCACTGAGTCCTTGCAAAACCAGTCACATGCATCATCTCACTGCATCCTCTCGGTGACTCACTGAGGATGGCTCTGTTTCTGCCTCAAGTTTACAAATGAGGCAACTGAGGCCGTTGGATTTTAGGTACTGTTAAGGACATACAGTTAGGGTCCTGGCCAACTGAGAGCCCTGCTCCTCCCTGTTATTGCCACACTGACACATGTTCAGGCCACTGGCTTTCACACTTGGAGGCCTCGCCTGCGACCACAGAACAGAGCCCCCTACATCTTAGAGGTTTCATTAATATTTGTGGAATGAATGAATGAATGAATGAATGAGCAAGTGAATGAATGAGTGAGCCAGTTAATCAGTTCCTTACCTTTGTTTGGCTTCCTCTATAGAATAAAGGGGGTGGAGCAGAGCACTCTCAAGCTTTGTTAAACAGTAGAGCCCTCGCTACCAATGGAGTCAGTGTATAAGTCATAACTCAGAGTTCTGTAGTTGAAGTGGGTAGTGGACCTGAGTCCTGCCTGCTCAGCCTCCCTCCCTCCTTTGGTGGCCTCCAGGGAATCCCAGAGCACCGGGACCAGAGCTGTCTGAGTCCCCTCAGGTTCTGAGATTGCCATACCCTCCCTGCAGGCTCACTGTCCCTCTTCCTCTGAGCTCACTGTGGGTGAGTCCGTGTTTCTGGGGTGACTGGGTTCCTCTTGGACCCCTTTCACTGGCAGCTCTTGTTTTCTTTGTATTCTTTGTAATCTTTGTTTTCTCCCCTCATAAAAGGTAGCTTCAGGGAGTGGCGCTTAAGGATCTCTTTGCAAATTAGCATAAATATACAGGACCTCACTCCCCACTCCCAAGCTCTTATTTCACTGCAGAGTGAGGTTAAAACCACTGAAACCGAGACGACGCCTGGGTGCAGACCCCAGCCCTGCTGCTTCCATGCCACTGGTGATCCTGTGCCCCCACTCCGTTTCCTCCCCAGTCAGCGCAAGGGCACAGAGTAACACCTGCCTCTTTGTACTTGTGATCCTGACGTGAAGGAGTGAGTGTGAGGCACGTGGCCTGGGCCCAACTCGGTGGGCTTGCAGTGAGTGAGGGCTGGAAAGTGAGGTGTCTTTCTGTCACTTCTTTGCAAGCAAAGCATCATTAGTATCCCCTTCTACAGATAAGGAGACTGAGGTGTTGAGAGGATGTCCCCTCCCTGACCCGAGTCCATGCAGCCAGGTAGAGTTAGCTTTCAGTATGAAGCTCAGAGGTTCCATCAAACACCAGGCCAGTGGCTTGGCCAAGGGGACCCCAGCCAATGGAGCAAAGCCACTCTGTCAGATCACCCCGGATGAGCCGAGGGTATATTTGGCATCCTCACTCTGGCTCCATCCAGAGGATGTGGTTTGGGCTCTGCCCAGTGGGCACAGCCAGCCGGAGCGCACTGACCTGCACCCGGTCCCAGTCCCGGCCCTGTCTTGCTGCGCACCACTTTGAGCTGCCTCTGTGCTTGGAGGGCAGACCTTCCTCACGTCAGCGTCTGCTCAGAAACGGGCAGAAGTTAGCACTGCCTGCCTTGCCTTGGCTCCTTATAATGCATTCTCCTTCTTCTCTCCTGCCCCATCTGCCTTCTCCACTGCAGACCCGCATGGTACGACCTTCCTCCACCGCCCTACTCTTCCGACACTGAGTCCCTGAACCAAGCCGACCTGCCCCCTTACCGCTCCCGGTCTGGGAGTGCTGACAGCACCAGCTCCCAGGCCGCCAGCAGCCTCCTGAGCGTGGAAGACACCGGCCACAGCTCAGGACAGCCTGGCCCTCAGGAGGGCGCCACCGAGCCCAGGGACTCTGTGCCCAGCCAGGGCACCGAAGAAGTGTAAAATCCAGTTATTCCAAAGTCCATATGGGTTCATCTACTCTGACTTGTTACCATCCTAACAACTTGCACTCAATGGAAAGCTCTTCAGGGTGCCTCAAGGAGTGATTGGGGGTGTCAGCTGTCTCTCCATTCCCTTCCTTCCCCAGGTTTCAGGGATGTTTTTGGGAGAGTGACCTGGCGTTTCCTTGGCCTCTCAGTTGACAGGATGTATTTTGTGCATCTTTTCTGGCAGGTCACCCTTCCACTGGGGCCCGGGATCACAGCTTCACTCCTCACACTATTCTGTTGCCGCTGTAATCTGGCTGAGCAGGCGGCAGCATGAAGCAGGGTGTGAGTCGCCCCTGAGAAGCATTGTTTCTGTGCCGTGTTGGGTGTTCGGAAGGGCAGGAGACACTGGGCCACATGCTCTGTGGGCTGCCATCTGTGGGGGTTTAGGTTCGAAGCCAGGCGATCATGGAAACCTTGCGTTATCCTGTGCTTAACTCTCAGTTCAGTGGAGGCAGTGGCCAGAGAAAACCTTGACATGAGTAGAGCCCTTCAGTAACCAGCCATGTCATTTTGGGTTTGTGAATGACCCTGCAACTGCCCACTCTGGGTAGATTCTGGCTCCACGTTTTGCCCGAGAATCCTCATTTTGAGAGCTTTCTCTGGCAGCATATCGCCAGCCTCATCCCAGAATAGGCAGGACATTTCCACCAGGGGTCTGACCAACTTCGAGGCTCCTGAAATGCAGGCTGCCAGGAGCCGAGCCCTGCTTTTGTCCACGGTCACTTCCCTAGTTTCTGGATCATCAGCCTCCCAGCTGTGGCCTGCTTGTAGCCCAGGGATGAATACCCAGCTGAAGCTGGCCTAGCATCTGCTCTGGT
Organism: Desmodus rotundus; assembly: GCF_022682495.2. Lineage (NCBI taxonomy): Eukaryota > Metazoa > Chordata > Mammalia > Chiroptera > Phyllostomidae > Desmodus > Desmodus rotundus. Next base: position 20,587,432 of record NC_071391.1, on the reverse strand, counting down.
CCTCTGTCCCTGTAAAGCACACCCAGCCTGCCTGGCCTGTTCATGCAGTTTCAACACTAGCCTCCTAAGCTCCTTTAACACTCAGAAGTTGTTGCACCTGTGTATTTGGACGTGACACTGGTTGCTAACACATGAGAACCGTATTCAGTACCTCCCACCAGAGCTGCCAGCTCCCTGCACTGCACACTCCCCCTCGCAAGGCCCCAGTGTAGGGTTAGGGTTAGAGTAGGTGAAGCCTCTTCGAACATCCCGTAGTTTCTCCCCTGAGAGACATGGACGTGGACAATTTGGAGTCAGGATTTGCCATTTGGACTTTTTTTTTATCTTTTAGAAATGCATTTGAAACAGTGTGTTTGTTTTTTCCCTTCTAGTTAAGGGACTATTTATATGTTTATAGGACAGCTGTCATTGTTGTTTCTCTAGTGAGGTCCAAAGAAAGATGCTAAAGGAGGTCACACCTTTGTCCCGCTGATCCCCGATAACAAGTCACTCCAGACCGCCTGTGTGCCAGGTGTTTGTGCGTTGTTGCACTTCAAGCTGTTATTTATCTAGTTCTCACAGGACGCTGAATGAGGGGTGCCTTTCTCCCTCGGTCCTAGTCTCCGTTCCTGCTAGCTTTCCTCTTCTCTGTGCCCTTCCAGTCACAGGGCCCACCCCCTGGGGACATACCGGGTAGAAACCTCGGTGTTATTTGACAAGAAACGGACAGGGGATAAAACTGGAACCAGGGGGGCCACTCTGGGCAGCTGTTACCCATTCAGGGCTTCTCCCCATGGCCCAGCAAACTCTCCATAGCCTCTTTGATGCCGGTTCCCATGGAGCCTGCAGAGGGGGATGACATGCGCTCATTGACCCTGTTCTGTAGACCTCTTATTCTGAACCAGACCCAGAGGGTGTTACAGGAAAGCTAACCACTTGGTGATTTTTTTAAAGGAAAGGAACCTAGTTGCTAGCATCCTTCGTTTTTAACATAACACTTCAGTTATTTTCTAAGAAATCCAATGAAGAAAGAACTTTTGATGGCAGCCAGAGTGTGTCGGGAACTCGGGCGGAACATTTCCCCCCTGTGAGTCAGAGTGGCACCCCTGCTTCTGTCCGCTGCTCTGGACGTTGCTCTGGGGAGAGGACTCTGACTTCAATGGGTAGTGCAGTGAGTTACTCGTGCATTTCTGCTTCCAGGCATTTTGGGAAAATAAACGGTGTTAGTAGATGAAGGGAGCCTATTTAATGTTTTTTAAAACACAGGGACATTCTTGTTACAGATTTGACTTTTTTAATGAATGTTTCTAAAATATGTTAATAAGACACCAAAGCTGTGGGGGGTTGGGGATTTTCCCCCCCCCTCTACTCAAGATAGCAAAATAAGTGGCCAGCGATGTTTTTTAACTCATTCCAGTCAGGATATTTTTTTATACATTGCCTAAACCTATGCCAACTGGAAAACCATCGCTGCTCTCTTTTCGCAAATGAGGTCAATGAGTCCTTTTATTTTAGCCTTAAAACACTTCCACTGTGATAGGTAGCTCATCATCTGACCCAACTCCCTCTAATTTGCAATTGACACTTTAAAAAAATGCAACTAAATGGTTATTGGTGTGTGATGTTCAAAGTTGATCTAAACTGGAAAGATTGTGTGCAGGGTTTTTTTGTTTTGTTTTTGGTTAGGTTTTTTTTTTTAATTTTATACTTTCAAATAAACTTGCAGTTTCATCCTTTATTGGTGTGACTGGTTCTTAACACTCCTTTCTCCTCTACAGCGGCATAAACTCCCGTCACAGCTCCTGCAGTGAATGTATGCCGTCGTAAAGGGAGAAAAAGGAAGGCTATATTGATGGGACCCCAGAATATGAGGGCCCTTCAGGGTTCCGCAGCTGGTGCCATGGGGATCCAGAGGTGAAGTCGGGAGCTCCAGTTAGTATCACAGGCCCTGGGAGGTCCCTCAGAAGACGGACATTAGCTGCGTTCACCACGGTGCTGTCTGTAGGGGAAGGGAGGTGACTGTGATGACCGTGGCAGGCTGCGACCACGTCGTCCGGGCTGCACAGCATGCCAGCACAGGCATGCCAGTAATTGGTGTAGAGCCACAAATGGTGTGCATTGGCCCCGTCAGTGATGAGAACATCTTTGTGCTCTTTTAAGTCTCGTTCTAGAACTGTGACGCCACAAGGACAGTTGCACAGGAAGTCAGGATGCCCGGGGGCACTGCTGCCACCACCCATAAACAGGACAAGTAACCTTGGTCTTGGTCTTGGCCACAGGTGAAATCCACAAGTGTAGGCCAGCTCATGTTCTCCCCCATATGATCTTAGGGTAGACCTTCCCAAGCAGTGTGCCCGAGAGGTTTGTCCAGCTGTTTTCACCTCCTGGGGTGTCATTTTTTGATAGGTGCCACAATGAAGAAATATGATCGAGAAGTGCTAATCTAGAGCAGATGATCAGTAAACATTTTGTGTAAAGGGCCAAATAATAAATATTTTTGGCTTTGCGGCCAATGGTCTCTGTGGCAACTACAAAAGCAGCTGTCAACATGTAGCACATAAGCGAGTGAGTGCAGCCGAGTTCCAAGAACTACGTACAAAAATAGGTGACTGGTTGGATTTTACCTCCTGGGCTGTTGTCTGCCAACCCCTGATCTGAAGGGGCATTCCCATATTGTGGTCGTGGGCCCAAAGCTAGGGACATTTTAGAAAAGTGTGTTGGTGGCCTGGAATATTAGAGCCCTTGAAATGGCACCAACCTTCACAGAATTAAAAATAGAATCACTTAGGAAGGAGGCAATTTGAGGAGCTGTAAACTAACTTTAATTGGCCCTACTAGCTGTTTTGCAGTGAATAAGGAGACAGGAGTAAGATGCATAGGGGTTTTCCCAGTAACATCCTCAGCAGTTGGATGGAGTGCAGAGGGCCTGGTCAAAAAACCCTCTCACTAGGGATTCTGTAAGATGATGAATTGACACAACAGTCTGTCTTTTAGAGAAAGGACGGGGACGAGTGGTCAGAAAGGTATCTGTGTTCTCCATTTAGCTTGCCACCCTCGGGCAAGGCAGTAGATCCAGAGGGTAAACTGTATAAGGAAGACCTTCAGGTGGCCGCAGCACAGCTGCCCAAAGTGCACACAGGAAGGAAATGCTCCGGGAGAGCCTCAGGAGAAATGGCGGCAGGCAAATAGGCAGATCGCCCCTTGACCTCTTACGGTGAGTCAAGTTCTTGGGAATGTTCATAGAACCTCCAGTTGTAAATGACAGGAATTCAACTCACACAAGCTTAATTGTGTTTAATTTTAGGAGACACGTTGGCTAATGCATCCAAGTCCAAGGGTATGGGCTGTTGGTCTGGGACAGGACTGGCTGAATCCAGTTGCTCAACAGCTGTCATTAGGAATCTGTTTGTCCCTAGCTTCTCAGCCCAGCCTTGCTCAGTATTAGCTTGGTGGCTTTACATCAGGTGGAAGAGAGGGTCCCAGGGGTCCAGGCTCACCATCTCAGGAAAAGAGGTACCATCTTCACAAGAGTCTATAGAAATTCCCTCAAATGGACTCGCTTGCTCATATGGCTGCTACTGTGTGTGACAATCAATCTCTTGATTGACAGCCTCACATGAATTACATGGAGCCCAACAGGGACAAATGGAAGGGGCTGGCAAAATACCAATGCGTCTACTGTAGAATCTCATCAAGGAATGGGACCCATAACTGGCTGGCACAATTTCTAGTACATATAAGAAAAAAGCATACGAATAACAAGCTTCAGGTAACATAGCTAGGTCTGAAAGGAGCAGAGGCAATGGGACAGTGAAAATTTCAGGAGACTCAACAGCCTCTCCCTAAACCTAGGAGGCAAGGTTAAGCTGCGGGCACTTGGGGCTTGGGTTAGGTGTGCTTATGTGAGGCGGTCGTCTGGGGTGGGTCACAAGAACATGGATAAAGGCACGCAGGAGGAGTTCTACACTAAAGAAACCTGAACTAACTTGTAGGCTCCAGAACTCTCCCCAAACCACTGAAAGTACTGAAGTGAGCCATTATCCCACATAGGGTCACACCCAGCCTGCACTAGATTTTTCAGTGAATGGACCAAAGGTGTGTTCCCACTGATTACCCTTGTCAGGTTGCCCAAAGGTCAGACTCAGTTAGGGAGCACGTTGTTAACAAGGCTTTCCATGATAACCCTTTTATTTACTCCCTAAGAACTAAGGTACATCAGTACCTAGGTAACCACCCTTTGGAAATTCTGGGACAGCTGGTGCCACAGGAGCTGAGGGACTGAATTTCCATCATGTTTGGGGCTTGAAGGCATGGCCATGGGCGACTGGGATGCAGTGTTGGGGAGGCTTGTGTATTTTAATGTGACTGATACTTCAATTGGGCTGCGTTTGGGTTTGTGGTCTGAGCAAGGCTGATTCATACTAGGTCTCAGTATTAGACATTATTTGGCTTCACTTGGCTCTCAAGTTCACCCTGGTGAATCATCCCAGGGAGCCAGCAGAGGAAAAGGTATACAAAGGGGCCCACATGAGAGGTATTGATGGGTCAGGCTTGGAGGTTGCCATCACCTCCATTCATATTCCATTGCCCATCATCTGGTCAGTCTTATAGCCACACCTATCCACAAGGGAGGCTGGGAAGGGAGATAGGCTCTATGTCTGGGAAGAACCAGGAGCAGGGCTAGGCACTGGCCACCAAATACCTGTGTGTTCTGTTCACACATGGAATACACTCACCCTCCACCCCCTGTAATCAGACTCCAAGTCCAGGAGCTGGTGAAAATCTGTACGTGGGGTCCAGATGCAGCTCCTCTGGTAAGACAATTCCCAGCCCCGCAGCCCTCATCCTCTCTCTTCTGGATTGCCTCCCTATGGCCTGTTCTCAAAATGCTTGAATAATTTAAAAATTAATCAGGATAAAAGTCAAAATCATGGTCTCCTGGACCTTACACCATCAGTTCCCCATGGTCTACCTCACTTCATCTTCTGTTCTCCCCCCTCCTCCACCTGCTCTAGCTGCCTTCAACACGGGGCTGGTTCTGGAACTCGCCAGCCACACTCCCAGCACAGTACCTCGGCCTGGACACCCCTCCGCAGATACCTGCCGAACTTCCTCCTTAGGGAACCACCAGGGGCCACGTCCACATAGTCTTGGTACCACCATCTTTGGGACCTCAGCAGTGGCCACATGGAGACTCCTGGAGGAGAGGGGTACCAGGGCGCTCTCTAAACCAACGTCTGGTTACCACCCGAGGGATTTTGGTCTGCCGCCCTAGAGCAAAGCAGGACATGGGGTCTTGGGAAGGAGCACTGGGGGGTACGTTCAGACTGTGGCATGGAAATTTAATTTAATTTGGATCAACGTTCTTGGGTGAGGAAGTGAGTCAACTTAAGAAATGCCTCGATAATGGAAGTAATGCGCCGGAATGTGCAGAACAGGGCCCATCAGGGAGTTTTTTCTTTCAGTGACTCCAAATAAAGTGTGACCCTTCTGCAAAGGAACCAGACCTTCGTCTTGGAGTGTGTTCCTGGGGTACCAGCCTGTGAGTCAGCTCAGGGCACACACACATGCGTGGAAACTCCCAGGGCCACAAACTCTGTTTGCAGATGGTGGCATCCCTAGTTCAGAGGTGGGGAACTGACACCTAGCTCAAACAAGTAAAAGAGTGACAGAGCTATTCTGGAAAAAGAAGAGGTTGGCTTCCTGGTACGCGAAAACTGAACTGCTTACCCTGAGTCAAGTAAGTGGCTCTTTCGTGAAAACAATGTTTGTGTTTGCGTGGTGTGTCAGCAGGAATCAGAGCCACAACGAGCGTTACGGGAATGAGGGATTGAGTCTGGAAATTAGGGCTGACACTGATGAAGAGCTGGTGGAGCAAAGGCTGGGAAGGGTCAGGTGGAGGATCGGAGACATGGTTGCCAAGGACACCAGCCTGAGCCTAGAATGAGTGGAGAAACCAGAGCTTGCAGAGGCCCCTACATGGACTTACAAGGTGGCGCTGCAGCGAGGGAGCTCCCGGAGAGGACCGCAAAGCAGCATGTCTCGTGAACCCAGCCCCTAAGCATAATGACTCTGCCTGCACATCTGCCTTCAGATCTCAGACGAGTGCCTGTCATTGGTACACTTGACCCTGGACCCACGCAGGGAAGGGGACTCAGGAAGCACTGTTTCCAGGAGAGGGTGGAGACAGCAGGCATCCGCCCCCTGGGGACTGCGATTTTGGGCCATGCAGCGGCTTCCAGCCCAGACCTGCCATCCTCCAGGGGAAAGGATTCTTGTGTAACGAACTGGACTCAACAAGTATTGGACCTCAGTTTCTGTGTATCTAGTGAGAAGAGGGAATTTCACTTTTGACTCAACTCTTGTAGGCATACCCAATAGTTGAAGTTCGCAGTTTTCAAAGTACAATGATTCCGTGATGTGATTTGGTATAATCTCTGGTAAACTGGGCAATTGATGTCAGGAAATAGAAATACATGACTTTGGAGTTATTTTTACTAATGCTCTGTTTTCACCCTGAACAGAACTTTCTACTGCCCACTGCGGGTCCCGGAGAAACTCAGAAGGGCAGCAGTGGGCACTGGGTGAGCAACTGCAGGAAGGTGGACATAGGATGCTGCTCTCTCCCCTGAGAGAAAGGCCACTAGGTTGGCCGTAGGTTTGGGGACGAAGCCATGAGTTAGAGCAGGGAAGAGCGTGTTGAAAAGTGTAAGGTTTCTGGCCTCCTGTCCTGGTTTTCCTCCCTATTGTTTACTGACACCTTCTCACAGGAGTGAATTTATTAAGTGCGAGTGAGTCAAGTGAAAATATCTGTTGGTCCACGTCCACCAGAAAGCAGGTAGCTCGAACTGGAACCAGAAGTTTCAGAGATTCTAGAAGGAGGAGGAGTCAGCCTTGGAAAGGCACAGAGATCCACTATCCTTCCTACCCTGTCCTCTCCCCTCCCCTCCTCTCCTGTCCTTTGTCTCCCTTGCCCCTCCTCCCCTCCCCCCTGCCGGTTCTCTCACTGTTCAAGGTTAACACCTTTGTGAGGCTGACCTCCTGAGCTCCTTGGAGCAAACAGGGTGGCTACGGCACAGTTCTCCCTGCCAGAACATTTCAAGGTTTAGATTTGAGAAATAGGATGTCATAAGAGGCTCTCGTTCTGATTTTAGTTAATAGCTATAATTTTTTTCAATTCTTCAATTATACTTGTCACTCAATATTATTTTATACTAGCTGCAGAGCCATAATTTTCTTATTGGCCTTTACCGGAGAGACCATGTACTTTGACGAATTACTGGACACTCGTCTCTGCTCCTAAGTGGATATGTGGATTTTACCTTTGGTCCCCGCCTCTCCACCCAAACACTGAGTTTGCAAACCGGTGGCCCATGGGTAGTTTTCAACCCACAGGTTGAATATTTCGATTGGCTTGTAGACTCTCCTCTTTTTTTATTGTGAACCTGTTGCCAATGCTGGAAATTCAGGATAGTTCACATAGATACCTGGGTACCTGGCTTCTTTGAAGAGCCAGTGGGTGCAGGGCTTTGGGGCTCCCTTCCCACGTGTCGAACTTTGCAGAGCAGAGGAACAGATTCCCTGCTCAGAGGGAAGTTTGCTCAGCGGCCCATCGCAATTGCTTCTCGGTCTGGGCCCCCCGCCTGCCTGCTTCACGCCTTGACTTGCTTGCTGGGCCCCGTCGGCTCATCAGAACCTGGAGGCTGCGAGGCTGAGGAGCTGCCATCCAAACTTCTAACCATCACCAGCAGATTCTTTCTGGAAGGAGCAAGAAGACTGACGACCGCCAACATAGCCACTGATGAGTCTTGTTGCTTTTTGGGTCTCCATTTCCCTTCACTAACAGCTCTCATAGTGGACATTTGTTATGCCCCGTGCCTCTTTTATGCTAAAATACACATAACACATTTTACCATTCTAACCACTTTTAAGAGTCTGCGGCATTAAGTACAAGCACATTGTTCTGCAACCATCACCCCACCCACGTCCAGAACTTCTTCATCTTCGCGAACTGAAACTCTTGTACCCATCAAACTGTAATTCCCCATTTCCCCTTTTCCCAGCCCCTGGGAAACAGCATCCTACTTTCGGTGGCTGTGAACTTGACTCCTCTAGGTACCTCACTTAAGTGGGACCATTCAGTCCCTGTCTTTTTGTGTCCGGCTTGCTTTATTTAGCACGCTGTCTCCGACGTTCGTCCCGATGTAGTACATGTCACAGTCGCCTTCCTTTCAAAGGCTGAGTAATATTCCGGTCTGTGTATCCCACCCTGTGCTTACCCATCCTTCCAGGGGCGGACGTCAGCGTCGTTTCCACTTCTTGGCTATCGTGACTAATGCTGCTCTGCACAGGGGTGTACAAGCGTTTTTTGGAGCTCTTGTTTCCAATCCTTTTGGGGAGACACCCAGAAATGGACTTGACCCAGCACCTTTTGCTCATCTTTCCAATAGGTTTGGGGGATTCCTAGAGTCCTGCCTCCCCAAGAGCTCCCTGGGAACTAGGGCCCGGGCCCATACAGAGGCTCAGCTGATAGGCCCCTCGAGTGAATGCCTGTAATAGAGAGTACTGGGAAGAAGGGACACCACGCAGAGTTCGTTCTGAGGGTGGCAGAGGGATGTGAAGCTCCAGGCTACAGCGGGGACAGGCATCTTTCTTTTCCTCAAGGCATTTTTTAAAGTTTTTCAGTTACAGTTTACATCCAGTAGTACATTGTGTTAGTTTCAGGTGTGCCGCATAGTGACAGCCGTGTACTTCTTGGAGTGGTCCCCGGGTTAGTCTGGGGCCCGCCTGGCACCACAGTTTCCGCTGTATTATTGACTGCCCTCCCCGTGCTGTACTCGACACCCCGTGACTGTTTCGTAGCTACCAACTTGTACTTATTCCCTTCACCTTTTTCACCCAGCCCCCCCACCCTCCCCTCTGGCAGCCCCCAGTGTCTTCTTTGTGTCTATGAGTCTGCTTCTGTTCTGTTTGTCCAGTGATATTGTTCTTTAGATTCCACATAGAAGCAAAATCATATGGTATTTGTCTTTCTCTGTCTGATTTATCTCCCTTAGCATCATACCCTCTAAGCCCAACCATGTTGTCACAGATGGTAAGAGTTCCTTCTCTTTTACAGCCGAGTAATATTCCATTGTGTAAATGTACGGCTTTTTAATGGGGGCTGGCATCTGGAGGGTGCCCAGTGTCGGTGGCGCCAGCTGTGGTTCCTGTGCCAGGAGTGTCTGCCACGGAGCACCGGCATTTCCATTGGGGTATCCTTCTCCCACGCAGCCTTGAGCCTGTGTCTCTGGTCCTCCCCCAAATTCTTTAAGCCACTCACTTAATGAATTCCTTTCCTGTTTAAACCAGCAAATGATGTGTAATCTGCAACAAGGATCTGACTAAGCCGATGCTCAGCACAGCCGGAATGTGTGGGAACCTGGTCTGGACCCCGAGTCCACAGAGGGCCAGCTCAGTTCCCGACTCCCAGTGCGACTTCACACCAGTCAGCCAGTCAGCCTGCCTCATCAAAGCTGTGTCCCGTAGGTAAAATGCTGCCATCATCTCTCCTTCCTCCAGCAGCCGTGAGAAACACGCGCGCCGTATTGCACCTGGCTCCGGGGAAGGGCCCTGGAGCGGTCTGATGGGGAAGACGTGGCATCGTGTCTCCACCAGGGATGCAGCTGCCTGTGGCTTTGTGAGACCAGCGCTCCAACGCCGAGCTCTGCGGCCTGCCCTGACTTTTACACGCTGGGCGATCTGGGAGTCCATCGAGCAGACCACTTCAGGGCAAACTCTTAAATGCACTGGTGCCCAGGGGGTCAAATCCACTTATTCAAGTCCCTTTTTAGAAATTTACTTAAGTTGGTAAAGGCGGGGAGAGGGGGGTGGAGGGATGTGTTAGGCAACCTGATGATCTGAATGGCCAGATGCAGAGCAGTGATGAGGATGAGGATGAGGATGATGGTGATGAGGATGATGGTGATGATGATGATGATGTGACATTTGTCAGTCAGTTATTTTTTGCCACACACTTTGACTACCACCTGCATTGTCACATAATCCTCTGAACCGGGAGCTGGCAAACGGTGACGCGCAGGCCACATCAGGCCCACCACCTGTGTTGTAAATAAAGTTCTTTGGGGACACGGCATGTTCATTCACTGGCCGTCTCCGCGGCTGCTTGCATCCCACGGTGGCAGAGGTGAGTAACTGGCAACAGCGCTCACGGGGCCCAGAAAGCCTGAGATGTTTGCTACCTGCCCCTTCAGAGAACACGTTGCTGACCCCTGCTCTCATGAAGCCTGCCAGGTGGATACTATCGTTCTGCCCACTTTCCAGATTGGAAGACTGAGGGGCAGAGACGTAAGCAGCTTGGTCTAAGACCTAACCCTAGCAAGTCCTCAGTGTCAGACTGGAGCGCCAACCCCCAAGTTCTAAACCTTCCACCTGTTAACCACAGTGATGTCTCCTCTTCCTCCCTGTTCCCTGTTCCCTCGGAGAAAACAGGTGCCCAGCTGGCCCCTCCTCTCACCTTCAAATGACAGCATCACGCCTAGAGCGAAACATCCACTTCCTGCTGCCGGCTCTCGCTCGGAACTGGATGTTTCTTCCCTAGCAGGTATTTGCTGCCTTGCTGTTCTCAGCATCAGCCAGTTCCCAGAAGCCACAGTTCTGCACAATGACAGGAAATCTGCGCAGGTTTGGGGCTGAATCCAGGGACCCAGGGGAAAGGCAATTTGCCAGGCAGGGCTGGCTTTGCTGAAACTGTCCCCTCCGGAACAAGCGTTCCCAGGGTTTCAGCTCATGTCACTTTGATGTCCTTGCAGCATACCTCCTACTCTAGGGAGCCCTGGGCCCCAGAGGGAGTCTTGGCATTTTGCTGTACTTCTCATCTGTGCCCAAAGCTTACTGGGGGTAGATCCGTCTCTGGCAGTAAACAACCACAGACGTGCTGGCCACCGACCACACTCCTTCAGAGAGGAGCCCCTGGGCTGGGCCCCCACACACCCGGTCAGGGCAGAGCTAAGATGGAAGGGGCCAGAGGATGGACAGTCCCCACTGCGCTGCCTTCCCAGTTCAGTTGCTTCCCCATCTCTGTGGTTTTCAATGACTTCGTCATCTTGGCCCTGACATCTGTGTGACTGACACACACAGCATTTCAGCTCTGGGGGAAACAGGTGGCAGGGACCAGTCTGCAAGCCCTGGCAGCTGGGCCTGGCAGGAAGGGGTTAGCCACTGGTATGAGGCTGGAGCCCGCAGGTTTGTTTGTGCCTGGGCTCTGAGCAGCCTCTTTCAGGCACATGGATGCCAATAAAGTGGTTCCAGTTTTCAAAATGAGATTCCCACAGCCTTACTACGGCTCTGGTGGGCTCCTTTGTCATCTCTGGGCGTGCCAGGGAGGTACCCTGTCGTGCATAGTTCCCAATCACAGACAAACCCATGCCCGCCCTGGCCTTGGGGTCCCCAGGCCTGTTCCCATGTGTAAGACCCTTCTCTCTGGCTCAGCGACCCCTTCTGCAAAATGGGAATGCAGCTGGCCAGGGGTCCAGGGAGCATTCTGTCCCCGGGGGCCTCAGTCCCCGGAGATAAGCATGGAGCACGGCACCACTGGCAGCAGCAAATCTCTGCCTCCAAAGTGGGAGGCGGGGGTTCTGCAGATAGTCTCTCAATAGGCCTTCTCTCTTGAATGAATTGCATATCGGAATTTAATTTGGAATCCCTGCTGTTTCCTTGATGGACGCAAACCGCACAGCAATTAAAGTGATGAAGCAGGCCCTTGCCGCTCCTGACAGGGGCGATCTGTCTGAGCGAGGAGGGAGGGTTGAGCAGCTGGCAGGTCGCTGGGGACCCGTGTGGGCATGTCAGCGGACAGCGACTGTCTACTGTCACCTGTGCTCACAGGACAGGTGGAGGAGAGGGCTTCAGAGGGACTATCCCATGGTCCCCTTGGCTCGTATCCCATGGCCCAGCGCAGCTCCCTGCTAACACTGGGCACCGCTGATGCAGCTCATGACTCCAGTCTCAGACTCTCCCCCTCACCACCTCAGTGTGGAAGGGAAGGACCAGGTAGTAAGCACTCACTATGCGCGACACACTGAGGTACGTGCTCTACAGTAGGGGACCCCAACCTCAGCTACAGACAAGCACTGGTTTGGGCCTATTAGGAACTGGGCCACATGGCAGGAGACGAGCTTGAATGTAATGCTCTTGAGTCATCCCGAAACCATCCCCCTCCCCCTGGTCGGTAACAAAATTGTCTTCCACGAAACTGGTCCCTGGTGCCAAAGAGGTTGGAGACCTCTGGTCGACAGGCCTTTTCTTATTTCACCACTTAGCAACTTCATGAGACGGACACCTTTATCTGTCATCTCCATCCGACAGATGAGACGCCTGTGACTCGGAGAGAGTGAACAGCGCAGTCACGCAGCTCCTAAGTGGCGGTGGTAGGTAGGATGTCCGCCTCTCCTGGTCTCCCTGTGGTGAAGGGGGTCTAGGCTTGCCTGCTTGCCTGGGAACAAAGTAGCACTTGCTCACACAAGGTGACTGTTTACTTCCCCCTCATAGGACAGTGCAGACATGAGGCATCCAAGGCTGTCATGGCAGCTCTGGGGCATCAGGCATTGCGATCCTTCCATCTTGTGGCCCCGCCATCCCTGCGCGTTGCCTTTGTCCACGTGGCCGAAGAGGGTCCACCACCGTGTCCACGTTCCAGCCAGCAGGAAGCAGGGAGGGGAGGGGAGGAGGGAGTGGTCACTTCGGTTCAAGTTCTACCAGCCGGAGCTTGGTCCTATGGCCATACCTAGCTAGAAAGGAGGTTGGGAAGGGTGGGCTTTGTTTTCAGACAGCCATGTGAAGTGCCAGCTAAGATCTGGGGTACTATTACTATGAGAAATAGGAAACAACAAGCCATTACTGCTGTAATTGCTTTTTCCCCCTTTTAAACCATGACCAAAACCAAACAGAGCTGACGGAGCCCAGCAGGAGGTCACGTGCTGTCGTGGTTCCGGCAGACAGAGTCTGCACTCCCAGAGCCTGTGGAAGGGCTGGAAGCCAGAGCATCTCTCACTGTCTTCAGTGCCTGTGTGAAAAGCAGCCACTCTAGGTATTTCACACAGAGGGCAGTTAGTACAGGGAACTGGTTATACAGGTGCTGGCACAGCTGAGAAGTCAAACAATGCAGAGATGAGCAGCCGCAGGAAGTCATTTCATGCCCAGGCTAAAGAGAACAAAGGAGGAGCCCAGAGTTAGGGACCAACGGGCAGAGCCAAAGCCATGGTGGGGATGCCCAGTGGGACCTGAGACCACAGAAGGAACTGAGGCCAAGAGGAGGTGTGGCTGCAGCTGGAGATGCCACCAGGGGCAGAGTGAGAGAGAGACCTGCTCTGGCTTTCCCCCTCTTCCCACCTTATTGTGTGAGTGCCACCACTGGACAATATGAACTCGAGGCCAGTAAGAAGGAGATTCTTGAAAATGTACTTCTCGGTGGTGCAGAGCGAGGAGAGAAGGGTGGTGGGCAGATCCGAGCACAAACAGGCTAGTACAGACTAGCCAGAGCCAGAGACACCCGCGGGGCCAGTCTTGAAGTGTGTTAGAAAACTGCGTTTTCTCCACACTAGAATGAATTAATATTATGTAGTGGGATTTGATTTTTCATGGAATAATATGGCAGCTGGAGACCTGATTTCAGCAAAGAATAAAGTGAAAGTAGGAAACATTGGATTAGTTTCCTGTTGCTCTTGTAACAAATTACCATAAAGTTGGTGGCTTAAAACAAGACAAATTTATTATTTTACAGTTTGGGAGATCAGAAGTACCAAACGTTCTCACTTGGGCTAACATCAAGGCGTTGGCAGGACTGAGTTCCTTCTCGAGAGTCCAGAAGAGAATCCATTCCTTGCCATTTCCAGTTTCTAGAAGTCACCGTGTTCCTTGTCTCCTGGCCACATGTCTGGCCTCTGCTTCCATGGTCACATCATCTCTCACTCTCTTCCCTCTGTCTGGTAAGGACACTGGTGATTAGATTGCGCCCACCCGGATAATCTGGGGTGATCTCTCCATCTCAAAATTCTTAAATTAATCACATTTGCAAGCTCCCTCTTACCATTAAGATAACTTATTCACAGGTTCTAGGGATTAAGATGTGGACTCTTTGGTGGGGCGGTGGGGGCGTTATTCTGCCTGCTATAATACTCTTTTCGCTTTTGCCCCAGATCAGAATCTAGGACCCCAAAGACTGAATCTGCATTCAGGAGTCAGATAGCCGAACTACCCTGGCAGGTCTCCCCCAGGCCGGGTGGACCGTGGCTGCCCTCCGGTGACCAGCACATGGTGCCTCTTTGCAGAAGTTCATCCAGAAGTGGCTCCACCTCTGGGGAGGGTGGCCTTGGGTCAGTTAGGAATGACTTTGACTGCAAGCTACTGAAAATCTGACTTAACATTTATTCTTCTTAGTAACCATAGTTTATTGGTGGTTGCTGGCCTTGGTTCAGGGTTCAGTGATATCACCTTGAGGAGTCTCATGAGAATTTCCTAATGCTCAGTGACTGGACACTGGTAGCATCCCTCGGATCCCTGGTCATGGAACATGTCTCCTCCGGCTTTTGTGGTCCTTAGAGATTTGCTGCCTTTTGGTCTTCTATTCTTAGAAAGTGAATCCCAAGAGATGGTGTGACCAGTCCCTAATCACTAGGTGTGTGCCCTGGCTCCAAGCCTCATGCCCACATTCAAGGCAAGGAAGCTGGAAGAGACGCATCAAGAACTCTGGTGCTCGTTATCAGGAGAGCAAGTTTTTCCGGATCCCTCCCAGCAGAGTTCCACTTACGTTTCACTGGCCTAAAACAGTCATGTGGCCCTCCCTGGAAGCAAGGGAGGCTGGAAAAGCAAATGGCAGCATTTCTAGTCCCTCTAGTGGGCAAGAGGGAAAGAAAATATTGACTAGTCAAACAAAAGAGTCTGTTGCCACTACCTTTACTGGATTCCCCTGGTTCTTCCCCTTGAATATGAGCATGAACTGTATACACGTGGTGTGGGCTGATCATGATTACAAGTTTCAGTCACAACTGGTTTTAAACCTCTCTAATCTATCAATGCGGTCCCATGATCTTGGCATCAAATAAACCAAGAGCTAGTTTTAAACTGGACCAAGTGATGAGTGACAACTGTCTCCAATGACTACAACTCTGAAAGCCGGGCCGTCAGCAATGGCCTCATGTGTGGAAGTCAGCCAGCTGCTGGCGGACTTGCTTCTGTGGACTGGCTTCTGAGGCTGACGCCAACCCACTCCTGCCCTGAAGCCAACACAACCCAAGCACACAGCTCCCAGCAGTAAAAGACCAACAGTCTGCACTGCTCAGTGGACGGTCTGACCAGCGTGGCTCTTCCTGACGTCAGCCTCACAATGATTTTCGGGTTTGGGGTGGGGGGCTCCTCCTCTGATAAATTGGGAGGCCCCAAGGAGATCGCTGTGAAGACTCTCGGCCCAACAGGTACCCTCCCTGGGCCCTTGGTGCCCAAATTCCACTTACTTTACAGATTCTCCTGACATGTTTCATTAAAATGTCTTTGCAGAATTTATTTTGTTACCCTAGGATCTGTAATCAAATCATTCTTTGTACAAGGAAATTTGACCTCAGTCATTGGCTAATTAGAATTATTTTTTCAGAGGTGCATCATATGGTTATTTTTTTTTTCATGCCTGCTTTAGAAGGACACCACTTTTTTTTCTTGGATGACCTCATTTTAACTTAGTGACTTTTATAAAGATCCTCTCTCCAAGTACAGTCACATTCTGAGGCACTGGGGCTAGGACTTCAACAGGTGAGTTTGAGGGGGACACAATTCAGCCATAACACTTGGAACAACTGATCTTTGGGGGGACTTTTGACATGTCAATGTTAAGAAATTAATACATTTAACAGTAGCTTTAGAGAATTATGAAAAATATACGATGATGTCTGTCCAGAAAGTATCCAGCCATGTCCTATGAAAAAGAGACTTTTATTGAAGAAGGTACAAGAAACATTGTACACAGGACAATGACACCTCAGTCCCCTTCAAAGTAGGCATCTTGGGACTTCACATAGTTCTCCCAATCACCATCAGCTGCCCCGTCATATTTTCCTGAATCTCATCGATGGTCTGAATTCTCTTCCCTTTCAAAGGTGATTTTAGCTTTGGGAAAAGCCAGAAGTCACAGGGCTCCAAATCTGGGCTGTATGGGGGTGAGTCACTTGGGTGATTTGATGTTTTGCCAAAAATCCCTGCACAAGATGTGATGCACGAATGGGTGTGTGGTCGTGATGAAGCTGCCAGTCACCAGTTGCCCATAGTTGCGGCCTTCTGAATCATCGGAATAGTGTCCGTGGAGGAATGTTCAAGCTTAACACAAAATGTGATGCAGATTCATTGCTCTACTCACTCAGTCATTTTGAATGTGATGGCCAGAGTACACATGCTCACTCAACAGCATCTACCTCTCCCACTGACTAGTACAGTGACGTCATCATTGTTCACCCCTGTGCATTCCGGTCCACTCTCCTTGGCTGCCAGGTTACATCGATGTCGCACAAAACCATTCTGGTTATATTAACGATGGCTGGACTTTTTCTGGACAGACCTTGTATATTCAAAAGCAATAGTCAGCTTTCTTTGACTGATTTGATGCTGACAGCTCAAAACAAAACACTGTCTGCAAGACAGTCTGTCCTGACGGGTCTGTGGCTCACCCCTGCTCAGACTTTCAGACTCCCATCCTCCGTTCTCTGTGTCTCCTTTGTCGCCACCCACTAAGCTCCTCTCTTCCTTCTGTGCTTTCTTTTGACATCCTAACTGAGTTTGTCTCAGGAAAAGAACCATCACATCACAAAATATCCCCTTAAAACTGCTAAACTAGAAGGCATATCTATAGAAGTTGAATTTTAACCATGGTCTAGAGCTGAAACAAGAGCTATAATTATAGTATTTTTGTAAACCTCAGGAAGAAAGACAGAAACTGGCTGCAGAATTCAAGATTGTGTTATAGCGATTTTCCTGGGCTATATCAAATTTATACCAACTAGTTTACCTCATTATTAATCCCTTTAAGTAATTAACAATAGGTAAGGGATGATGTTAAAAGCAGTAGTGTAGGAGAAAGAGAAAACTAAATAACCCAGCTATGCCACAGTGTTTTAAATGTCCCTGAAAGAACAAGAAAAATAGGAAAGTTACAAAAATAAGGCAGTTTCAGAAGCCTTTTCCTTTTGAAGGCAATGGTATGCTAGTGAATGCTTAACCTCCAGCTGTCGGGGGTGGGGGGGGGCTGTGGATTGTATTGTTTGCAGATTTCCGTGCTGTGAGTGTTTCACATCAAGTGAACCGTGGGACACCTGGGAATGCAGCTGAGGCAGCCAGTGCTCGCCGGCCCAGCACGCCACTGCTCCAGGGCAGCTCGGGCAGACCCGGGTTTGCAAACTAAATAAGAACAAGGCATCTGGACGCCAGGAACCTTCCGAACACTGGGCTAGGGAGGCCAAAGACAAGGGAGTCTTGTCCTCATTTTTTTAAATGACCTCTGACCCGAAATAGGGGAGTTGGGAAAAATAAATTGAAATAAAAGGTTGCCAACTTGGAAAATTTTCAATGTGAAGTTTTATAGAAACAAACTAGAAACGGAAACACACATCTGGCCTTTTGGATTAAACATCTGTCCCAGCGACAGAAAGGTGCCCTGTTTGCTCAGAATGCAGAGCTTGTTGAAAAACTCACCTGCAGAGGTTACAAGCAGGAGGACCATTGGAAGAACCAGTATTTCATGACTGTGTCAAAAGTGAAGAACAACTATCCAAAATCTGTCCAGGGAGGTCTCTCAGACAGACGTTAGTACCCAGTCCCTGCCCTTCCCTCCCTTAACTCCACATGTCGCAGTTTTTGCCCACCCAGGAACCCTAGCTGTGGAGTCGGAACCTATTTTTCTCGTGGTTTAGGTAAATTGACCCTAGCTCCCTCCCCGCTCCTCCTACAGGCCAACAGGTGAGTCAGAGGTGGCCAGTGAGAAACCCTCGCTGTTTGGTTCAATGGTGGGATTGTCCCAACCTAGGCCAATGAGTGTCCTCCGTGTCCACAGTTTTCAGGAACGATGGTGTCTCCAGTGGAGCTGAACTAGTGGCTAGCTATCCATCTCTCCTTCTACCTGGGCTTGCCTCCTGTAGGCGGGTCCCCCTTTGTTTTTGCCTCTGCTTCTGTTCCTCCTGCATTACTTTCCCCTCCTCCTTCTTCTCACCACCTCTTAGCGGCTGCCTTTTCCTGGCCACTGATGCTTCCTAGTCCCTGCCTGTTGCCTGCCCATTGCCTGCCCGTTGCTTTTGCTTCATGCATCCCTCCACTTCCTCCTAGTCTACCCGGGAGAGCAGAGGCCATGCCTCCTTTCTGTATCATTGTGTGCCCAGGGCCTGGGATACTTCCACATAAGCAAATGATTTTTGTCTTTCTTTGTTTTCCATTCACCCTTGCCAAGAAATGGGAGCTGATAAGTTGCACCCCAGCAGGTCTGTTTGATCAGGCAGCCCACCTGGGTCCAATTCATGCTGGCCGATATCTAGCATTCCCACCTGTTTGTGGAGGACTCCTTGCAGGTAATCTAAAGCTTCCAGAAAGATGGAAGTAGTAACTTTCGTGCACAGCCTGTTCAATAAAAATAAGCTATGATGGGCAGATTCTGACCTGACCCCCAGATGACGCCTGCCTCCCGATAGTCCTGCTTTTGTGTCATCCCCTCCCCCGGAGTAGGGGCTGGGCCCAGTGACTTGCTTCTAACCCAGAGCATACAGCCAAAGTGATGGGATGTCACTTCTGTGATTTGGTCACCCAAGGTGACTGCTGTCTTGCTGGTATTCTTGCTCTGGTTCTTCTCATATGCCTGCCTGATGGAGAGGAACTGTGGGTGACCTCCAAACGACAGCTGGACACAGAAATCCTATGAAGAGTCACATGAGTTGGTAAGTGGCCCTGTCCCCGCAAACACTCGGGCTGAGCCCATGCCAGTCCACACCTTGACTTCAGCCTGTGAGAGACCCGGAAGCAGAGGGCCTGGCTCAGCTGTACCTGGTTTCTCGTCTACACCAATTATGAGATGACAATTTTTTGTAGTCACTAAGTTTGGGGATAATTATCCTGCAACAATAGGTCACTATACACAAGCCAGATCATATCACATCTCAGGATCATTTCTACCATTATTCTTCATTGCTACCTCTTTCTTTTTCTTCTTTCTTAATCCTCACCTGAGGGTATTTCTACTGGTTTATCGGAGTGGGAGTGGGGAGGGAGAAAGAGAGAGAGAGAGATTCAAATCTAAAACTTACGTATATGCACTGACCAAGAATCCAACCTGCAACCTTTTGGTGTTTGGGACGACATTCCAACCAACTGAGCCACCTGGCCAGGGCTTGCCAGCTCTTTCTTAATTCAGGTCCTCCTGGGCTGGGCATTCGGGCAACAGAGCCAGCTCCCCCTCAGAGGCAGGGGCGGGAGAGTAAATGTCTGTAGGAGACACCCCAGCCCTGACTGTTTCCACCATGGACGAGATTGTGGCTCCTGGTATCCCCGGCCTCTCGTGCCCCATGGTGCAGGGCTGAGCACTGTGGCTTCGTTGACCAGGGAGTGGGTGACAAACCCTCTGAAGAGGGGACTGGGGCCAGCAGGTGACAGTGACTGTGAAAGGATGACTTGCGGCTGGAGCCTCCTTCACTCTCAGAGAGTGGTCTGTTTTGGCCTCGGGAGGCCACTGGGTGTCTGAAGCCAACCTGAGCTGCCTGCATTCCCGGCTCCCACCTTGCTCGAGTAGCACCCGTCCACGGAGCCCAGGAGGCTTGACTCCAGAGTCCCTTCGACCCTCAGCCAGAGCCAGGGCACAGGTCTTGCCAGCACGGGACGTCTTCCTCTTCCTATTCTCCCCAAACCAGCTGTCTCCTTGGCAGCACTAAACCCCAGAGGAGGCCTCCGACAGCAGACAAGCAAGCGTCCCTATCAAAAGAGAGCTTTCCCCCCAACCCCACCCTCTGGTCTATCCAGTAGATTAGGTGGCTCCTCAGAGAGCGGCTGGGACGCCAAGGACGGCAGAGCCTGAGGGCCTGAGGTGTTCGTGCTCCCCAGGCTGCCGGGTGAGCGGGAGATGGGGCTGTCTCTGCCTCAGCACCTGCAGCGGCCCCACCCCGCCTGTGGGGTCCACGTGCACTGCTGAGCCTGCAGAATCTGTTCCCACGTCACTCTCTTTTGTCATAGGGGAGTCCCAGGGTGGGTTTCGCCCATCTTCAGGGGGCAGCCCTGAGGGCAAGGCTGTCCGGTCCGACTGCAGCCCTGAGACTGAACCCATCGCAGGTCGGTGGCAGCGTGACCTCGGGTGAATGACCCCCCCAGCCTCAGTGTCCCCATCTGCAGACATGCGGTAATCTCTTCCCTCTGGGTCGGCGTCTACCTGGAAAGGCTGGACAGGGCTGGGACTCAGGTGAGGGGAGCGAGACACTTGCCTTGGGCACAAAACGTAAAGGGTGCCAGAAAACTCAATCACCAACAGAAGGAATATTTTCTTACAAAAGATTTTTTATAAATCAAAGTTAATGCAAAAACACAAAAAACCAAAACAACAGTCAATGGTGAACAGCCCTGGCTGAGTGGCTCAGTTTGGTTGGAGCATCGTCCCGTACACCAAAATCACGATCCCTGTCAAGTCACGTACCTAGGTCGTGGGTTCAATCCCCTGTCGAAGCGCTGCTTCTCTCTCTCTCTTTCTGTTTCTCTCTCTCTCTTTCTTTCCCGTCCTCTCTCTAAACATCCCCAGGTGAGAAAAAAAATGTTAATGGTAAACAAAATGTCACAATTCCAGGCAAAGACAGGGCCTGGTCAATAACTGGTTGTGAACACTAGCATCCTTTATGATAGGCCTCTCCAGGAGCCTGGGAAGGTGGGCCAGAGTCCCCGCTGGCCAGCTCAGGCCTAAGTTCAAGTGCGCCTTGTCTAGCACAATGGTTAAACATCTAGGCATGGGGGTCCCACAGAGCCTCTTCTGCGACCCACCCTCACACTCACCAGTTCTGAGACCACTCTCAGCCTCTGTTTTCTCCATGTGGAGGGGGAATAACATAACACACTATCTCCCCCAAAGGGTTGTTGCCGTGCAGGTAGCCTGACCCAGAGTGAGCGCTCAGTCATCATGGTGCCATTTAACAAACATCGGAATCAACGGGAAAAGCGCCCTTGGCTGGGCTGAGGGTAAAACAGGCTGGCTTTTCGCCGCAGCCTGCGCACCGCCTACACGAGCTCTCTACATAAGCTGCGCCTGCCAACTCTCTAGTTCATCAAGTACACAGCTGGCCTGGGCGCCTCCGGGCTGGGGCTGCCTTTCCTGCTGTTCCTGCTGCCATCTGGGGCTCTGAGGGAGCACAGAGGGAGGACCGGTTGCAGAGGCGGGAACAGCTGGGGCGGAGGCCAAGGAGAGTTCTGGGCTGCAATCTGCTTGCTGCACACTCATTTGAGATGCATGATTTTTGGCAAGGAACAAACCATCCTCTCCAGGATACAGCCAGGCACTATGGGCCTTCCCTCTTGGCACACAGGAAGCATGGGGATTGGGCCCAGTTTTAACCAGTGAGCAGCAGCGATGGCTGAGCTGTCCAGTGTGAGGACGGCTCAGGTGACTCCAGCAGGACAAAGGAAGGCATTGGTTTGGGGGGTTACTTTTCCTTCTGAGGCTTCTGACATCCGATGCAGGGAGAAGGGCCTTGTGCAGGAGATATGAGTAGTGACCACGTTCATCTGTTCATTTCGTTGCGTAAGCTGCAGGCACTCCCTCCCCTGAGAAGGACGACCTGCGGGAGAGGAGAGGCAGCGCTCCAGCAGAGGGCAGGATTCTCAAACTCGACAGTGTCTAAGCATCACCCGGAGGGCCTGTGACAAAACCGAGCTCTGGGGTGAGGCCCCAGGGTTTGCATTTCTCGCAGGTTCCCCAGTGGTGCCGCTGGTGGTGCCAGTGCCACTGGTGAGGGTCCCACCCTCGGAGAACCACTGACACTAGTGGTTACGGGCTCTGGGGTCAGGCTGCTGGGTTTGACTGGAACCTGGCGGCGGGATCTTTGACAACAACTCAGTCTCTCCGTGCATGAGGTTCCCCGTCTGTAAATTAGGGGTGATACTGGTAGTCCCTACCTTATGGCTTTCGGGAGCTAAGCGAGTTAAAGCACTCGGAGCAGGGCCCGGCTTGTAGGAAGCCCTTAACATGCCTTAGTGATTATGATCTGGAATGTTTAAACATTCTACAATTGGAATTATTACATGCGTGCTTTTGTGAATAAACAAAAGATGAGTAAAAAAAGTCCCTGTGTATTCAGGCATGTCCAAAATGTTTTCATGTGATTTCAAAAGCTTCACAGCTCCACACAAGCTCATCTGTCTTCATGCCCCGGCTTAGCAGACGATAGCAGCTGCCATTTTGCCTCCTCCACTACGTTGCATGAAGGGTGGCAGGTGATTTCTGTTCTAAAGACTTCTCTAAGTCCCCATAACCACTGCGTAAGGTGTTCTTCATAATCACTCCTATTTTATGGACAAAATCGTTGAGGCTCAGAGACCTGCCGAGGGAGTCTTGGAGTCGGGATTTGCACACAGCCCCATCACGCCCTCCATCACATGGCTACTGTTTGCTTCCTTAGAGCTACTACTTCACCACTTTATCTAGAATACATTTAGCAACATTTAAGTGCTCAGCTCTATGGGGAGAGATGAAGGTTGCCCTTGACCTCAAAGATGATATCAAACTGAGGAATCAGGAGGAACATTAAATTTGCAAAATAGTACATAATTACAGGCCAACTAAAGGCCATGGCAGAGAGTTGGTGTGGTCCCCCAGGCGTTCATTTGTTCTTCACATTTCCCAGCATCCCTTGCATGTCTATTAGGGCTGAGGGTTTGCCCAGTGAATGTGGGTGGGCATCATATAAGTTACTTCCAGGCTTGACCCTTATAAACGTGTCCCATGATTACTCCTTTCTTTCTCTTGCTTCCCAGCAGTGATCTGGGAAGCCATGCGTTCCGGTGGCTTAGTTCAGGATGGAGGAGGACCACCCAACCGCTATCAGACTGAGATGGGAGGGAGAATTGAACCTCTGTGGGGGAAGCCACTGCTATTTCTGGTTCTTGCAGCATAATGAAGTCTCTCCCGACCAGCCGAACGGCAGCTAGTTTACAACCAGCCACAGGTGTAAAGTGAGGAGTTCCGGAATGAGTCCTAGAATATTTAGGTGTTAAATCAGCTGAAGGTCCCATTCTCTAGCCCTAGTGAGTCAAAATATTTAGGGGTGGGCCATGGGAGTCTTTCTTTCTTCTTCTTCTTTTTTTAATGAGGTGCTACTGAGGATTGGCCAAAGTTTGGGGAGGCTGCACCTGTGATCTGCTAAGTCCCCTAGAAAGTCTCCCACAGCAGAGACACTGCCACGTGACCATCTAGAAGGCAGGCTGGGAGGGAGGAGGACAGTGTTGCCTGGGCTCAAATCCTGTCTCTGCCTCCTTCTACCTGTGTGACTTTTTGTAATTTTAGCATCGACTTCACAGACTTGTAATGATTACGGCAGTTTATTTATTAGTTATCTATTGCTGCACCAATTACTCCCAAAACTGAGTGGCTTAAAACAACACCATTTGTTATCTCTCACAGCGTCCATGGGTCCAGAATTCAGGCGTGTTCTTGTTCTGGCTCAAGGTCTGTCACGAGGCCATCACTGTGACGTCAGCCAACGCTGCATCATCTGAAGGCCCAAGTGGGGCTGGGGAACCCATTAGCAAGATGGCGCTCTCGTGTCGATGTTGGCCAGAGACCTCAGCGCCTTTCCACATAGTGATCCAAGACGCCAAAGAAGAAGCCGCAATGCCTCCACACACTGCCCCTTCCGGCATATAATTTCCTGCTCACGTTAGTCACCCCGGTCCAGTGTGGAAGGGGAGTAAACAAGGGTAAGAGTTTCTGATGGTGAGGACCATTGGGGACCATCTGCGAGGTTGGACAGAATTAGCATATCATTGAATATCTGAAATGCTTCAAGTGATGCCCGAGGGAATCAGCACTCAGTGAAGTTCAGAGAATTGTGTTACTAACACAGAATGATCAGTGAGCTCCAACCTGGAGCTCCAGCTCCTGGACAATCTTTCTGTCCTTCGCTTATTCCTCAGGAGCCCCCCTGAGTGGAGTCCAACTCTGTACCTGGCTGTGTGGCCATTGGGCTGAGCACTGAGCTTCCAACTGACTCCAGTTCAGTTGAGCTTGACCAAAAGCGTGTCCTTGATGCCATGAGTCACCAGGCCGGGTTGGGCACCTTCCTTGGCTGACTTCTGTGATTGTACTTCTGTAGAATTGTTCCCCCTCCTTCCATGTTTTCTGTTTTTGTGTCCCTTCCCTAGTCCCTTCTGTTGTTTCAGACAGTCTCAGGAGTTTCCGAGTGACCTCCCTTCCTTTGACTGGGGAGGGACAGGAGGCAGGCTGGGGCTGAGGAGGCAGGTGGAGGAGATGAAAGGGCTCCCCATCAAAGGAGAGAGGGGCCACGGGCTGGAGGGTTTCCCATCCTCTGCGACGACGGGTCTGTGCTCTGATTTGTGTCCCTTGGCTTAGTTTCAGTAACCAAAATGAAGGGGCCGCTGGGCCTTTGACTAAAGAAGGTGGTTGTTGAAACGGTTCAGGGACGCGACCAGGACACAGTTCCCCTGGGGCTCTACAGAGAAGAAGGTCAGAGTGGACATGGCAGCAAACTAGCTTCCAGGGACCAGGTCAGCAAGTGCGATGCGGGCTGGCAGAGGTCCCCCATGCTGTGATGGTGCCGGGAGGGCTACTTTGCATGGGGCTGTCCAGGAAGCCTCTGTAGGAGGGGCATGTTTGGGCACAGCCCTGAGCTGCCCCAGGGGTCCAGGACAGCGCTTTCTGGGAGAGAGGGATGAGCCCATGCAAGGGGCTTTAAGTCAGAGCAGAGTGAACAAAAGATAAGGGCCCCTGAGAGGGGGGACAGGGACCTTGATCCTGGGACAGGCATGCAGTTGTCATGATGAGCCCTGTGCAGGTGTTAGCACAGGACAATGGCCCCTGATCGCGTGGCCACCAGGTGAAGAATGGATTCCAGGGGCAACAGGACAGTGGAGTGGCCCCTTAGGGGGACTTTAAGAGCCCCCTGTTCCCCCAAACTCATGATGACAGTGACATTGAAGGGAATGGGCAAGCTGGAACTACACTGTGACTATGGGCCCAAGTGAGCCTGCTGTGCCCTAGTGGTGGGGGATGAGGGACAGGACAAGGCAGACAGGTTCCGGGATTCAGGGCTTAAGGTCAGTGGGTTGTCCGCCTGCACAGGGTCTGTCTCTGGGCCCTTCACCCTGTGAGCTGAGCCAGCAGTTGGAACCCCAGAACTACGGAGATGAGAACCTCTTCTTACAACTCCTGAGGGACCACCCTCAGGGGGGCCCTGCTTGATGATGCCGCAGGGTAGGTGGGGTTCTGAGGAAAGGGGGACTGGTCGCAGCCAGCCCAGCACTGTCCAGAAAATAGAAGAATTGGGGGAGAGGCCCTGGGGACAGCCCAGTCGCAACACAAGCCTGTCTGTCCAGCCTCAGGCTCAGCTGATGAGAGGATTCAGCCACCAGTGGCTGGTCGTCTTCTCGGACAACTGCTCCCCTACACCGAGCCATTAGGACAGAGCTTGGAAAGCGAGAGGCCTTGGGAGGATTGGGAAAGGGACGTGCGCTGGATGAGGCCTGGACGTGTGTGTCATGGGACCCTGAGTTATGTGCTGTGGGGGCTGCTGGGCCCTGGCAGCCCTGGGGTGGGTTATCTGTGGTACCAGAGTTCCTAGTCTGGATGGAGTGCAGGACCTCACCGTCTGCATGAAGTTCCAGGGGACAAGGACCTGGAGGAGGCCTGAAGGAAGTGCAGGTCACCTGGGGATCACCTCCTTCGCTGACTTGTCCTCCTCATCACCCCCCATCTCCTGCAGGGGGAGCTGCAGGGTGGCCTCTGAGGACCACAGGAAGGTACTCTGGGCCCATTCCTGGGGCCACTGTGCTGGCAGCAAGGGCGAGAAAGGGAGGGAGACACGGGGCCCCACAACTCCTGAGACTTGGTTCTCCCTGGGGCCCCTGGCCCCAGCCTGAACCCTCCCCCAGCAGTTCATGCTGAGAAAGGGTTTGCAAAGGAGGTGCTGAAAATGTTTGGAGGACTTAAAGACCAAATCCCACTTAAAAAGTATAAAAGAACTGAAAGGCATGTGTGCAGGAATTTGGAAAGGGGATATTTATTTAGAGAGACTGGTTGGCAAGTCCATTCACTCATGCACTCACACACTCACTTGACAGCTTTTGAGATGCCAGCCGTACAGTCAAGAGAAAAAAAATGAGGCAGGGGGAAGACCGGAAGATAGGGAGGGAAGGACTGGGGGGTATGAGGGAAAGAGGGAAGGAAGGAGGGCGGGAGGGAGGGAGGGAAGGAGGAGGGAAGGAGGGAGGAAGGAAACAGGTACGGGCTCTGCTATATATAGATAATATTATGTCTCCCCCAGAATTCATATGTTGGAACCTAAGCCCCAATGTGATGGTTCTAGGAGGCGGGGCCTTTGGGAGGCGCTGTGGTCATGAGGGTGGAGCCCCTGTAAGTGGGATCAGTGTCCTTATAAAAGAGACCCAGACAGCCAGGTTGAGGACACAGGAAGAAGACCGTTGTCTAGGAGCCAGGAAGCAGACCCTCACCACCCTCACCACACACCGAATCTGCCTGCGTCTCGATCTTGGACTTCAAGCCTCCAGAACTGTGAGCAGTAAATTTTGTTTTTATAAGCCATCCAGTCCGTGGTGTTGATACAGCAGCCCCCAAATAGCAAAAATTGGTAACAACCTAACTGTCTACTAGAAACTGGTTAAATTATAGCCCATCCAGACAACGGAATTCTAGGTGCCCTAGAAAGGAATGAAGAGGCACTTCTGTACTGATAGAAAGAGGCCCTCAGGACAGACTACGGAGCGAAAAAAGGCAGGATGTGGAGAGTACGCCATCTTTGGAGTAAACTTGGACCAGACTTTTTCCGTAAAGGGCTGGATAGTAAAGATCTTAGCCATTGCAAGCCACAGATGACCTCTGTTACATAATTTTCTTTGTTTTGTTTTCTTACAACCCTTTAAAATGTGAAAACCATTGTTCGCTCTCAAACTATACAAAAACAGGCTGTGAGCTGCCCTTGGCCTTGGGTGATCTGAGCCTCCGGTTGGCTCACCCATGGATCAAATCTCTGGGAAAGAATAACCAAGCAACGGACGCCATCGGCGCCCCTGTGGAGGGGACCCTGGGACTGGGCGTGACCGAAAGTTTTCCTTGTGTGCACTTTTGTACCTTTTGACATTTCTTGATCATGTAAATGTATTACCAATTACAAAGTAAAGTAAAATGAACCTCGAAATTAGCGTAGGACCTTTTTCCTCTGCACCAAAGGCCAAGCACAGAACGGTAAATGTCATGCACCCCCTGTACTCCACACTGAGACAGGATTTGCAAAGGAGGTGTTGAAAATGTGCTGAGGACTTAAAGATCAAAACCCACTTCAAAAGCATAAAAGAGTTAAAAGGCATGTGTGCAGGAAGTGGGAAAGTGGAGATTTATTTGGAGTTGTCTGCAGGCGAACGTCTCATCTGGCCCCCTCCTCGTCATGGGGGGAGGGGACGGGGCACAGTCTCTGCCTGCTCCCCTAAGCCTACTGAGGCGCTTCAGGAAGGCCGTGCCTGCTCCTTTCCCCGCTGTATTCCCAGCTGCCCCTTACATCTTAAGGTCCCTCTGCCTGACGGATCCAGCTGGGGCAGCTCCCTACTCAGCAGCACCTTCGGATCCACATCAGAATGTCTTCTTGATTTTGACTTCTGTTCTCCAGGAGAGGATCCCTCTTTACATTGTAATTTTCTAAGCTTTAACTTTTCCCTGGAAAAGCACTTGACTTAAGGCCCGAAGGCCTTCAGCTGTGTGACCCCCGGCAAGTCACTTCGCCTCTCTGCACTGGAGTGCGCCTGCCCACCAGAGGCGGGCTTTCCGTGCCCACTCCCAGTGCCGGTGCTGGGCACTAAAGAGAAGTTTCTCCGCCCTCTCAGGGGATCCGTCTGGAAGGTCTCAGCGGGTGGATCCGAAATACAGAGAGGCTTCCGAGTTCGCCATGGAGAAACTCACGCTGCTCAGAAGGACCGTGGTCAGTGGAAAGGCGCCTAGATGCCTGCACTCCTTCTCCACTCCCTGCCCCCACCCACTCCCACAGCAGAGGCTGAATTTATGCCAGGGTCAGGGCTGGGCCAGAGGCCCACACCCAGAGCAGCATGCACCTGGACACCTAGGAAGAGCTCCCTGAGGGGCTGACCCAGAGACTCGGAAAGGCCTCTTCAGTCCTGGCAGCTGCCAGGTGCTAGGCTGGGCTCAGCACCAAGCAGAGGACGCAGCAGAGATGGGTCCGATCTCCCAGGTTCATGTGGCAGCGCGGGGAGCAGGGGCTGGGCCAGTAGACACCCTCACTCCCTGGGCAGGCTGACTGCTCAGTCGCAGTCACTCCCAGGGAGGGGAGTGGGTGTGGGGTAGATAGCCCCCTCCCCTGCCATTCAGAGAGGCTTCTCACTCATAGGGGATGTCCCCTGGGGGGCCTTTGGTTGCATCTTTTAAAAAAAATCCTCACCAAAGATATGTGTTATTGATTTTAAAGAGAGAGAGAGAGAGGAAGGAAGATGGGGTGGGGGTGGGGAGAGATGAAAGAGAGGCATTGATCGGTTGCCTCCAGGGTGCATCCCGACTGGGGATCAAACCTGCAACCTTCTGTTGTATGGGGTGACGCTGCCACCAACTGAGCACCCGGCCAGGGCTTTCGGGTGCATCTTAGTAATGACATGAGTGGGACAAGCTTTCTGGTCCCCAAGACAGCTTTCAACTCAACTTCGCGCTGAGGTCCATGTGCCAAGTACTGTGCTCGGCATGAGCTACAGGGGCCTTGCCCGGCTCCCAGGTCTGCTTATTTCGAGGGCTTGTTCTCTCGAGTTTTGTGCCCCCCACTCCCCTGGCCTGGGTCAGCACTCTGGGGGAGTTTGACCCCTGTATGGTGCCTGCCAGCCACCTGGCCCCTCTGATACTGAGCTGCTCTCTCTGCTTCTTGGTCTGAAGTTTAATCCTTAGGCGGTGTCTGACAGCTGCTAGACTTCTTGTGGGATCCCTGCGTAAGGGATGTCAACATTCAATTCCTGTGTTGTGCGTCTGCAACTAGTACAATAGTATGTCAATACCAACTAAAACTAAATTGAAAAAATTAGACCCCACAGAATGGAAGCTCTGAAAAGGGTCAGGAAGATCTTTTGTCACCTGTCCCTTTTCCCCGCCTCCCAGGCCCTTGCCCGTGTCTGTACTGAAGCACCCGGTCTGGCTCCATCCTTTCCATCTCAATTGGACCCTCACGCGGCCGGCGAGGAGGCGGGAAAAGGCGAGCTCCCGCGAGGGTGTGAAGGGACTGTAGAGGGCGCTATGGAGTCAGGTGTGTGTACTGAGGAGACAGACGGGGCAGCAGTGACAGGCTAAAAGCAGGGCAGGGACACGTGGGTCTTCCATTTGTTGATTCTGTTCCTCTAACACGCACCCACCGAGCACATACTCTGTGCAGGCCTGTGTGCCACAGGGGACAGAATGTTGAACGAGGCAGACAAGAGTCTCAGCCTCACATTCATTAAATTAATAAGACTTTATATTGGGGGCGGGAAGGAAATAAACAGGACTGGGATTGAGAATAAAAGAAGGAATCCTCCTTAGAGAAAGTAGCCCAAGGAAGTCTCTCTAGGGATGTGACTTTCTAGCAGAGCCCTAAAAAATGAGAAGAAGCTGGTCTTGTGAAAACCAGCGGAAGGAGGGTGGGGCTGCGGGGGCAGCAGGTGCAAAGGCCCTGCCCCGGGAAGAGCTTGGGAGACCTCTGGAAGTGATGGGAAGCTTGTGTAATGAGGAGAGCGGCAGGAGATCAGGAGGCAGAGGTCAGCCGAGGCCATCACCCTTAGAGGCTACTTTGAAATGATGGTGCCATGAACCAACCTGGAGCAGAGACGAAGAGAAACAAACCACGTGAGTATATTCAGGAGGTGGAACCAGCGGTCTTGCCAGTGGACTGAGCGGGCTGAGGATGGGGTGGCAACGGGAAGGAGGAGGAGGCAGGGATGTGTCCCACATTTCTGGTTGCAGCTGTTCTTTGCCGAGATGGAGAAGCCTGGGAAAGGGGGATCAGGTGTGGGGGCTAAACACAATCCAGTTTCCTTTCTGGAAGGCACTGTGAAGCTAGATTAGGGGAAGACAAGCCCAGGGCAGGGAGCCAGTTCAGGGCTGACCCAGATCCCAGGAGAGAGGTTCAGATGAGGGTAACCTAAGGTGGTGCCCACAGGGGATGGTAGGGAAACTGACTTCCCTGCTACTCAAGCAAAGAGGAGAGCCTCTGCCTCCCCAGATGCTAGGGGTTGCTGTCTGCGAGGAGGCTGAGCCGGCCAGAGGTAGGAGCAATGCAGTTCGGAGAACATTGAAGGGAAACCACCAGGTGTAGAGGAGTGGGGGCTAGTGATGTGGAACGTGGGGTCCCAAGAGAGACCAGGCAGAGGCTGAAGCTGCAGTTGACGGGGGAGAGGGAGTGCCATCTGGGCAGGGAGAAGGCCATCCTGGGGAACAGGTGGCCCGGCAACCATGGGTTCATAGGGGAAAAGCAGGGCGACCCTCTGCATCCAGGGTGACTTTACTAAGTAGCTTAGGATGGGTCATTCGGAGAGGCCAGGACATCACGCACTTTGGAATTTCCACCCTCAATGCCTCCATGACCTCCCCTCTAGAGCTGGGTCCTAGGCTGCACAGCACGGCCAGCTCTTTCTCCGTGGCATCCTTGTCATGTGACAGTGCCCATTCCAGCCCAGAGATGAGCTGAGGCAACAGGGAGAGGGGCTAGCCTGACAGTGGTGGGGGTGGAGGGAGGGCCAATCTGTCACCTCGGGACCCCGTCAGGCCCTTCATGCACTCATTCATTCCTGCCTGCACACTTCCAACAAATACCGACTGAGCCTCTGCCAGTGGCAGGCAGTGTCCCAGGCACAGGGGACGAGACGATGAGCATGACCCAGTCTCTGTCCTCGAGAAGAGGCAGGTCAATAGCAGGGTGATGCTGACTCCTTTCTTCCTCACCCTGCCCCCACGTCTGTTCCCAGACCTCTCCAGAATCACCACCCAGGGCCCACTGCCTCTGGCCCCGGGGCCCACACTGTTCATTCCGATTTAAGCCCTTTCCTTTCATCTTGTCCTCGTGAGACAACAGTGTAGGGAGAAGTCAGGTTGTGAAGAACACTGCGTGACATTTTTCTGAGTTTGGCCTTTATTCGGAGAGCATTAAGCAGCCATTTAAGTATTTTAGGCAGGGGAATAGCATTAGTTTCCATTTAGGAAGACCTGCAGCTATGAGGAGGAAGGATGGCAGGCCAGGAGAGAAGGAGGGCACGACTGGAGGTGGGGAGGCCATAGGAGGCTTTGGAAGAATCCAGACAAGAGATAACAAGGGCTCTTCTCCTGCTCCCCACCCCTGCCCATGCCTGTCACACCTGAGCCACTCTCAGAAGAGAACTGACGCGTCTTCTGATCTGTGGAAAGGTTTGCCCCAGCAGGGGCATCCAGATACGTTTGAAATTTAACCAGCATTGATCGGGACGCTTCTCCGACACCTTCATGTATAATTAATTCCCTCTAAGCTGCATTGTCAGGAAAAATTACACTTGACCTCTCTTTCTTAGAGGTAAAGAAATGGAGACTTGGCTCCAAGCCCCCCCTGATTTTGAACCTTTGCTCTACCACCTGCCCAAGGTATTGTTAAAAAGAAGCGACAGTCCAAAATGGAGTCACTTGGGCTAAGCCCACACCACCAAACCGGAACTTAAACCCTGAACTGACTACAGTTACAACTTCTCCCAGGAATGTATTGTAGTCTTAACTGGTCAGTCTGGAATTTTCTGCTAGGCACCAATGAGATCATCTGCCACATGGGGCCTCCCATCCCCAAAGGAAGATGAGGTAATCCTCTTAATAGGCCCGTTTTGTCCCCAAAGAGAGGTGACCTTGCCTGAAATCATCCTTTATTATTATTTGTTTGTTTGTTTATGACTTCCTTGTCCTGCCTTTTCAAACATTCCCTTTCTGTAGCCCTTTGCAGTCCCCTTCCAGTTGCTAGATGGGACGCTGCCCACTTCAGGAATTGTTTGATAAAGCCAGTTACATCTTTCAAATTTACTCGGTTGAATCTTAACAGTATAGGTAGAAACTTACACAGTACAAGGCCTTGCGGGCTGAGTCCTGGACTTGTGCCGTTGCTCCTAATAAAACCTTACTTGGACGAGTCAATCTAATAGGCCTCAGTGGTGGGATTTCTGGCATCCACCACCCAGGGATAGAAGCGGTGAGAAGACAGTGGGTGCTTTGGAGCTGAGCCTTGGGAACAGGCTTGGACACCCGCCCCCCACCTTCATCCCCCGGGGCCTGCCCTGCCTCCATTTCCCTCCTCTTTCTTTTTGTTGCTCTGGGCCTGTGGGGAAGAGCTCTGTAGGGGAAGGGCCTGGGCCTGGGGCCTTCCTTTGCAGGGGGCTTCTCCCGTTGCCCTAGTCCTGGGAGTGGCTAACCCACTCTCCTGGCTTTTGTTTTCCATGAGGCCAGGGTGGGACGATAAGGAGAGCTACTGCGCCATCTGCTGGGCATGCTGGGCAAGCTCCAGCTGTGCCCAGGTGAGGCATAGGCAGACACATTTCCCTCCCGGTGTGGCTTTCGGGCATAAGAAGAATCTTGACTCCCCAAAGAGTGTGTGACAAGTGGCCTCTTCTCTAGGAGTAACTGTGGGAACAGAACCCCATCCCAGCTGGGGGCAGGAAACAGTGCCCACAGGGCTGCCTATTACCTGTGCCCGCAGGTGAACGCGAGGGCAGAAGGCAAACACACAGCCAAGCACAGGGCAGTGTGGTGAGGGCAATGGTGCCCACAACACAGGCAGAGAAGAGAGACGATTAGGTTGACTTCCTTGGTCCCACAGGTGCTGCTCCTGAGCCCAGCAGGAGGCCTAGCAGTTAGGCCAGGATGAAGGGGAGACATTCGGAGAGGGGGCACCTGGAAGGGTGTGCTGCCTGCCCTTCCCGGGCCCAGGGCTTCTCTCCTTGCCTGCCCACTCCAGGAGGCATCTTCCCTCCGCTCACCCCTTGGAAACGCTGGTCCCCAGGACCCTGTAATTGTGGCAGGGGCTCAGCACGCGGATGTCGCCTGCACTATGTACCTGCCGGAGGGTCCCTCCTACCCTTGCCTGGACGCCGCTCCTTCCTCCTCTTACCCCTGAGATCCTAGGGTGGCTGCACGGCACAGACCTGAAGTCAAGGACCGAAGGCACAGTGGCGAGGTGGGGGCGTGGTCCTGGCGGGTGAATTCGGGCCCAGCCGCCACAGACCCCACTGCGGGGGGTTTGAATACATTTTTTAGGATGAAAGGAGGCACTGCTGAGGTGGATTTAGGACAAGCAAGTCAAGTCAACGTTAGTCTGCCATTCTAATCAGTTCACTATAGTTCAAGCATCATTTACTAACACAGGTCAAATCCTGTGTGTTTGTGGAAGGTGGGACACAAATGGACATTTATGGGGCAGTCTGCTGGGTGCCAAGGCGCTGTGGATACCCAGCTAAGGAGACATCGCCTCCAGCCTCAAGAAGCCCTCCCCCCCTCAAACCCCGCCCCCCCACACCCACAGGCAGGCAGCTTTTCTGTTCTCCTGGAAACCTGATCTCAGGGAAACAATGCATCACTAAGCCATGCCAATCTGCTCTATCCATTCTCTTCCTTACTTTAGTAATGAGCCTCACTCGCTCGCCCTCGCTCTGGGTTATGGCTAGTCCCGTGACTGCTCAGCTGGGGAATGTATTTCCCAGCCTCCCTCTCAGCTACATATTGGCCGGGCCATTGTGGCCAATGGGATGTAAGTGGAAATACGTGGAGTCTTCTGGGGCACATGCTTCCCCTCCTCTTTCTTCTGCCCCATGGGCTGGGGTGTGGACTTGGAGTGTGGTGATGAGCAGCAGACTTTGCTCACTGGTGGCTGGTGAAGCAAGGAGATGGACGGAACCTGGGTGTATGGACCGTTTCCTGGAGCAGGACCATCCAACCTCCCCACACCCTCTACCAGCCCAAATGTGGATGTGGGAGACAAACTACATTCTTCAGTCCATGGGAACCGGCTTTTGTGAAAGCAGTCCAGCCAATACCCTGATACAACGTGCTCACTCCCACAAGGCCAAGAAACGGAAGGAACAGCCGGCGTAGGTGTTTTATCCGAGTTTCCGCAGTCCTCACCAGAGGCCATCCCCGAGCTGCAGACCTGATGCGTTCATAACTAGGCCCCCACTTCCCTCTGATGTCCCAAAGTATCTCTCAGTTCATTCTTCCTTCAACTTGTGAGGCTTCACTGTGTGGGATGCGTCCAAGGTCAAGAGACTAGTACAACACTGGTGCCAGCAGCCAAGAGCATCCCTTTCTTCACTCGGGAGCCCACGTCCGACTTCACGGTCAGTCTACGATGTGCATCACCTAAGTAGGTATCTTATCTCCACTCGTGGATAAGGCATTAGAAACCGTCAGTCTTCCCCAGAGCCCAGGGCTGACAGAAGCTTAGCCTCTCAGACTCCCCTGTAAGAGCTCTTGACATTTCCTCAAAGGAAGAACGGTTCTCTCCTGGGAGATTAGGGTCCTCCGGCACCAACCAGGGAGCACTACTAGGAAGTCTTTTGTCCTTCCCTAAAGTAGTTGTAAAATGGACAATTAAACTGCAGAAATGGGAGCACTGAAGGAGGAAGTATAAAGTCAACATCATGCAGGTAAGAGAATGTTCAGGAATGATCAGTAGTACTTGGAGGCTAGTGGCTACTCGTTCCAATGGTTCTTGTAAATGTCCAACCACTGGAAAACTTTCAAAATGCCAGGTAGCCAATGGTTTCTAGATTCAAATATAAATATACATATTTATATATATATATGGTTTCTTTTTAAAATATATATATTTTTTAAGAGTAACAAGAACCCTCTCTTACTCCTGATAGCACAATTACTGAACAAAGGGACAGAGAGCCTGTTGCCACCACACTGGACTCATTTCCTGGAAACTTCTAAATACCAGACCACAGACAGAGCTTGACTAACGACTTCGGACACGGTGCCCACAGCGTATGTTTAGAGAACTGGCTGCTGTGGGAAAGACCCAAGTGCCTGATCCTCACGCCAATGTCTTCGGCCCTGAAAATCACCAGCAAAAGGAGGCAAGGTAGGTAAGATGACCCAGGTAGAAATGGGAAGGCGGGGTGGATGAGGAAGGGCTGAAGGCCACCAGATGAAGGGAAAGCTTTGGTTTTCTGGGAAGAATTGCAGGTTTTCTTGTCCCTAAATTGAGGCAGGAATGGAGAAATCAACAGCCTTTGAGTGTACAGACTCAGCTCTGGGTCCCAACGCAGTCCCTGGACCTGGCTGAGCTGTCTTTGCAATAAAATGCAAACACTCAATCAGCGGATGCTCCGCTGATCCCAGGGGGTTGGAGCGGCTGTAGGATTTCCAAAAAATACTTCAGATGCTTTGCTGCACTGGTGACAATGTTTATCATGAGAGAGGATGCTGAGGTGGCAGTTACTCACAGTTCTTTCATTTGTATGTGCAAACTAGCTTAGACAAAGAAAGGAAACTTGGTTCAGACGATGTGGGACAGCAGTTGAGAGCTAAAAGCAAATACCCCATTTTCCTACCTTCCTGGCACATGGTGGGGTTGGCATTCTCTGCCCTCCTTAAAGTTAGATGTGACCATGTCACCTGCCTGTCACTTCTGGGCAAAAGCTTGAAGAGCAAGGGTGCAGTCCGTGTACTCCCTTGCCCTGTCTCGGTGACTGAGAAGGCACCCGCTGAGATGAAGTCTGCCAGGTCCAGGGCCCCCCAGTGACTACAGCGAGTCCAGCACTCACCTCCTGCCCCCACCTCCACTGGCTGTGTAGCCAAAATAAAGGCTGGTTCCCCCAAATAAAGGGAGTGCAGTGGCAGGGGACCGCCACTGCACCTTGTTTGCTGCTGCATCACAGGCTTGTACTGAGTGGATTTCATTTTCTGTGTTCTTGGTGCTCTGGCCTCTGGGATCTGGATCCTGGACTGTTCCTGCTAGGGTGAGCCAATCCCTAGAGACTGCAAACCACCCCCTGAGAGCACATCCTTGATACACAAACCAACCAACCCGTAGTCACACTTGCAGATACACCTCTCATCAAACTCTCACACACCAAGCCAATGCTCCCTGGCCCTGAACCACCCAGGACCAGTACTGGACAATGAGGTGTAGCCCAGGGCCTGACACTGTCCAAACTAGCCAATCCTAAGCTTACTCAGTGTACCTACCCTGCCTCACCCATTCCTTCCCGGGAAAACCTCAAGCAAGCCCTGCTGCCCCCGAACCACCCTGGTCCTTCCATAAAGTGGCCCTTTGTGCTGTGCATGCCTCCTGTGTCTAGCAATCCATGAGTATACTCTTCCTTCCTGACAATTATTTGTGTCTGTCTTTCCATTCCTCATTCAAGCAAGTCCTGGGCATGCTTTCCATCCTGACAGAAACACTAGAAGGGAGATGGAGATTGGTATCAGGAACACTGGAGCGTCCTGGAAGTCCTGGGCATGCTTTCCATCCTGACAGAAACACTAGAAGGGAGATGGAGATTGGTATCAGGAACACTGGAGCGTCCTGGCCTCACAACCAGGGCCCAGAGGCAGGAAGTGGTCTTTCGCTGCTGACTGCAGCAGAAAAAGAGCTGTAGGGGAAGACTCAAGACTGGCCCAGCTTGAGTCCCGTACAACCATGGGACAATCTCTGTGAGACATGCATAGTGATCAGGGTAGAGCCAAATGCTCAGCGCTGTGGCCAGGCAGGTGGAAAGCCCTGGGCAGCCAGGAACACAGCCGCCACTGCGGTCTATCAGTGCCCTTTTGTGGATGGTGTCTGGACACCCAAACCATGCTGCTCTGCAAGGAAAGGACAGCACGCAGACGGTCCTACTAGGAAGTCAGGCGAGTATTGAACGAAAGGATGCCCTCTGAAATCAACAGGTAGAAGTAGGGTCCGGCCAGCCAGAAATGTGTCCAAAATCTATCTCCCCTGACAGTGGAAAACAAGCACTTTATTTTTTTAACTAGCAAACACTTATTTTGGAATGTGCTAGACACAAGAGATTCAGCAATACACAAAGGAGTTAAATTGGACTGATAAATCATAAGATCACCTTATACGTAAGTGAACCTGGGCACTGAAAGTTGGCCCTTGGACTCCCCCAGGTACAGACACCCCTGAGGTTCATCCTCTTGCTCTTTTTTTTTTTGATTTCTCAAAAGAAGTCTCTTTATTCTTTTATCTTTATTGTTGTTCAATTAGAGGTGTCTGCATTTTCTCCCCACCCATCCACCCCACCCCAGCCAAACCCACCTCCCTCCTCCCCCTTGATTTTGTCCATGTGTCCTTTATAGGAGTTCCTGAAAACCCCTCTCCCCACTGGCTATTGTTAGATTGTTCTTAACTTCAGTGTCTCTGGTTATAATTTGCTTGCTTGAAAACAAGCACTTTAAATGAGCATGTGGGGAAAAGGGCAGCAATCATTGACTGAGTTTTCCAGTCAGTGGACGCCTTCTCCACGTCGTGTTCCCAGATGGTCTGTTCAGTGGATCTGCCTAAAGGAACGTCCAGGTCCCCAGACACCCACGCTGGGCCCCCTGCTTCAAGCTAGTCTTTTACAGAGGCCCACAGGATGAGATCTGAAGATCTTTGTGGGTCATAGGGAATAGAAGAAAAACAGAGGGGAACGAACTCAAGACAAGGCTCTCAACCTGGAATAGCGGGCTGCCTTCCCTGGTCCATGAACTTGTCACGGAACATAAAGAACAATGTTCATTTCCTGCAGAAAGGATCCACAGCTCTCACCAGTCTCCATGACCCCCAAAGGGTTAAACACTGCCATTTCAGCAGGAGGCAGCTCAGCTTCCAGGTGCTGGAAGACAGAGGAGCCTGGGACTTCCCCCTGGACTTTCCTGGTGTCTCACCAGGTGGACAGAATTCTCATCTCTACCTCAGTTCCCGTATTTTCCAAAGGGAGCTAGTCAGAGAACTCCACGTCCCTTGCAGAGTCCTGTGTGGCAGAGAAATCTGGGCCCAGGTCCCAATAAGGCCATTTACCGGCAGGTGACTTAACTCAAGGAGGGGACTCCCTCATGAACAGGGGAAGGAGAACCACACTGTCACAGCAGCCCAGTTTCGGTAGATGAGCCAATGAATGCAGAGCGCTTTCTACTTTCCTTCCACTAACAATGAAAGCCACCACCACTGAGCCCTTCTTATTTGCCATAACAGTGTTAAGTGCTTTTAGGTATGTTATATCATTTAATTTTCACAAAAGGCCTACAGAGTAGGTAATATTATTATCCCCATTTAATTAAAGAGTTGGGGAGGTGTGAGAATTGAGGCTCAGAGGTAGAGCCCTTACCCCTGAGCAGTAGAGCTGGCTTCCACCCCTGGCTGCCTGACTTGAGTCTATCCCCTTAGCCCAGGCTTCTCTTCCACCCGTCCCTCCCCTCCCCCAATGCCCCCACCACTTGAGGCCACTCAAGAGAGCAGGCTGTGGGTCTGGATGGGGACAGGGGAGCCTTACACACTGAGTTCCTGACATGTCAGGCATGGGACAGGGATGATCTTGTTTGGCCAGACTTGAAGCTTTGGTCTGTCATAGCTCCTATGATGAGCACATACTGTCAACCTTGCTTTTGCTCCCCATGAGACGCAGGGAAGGTGGGATCACCCTTACGAAGGACAGGCAGCACCAGCCTAAGGCAACAGTCTCAGGCAGAGGGCGAAGCTAGGAGGAGCATGACCAGAATCACATTTTCGGAACTGCTATTTATTCCCAGTCCCTCCACGTCTTCACCCTGGAGGGGCTGCATTTATCAAGGGTCCCCAGATTCACGAAGAAGGAAAGTAGCCCCCCCTTCAGACTTCCTGTGCTGACAGGTCCAGCAGGGCTGAGAGAGCTGGG
This sequence comes from Desmodus rotundus, assembly GCF_022682495.2. Taxonomy (NCBI): domain Eukaryota; kingdom Metazoa; phylum Chordata; class Mammalia; order Chiroptera; family Phyllostomidae; genus Desmodus; species Desmodus rotundus. Next base: position 20,548,327 of record NC_071391.1, on the reverse strand, counting down.
AAGGCTCTGGACTCAGGGTGGGTGGGCTCGCTGCAGTGACTGCTCCGTGGGGTCTGCGCAGTTTCTCTGACAGAGAAGCAGGAGCCGCTGGCGTCGCCCACCTGCTCCCTCCACGACGAGCTCCAGGGCTGGAAAGGAACTTATTAGACGAGCTCTCTAAGCAGACATGCCGAGGCAGCAGACACAGCAAAGGCTCCCTCACCGGCCACCGCAGTAATTACTGCAGCAGGAGCATTCTAAAGATGGAGGCTTCTGCTCACCGGTGTCAGAAAGAGGATGGAGAAGGTAAGCGAGAACCACGTGGGGGCGTGGCTGCTGCTTCCCAGGGCAGCTGCGTTCTGGATGGCAGCCCCTCTCCCAACCCACCACCCTGTCTCCTGTCAGCCGCAGCTGCCGCAGACGGGGCAGCCCGCCTGGTGTCGCGAGGTGCTCCACAGCTGACAGCAGCTGGCTGGAGTCATTTGTTGGCCATGGCAGAGAGCTGGTCTCGGATACGGCCCAGTCCATCCAACATAGTGTCCAGCGTCTCCTTACTCAGCTCCATGGTGACAGCTGAGACGAAGGGTTTGTCCCCACACAGGCTGGGATCTTCTTGGACCTGAAAAGGGAACATGGCCCCAAAGTCAAAGTCACCTCACTCCCAAACGCCCTGTAGGTGAGCCCTGGACGCGGGAGCCCCACCCTGTTCAGGGAACCTTTGAAGAGAGGCTCCTTGCTCAGAGCTACAGACAGACAGTCCTAGCCCTGGCATCACTTAGCAACAAGTACCCAGGGTGGGTATCAGAGAAGCCGAGGCTCCCGCCCACCTGCCCCGAGTGGCAGTCAAGTGAGGAAACACCACAGGCTCATATTGGCAGTTTACGCAGGGGGCGCTAGGGGTGCAGAAGAATCCAGTGGGATACAGGTAAAATACAGGCGGGGGCTAAACTAGGGTTATGAAGAACTCTGTACCAACCTGTGCTGGAGTATGGCAAGTAGACTATAAAATGTGTAAATAATGAAGGCTGGCAATTTGGGCACTTACTAGATTCCACCTAAGTGCACTGTGACATTCTTTTGAGTTAGTAAGGCTTTGCAATAATAGCCATACGAGCCACTGCAAACCTACTTCTGCCCACCCCTGTATTCTAACTTCTACTTATATCTCTTTTAAAAAGTGAGCTTTACTAACATTTAATAACTTAGAGGTACCCTTACATTTTCATTTCCTTGCAAGTGCGGAGTTTCTGAGTGTCCGGTTGAGTAAACACAGCTTGCCATTATGTAGCGTTAGCTAAATAAGTCCTTGGAATGGCAACGTGGCTTAAACAGATTCCTGAAGAGAACTGTAAAGTGGAGCCCTGGCCCGTGTGGCTCAGACGGTTGGGTGTCATCCCACAAAGCGCAAGGTCACTGGTTCGATTCCTGGTCAGGGTACATGCCTGGATTGTGGGTTCAGTCCCTGGGTCAGGGCATGCGAGAGGCAATCAATTGATGTTTCTCTCTCACATCCATGTTTCTTTCCTTCCCTTTCTCCCTCCCTTCCCCTCTTTCTAAAGATAAATAAAATCTTATTAAAAAAAAAAAAAGAACTGTAAAGTGAAGGTGACACCAAGAGCCTGGAAACAAGAAAATGAAGAAGTGACACGTCGCTAACCGCTAACGGGGACCAGCCGCGTGACACGCAGTGACGACCTCATCGCACTGCACGGGAAGGCGGCCAGCGCACAGCAAGCCCTCCAGAGGGCCATTTGGGACCTGAAAGCACGCTCTTGTTGTTAAAGCTAAACTTTCCCAAAGGGCATAAGGTAACCTCTAGGTATGGGCAAATAATTTTAAAATTTATGTTTTGCGCTTGCCTTATTATTTTAAAATTTCTACCCCAGGGTATGCTTTGTCTGCGTGAACACAGTAGCGCACGCATACCTTGCCAATAAATACTGTACTTGGGGGGAGCTCACTTTTTTATTTACGGAGTCAGAGATGCCCACACTTTGGAGACTGGTACTTTCGGTGGCCCGCAAGGGTGTAGAGTCAGTGCCGCCCCTGCTTCCCTCCCAGCGAGGCGACAGTGGACACACCTTCATCTGCAGCAGGCAGGTGGGGACGGCCATGCGGCTGATGCTGTCGGAGGCGGTTTTGATGTCCACTCTCCAGTCCAGGTCGACCAGGCGCGGCAGAGAGACTGTGGAGGGGACAGCTGGGCTCAGAGCTCACGCCGCCTGCATTTGCTCTGTGACCGGCGGCTCTGAGGGCTGTCTGTGTGCAGGGCATCCGAGCCCCACAGTGAGTCTCTGCGGGGGACAGATAGGCCGGGTCCACTGCTCCGGGCCACCTGCACTTAGCACTGATTCATGGCGGCAGCATCTCCAGGCCTCCGCCTGGACACCTGACCCCCCGATGTCAGGGCAGAAGGAGAAATGACACAGAGTAGAGAGGGCGAGGTTGTGGCCTGAGCCTTCGGAAATGTGTAGCTTCCGCAGTAGTGGAAAAAGCTTTTGTTCGCGGGACAAAAAGACTTGGCTTGAAGGTGGGTTCTACCTTGAAGGTGGGTTCAGTGTTTGACCTCTGAGCCTCTGATTCCTCATCTGTAAAATGGGGATAATCTTGGCTGAGCCGCTAGGGTTGCTGGGAGGACCACATGAGTTAACACAGGGAGAATTCTTCAGCATGGTGACTGCCTGTAAGTGCGCTGCGTGATCATTTATTAACCATCCACTTTCATCCAATCTTTCAAACTGATTTCAACTATGGCTTTTTCCTAATGGAAATGTCACTATTTTAAGTATTTCACTTCCTGCTTTGGATATTTCTGTTTATTTTTTTAAACAACGTGCTTATATTGTATTAAGTTTATAATCAGAAAAAATTTAAAGAGTGGAATCGAAAAGGAAAACAATACGCACTGTTCTGTTGGGATTAGGTTCACTCACTTTGATTTTTGGTTAAAAACTCTACCTGGCAGAATCAGACCTGGGCTGGGAAGGAGGGGTGAGGAGGAAAAGGCAGATTTCTTGACACTCACTCAGATTTGCTTGGGCTTCAGTCCTCCAAGTAGATCTGTTTCAGAGGGAAAGAGGAGGTAAAAATGATGGAAAGGGGATGAAGACAGCGTCTTTTGATGATGAGAGGGGGCCGTGGGCCTGGGCTCTGCTCCCCAACTCTGTGAGCTTCAAGCCTCCGACAGGCAAGGACCACGGAGGTAACCTCGTTCCAACGAGCAGTTGTTTGTTGTCTGCTCAGTAAAGCTCAGTGACTTTAAGGACACAAGTGCTATTTTCACAACGTAACAAAAGAGGAAAAGGCTCAATGCACCTTGTTGTGCCCGTCACTCTCAGAGACAAAACAAAGAAAAGGGCAACCTAGTCTCTTTTTATTGAGCACCTACTACACAATGCACTGAATCTTATTTTACTTTCTAAAGTTTATTTATTTTTAGAGAGAGGGGAAGGGAGGGAGAAGGAGAAGGAGAGAAATAGCTATGTGAGAGAGAAACATCAATCAGTTATCTCTTGTACGGGCCCCAACCAGGTCGGGTCCCGCAACCCAGGCCTGTGCCCGGACCGGGAACGAATAACCGGCAACCTTTCTCGCTTGGCCGGACACAACGCCCAGCTAACTGAGCCACATGGGTCAGGGCTGATGCACTACAGCTTACGCCAGACACACCCAAACAGGCCTGCCTAATGCCACAGCCAACAGCATCGCAATGAGAGAGGTGCCAGGCAGAGTCAGAATAAAATGTGGTCATGTACGAGGCGTTTCTTAATAGACAACAAAACCCTTTGTCAACAGGCATTCTCTGTTATTACTACTAGAGAGGTCTGTTCAAACCTGCCACTAGCGAGTAGTTCATCAAGTCTGATTAAATTGTATGTGTTTAAAAAGATTTGCCCAGCCAAGAAAATAGAGATAATTCACAAAAAAATAAAATTGACCAAAAAACTATGAAAAAGATGTTCGACATCACTGGTAGCAAAGACATACAAATCGACATGAGGTACTATTTGCCATATGTGAAATGGAAAAAATGTAAAAGAATAAATAAAAACTCCACCCTGGCTGGTGTGGCTCAATGGATTGAGAGCCAGCCTGTGAACCAGAAGGTCGCAGGTTTGATCCCCAGGCAGGGCACAGGCCTGGGTTGTGGGCCTGGTCCCCAGTTGGGGGATGTGAGGGACGACCGATCAACGTGTCTCTAGCACACTGAGGTTCCTCTCCCTCTCCCTCTCCCTCCCTTCTCCTCTCTCTAAAATAAATGAAATCTTAAAAAAAACAAAAACAAAAAACAACACTCCCTCGGTACTGGGGAAGGTTTGGGCAGGAAGGCCGGTCTATGTGTAACTCTGTAACGGGAGTCGGCCACCCAGACAGCACAGAGCCAAAGCCTCCACACGCCCACCGCCTATGACAAAGTGTTCACTGAAGTGAAAATGGCCAAGAGCACAGATGTCTAATACCTGGGAATGTCTTCACTAAATCATACGTAGTTTCTTTACGTAACGGGGTATAGTTAGCCATTAAAAATGTTACTGAAGGTGAATATTTATTGACCTGAAGTGCCATTAAGAATACTGTTAACTGCAATCATGTTATAAAACGGCATCATCGCGTTGTGTCAAAAACAACGCCACCCTCTCTCTACGCGTGGGAATGAAAAAGTCCAACAGGTCCTGAAAGGCTCTCCACTCAGGAGTTAATGCTGCTAAGGCCCTGGGTGGTAGGGTTAGGGTTTTCTTTTTGCTTACTTGTGTTTGCTTTTCAAGGATGAACTTATTGCCCTGACAGGTGTGGCTCAGGTGGTTGGGCATCGTCCTGCAAAGTGAAAGGTCACCAGTTCAGTTCCGGGTCAGGGCACACGCCTGGGTTGCAGGTTCAGTTCCCGGTTGGGGTGTGTATGAGAGGCGACTGATTTCATGTTTCTCTCCCTCTCTTTCTCCCTCCCTTCCCACTCTCTAAAAATAAAAACAATAAATTTTGTTTAGAAAAGGATGAACCCACTACTTCTAAAACAAGAGCAAACAACATAAGCCTTACAAGGAGCTCTCAAGAAACAAGCACTTACACGTGTTCCAGGATGATTTTCGTCAGCAGGTTTTTGAGGTGCTGGTGGAAATTTTCAGGGAAGAGAGCCAGAACCGCCTCGGGGGAGGCCAGGTCACGAAACACCACCAGCCTGGTGAGGCGGTGCAGAGCCTGGAGCAGCTGCAGGAGAGATGGGAGCCCTGGGCGCTGAGGGAAAGCGGGCGGGGGCCAGGGCTCTCCCCGCTGCCAGCCACGCACTGCTACAGCCGTCCAACACAGCCTCATAAGTCCTGAGGCCTCTGTCGCAGGTGCCGATGCCCACGTGCCTTAGTCTGTCCCTAAGCTCACCTGCTGCTTTAGAAAACAGATGCAGCCACCTGCCATAGGAAGCTGTCACCTTGCCAGAAACTCTGCTTTCGAGCGAAGAGTTACTGAGTACCGTTTCCTACCGCACAGAATCTGACCTTCAGTTAACTCTCTAGCCCCGCGATTTTCAACCAGTGTGCCGCAAGAAATTTTACAACATGCAATGCCTGACTATTTAGTCAGGGGCACCGACTTCTTTTTCCCTTAGATTGTCAAGTAAAAAGAATGTCAACAGTGAACACAATAGCCATCTGGTGTGCATGAATCCAAATTTTACCTACTTTTTGGTCAAATCTGCAAAAAATCTATGTTTAGTGTGCTGCAGAGTTTTAGCCATCAGTTTCTGTGCGGAGCTGCCCTGAGGGTGGCCGCACGCACCTGGCCAGACCCCGACGCTGTGCTGACTGAACTGTTACCGGGGTGCTGGCTCCTGCGGGGTTTGGGCCCCGAATCCAGAGTGGCAGGAGCGTCATGGACAAAGAGAACCAACAGCTCCAGGCTGGCTGTGTGGCCTGCCCTGTGGAAGAGGAGTGCCAGGACGCTGTGTCCCACCCTTTGATCTTCCAGGTGTGGCTGGGGTCGCTCTGTGGGTATCGCAATGCTTGGCTGAACCCAAGAGGACTCTCCGAAGGTAACCCTCTGCTTTAGGGCAGTCTCTGATGCCTCGGGAGGTTGTTCAGCAACAGACTGGCACAGCCAGAGGACAGGGGACATTAACCCCGCACTGAGGAGGAGTGGGAGTCAGTGGAGAAATGCCCTAGCCTCTCTGCCCTCCAGCGCACTGTTCTGGGGTGTGTCTCCCATGGCTTCTACCAGGCCCCTAAGGTTGAGCCCCAGCTGCCCACAGAAGTAACCGCTCACTAACACACACCCTGTTATTGGTTTGTCTCTCTTCCCTGTTTGATTTTCCCCACTTTCTCCTTTGTGGTTTCCAGAATCACCTCCCAAGTGATACCTGCACCCCAATCTTTGCCTCAGGGTTACATTTGGGGAACCCAAAGTAGTCTCCAACTCAGTTCGATTATCTTACTTCTGCCTTTCACTCTTCCACAGCTACCTTCGATGAACAAAGCTCCGGGTTTGAGAACAACAGCAACGGCAGCACGGGCCTGTCTGGATGCACTCCCGTGTCAGAGCGCTGCATCACCTGAGTCCCTCTACTCTTCCTCTCGGCCTGCAGCTGAGATCCTCCTTCTGGCCGCACATCCTCCCTCACAGCACTCCGGCCTTGGAGCTTCTGCCACTGACCCCCAAAGAGTTTGCCTGAGCTCTCCAACCGACAATTAGTGAGCATCGGCACGTGACAGGCTGGGAAAGAAAAGCAGGGAACCGCTGGCTTTTGGCCACACTTCCAGGTAACGAGTCTGAATAGGAAATGGTCGGGAGCCGATTCTGGGTGAGTTCTCCCATCCAAGCCTCATTTACAAGAAAATAAAGGTTCAAAACAAAGGTTTTTAAGTTCACTAACATTAAAAAAAAAAATCTATTTTAAGTTGCTTTAATATCAATAGACATTTATGGGGAAAAAGCTTCCTTGAACACAGCAATGGCTGAGAAGTTAAGAAAGAGACTAAGGAGTAGAGAGTCCAGTGGCCAAAGGTCATTTCTGACCACACTTACTTGCTCTGCCTCCTGCTGGGTCACAGACAGGCTGGAACACGTGACATCCAAGAGTTTTTTCGAGCCAAGGGCTGAACTGGTGAAGCTCTCTTGGCATAGCTGTCTGACGACATCTTTCGAGGAGGCCTAGAAATTAATTCACAGATGGAAAAGAAAAGAAACAGTCCGTGAAAACAGATGTCTTAGAACACAGCTGTGCATCTACATGGTGTCATAGTGTGACACCACTGAGACTCCAGATCTAAAGGTGTGTAGGACATCTCATGTCTGGGAAGATGGATTCGGAGTACTTTTCCTCATTCTTCCTGTTAAGCACAACGAACTTCCCTGGGCACCGGATAGAGAACACACGCAAGGTGACTCTGAAAGGGGCAGAGGAGAAGACAGCCCTGCTGCCGACCCCATGACCAGGGAATGGCATGGTGGTGCGTTCCCCGGGTTTTCCTTTTGTTTCCGTATCTCAGACTTTGAGCGAAGAAGAGGGCCACCGAGAATGCCAATGGGTGCAGAAAGAAAAAAGCTCCAACAAATACTTGCCCTCTAGCCAAGGGGCCAAGAAAAGGGCAGCCTAGTTAAACAGAAAACCTTAGACAGTAACTGCTCTACTCCCATCAGACACCGCAGAACGAACCATGGCCCCACCCTCACCCAGCGGGGTCACTTCACTCATGAATACATCCAACAGCTATGTATTAAGCACAAGCTGTGTGTCGGGTGTCAGGGGTACGCTCGTTGGCGTTGGCGATACATTTGTGAATAACATTAGATGCCTTTAGCGGTGAAGATAAGAAAGAAAACGGGGGAGGAGGTTAAAACAACAGAGGGACCATGGCATGGACCAATGAGGAATGTGGTGCCATGAATGAGGAACTTGTGCCCCACGTGACTGCTGAGCATAATTAACTTTACTCTCTTCGTCTGGTGTGTTTGAAAAGAAGTCTCTCGTGGATCTTAGTCTTGTGAGAAAGACAGACAAGTAGATGCATAATGGCAGCGAGTGACAAGAACTGCAAAGGAAAATGAAGCCGCCCCTTCCTAAAGGAGAGGCCAGAAGTTAAGCAAATAATGCCAATTCATCATTTCATTTGATTCTTACAAAGACCTGTGAAGTACGTCCCTTCCGACCTTACAAATGATCTTTCTTGCATCCGATCTTTCAAATGATGATCAGGAGAATTTGGGGCCCTTATATAGGTCAAACTGATGGGAGACTCAAGTGTTGGAAAATTTGTAGTCTCAGGTAATAGCTAATACGCTTAGTAATCGATGTCTGTAAAAAGCTAATGTTCCAGGAACTGAAGATATAACCCACCCCGGCTCCAGGAGACCTTAAGCAGCTCCACCTTTGTGCCCCAGGAGGTCTGCAGCCCTCAAGACGGTGTCTGAGCCTTTGTTCTCCAGGGTGAGCCGTCCACCCCCTAGGGCACAGATGAAAGACTGCTGCCGCTTTTATCTGATTAACTTTGTCCCTGAATTCCAAACCCCTCACCTACACTTTTCTTCTCTGTACAAAAAGGGTGGGTTTAAAACGGAATTATAGATCGTCTGTGAGCGTACAAACCCACTGTCTTCTCAGATCCAGGGCCATCTGAATAGAGCCCATAAAGATTCAATACCCGCCTCTGCTTACTGGCTCTGGTACCCGACAGGCTGCAAGAACACGGGCTTTTCCGGTGTCAAAAGCAAGTACAGAAAGCTCAGGACTGTGGAGAACAAAGAATGTGCACTTCACTCGGGGCTGGGCGCTTGCAGAGAGAATTTCTCCACCACCCAGCGGATTGCACAGGGGCTGCTGGATGCAATCTGAACTGGCCACGTGGATCCAGCAATTACCACCGATCAGGAAAACCAGCAGCGCCTTCACAATCATTATCTTATTTGTTCTCCCACCATTGTCAGGCCCGTAATAACTTTATTCTTTCTTTTAAAAAGCTCACAAAGAGGCAACGACTTGCCCAGGGCCACAGAGAGGCAGTGGCAGAGTCGAGGCTCCAAATCAAGGTCCCCAATTCCAAATCCATCTAAAATCCCGGGGGCCAAAGGGCCGCCTCACGCTGTCCGCACACTCTAATTTACCTTCAGCAGGCTCTGGAGTGCTGCAAAGTTTTCCGCGGTCAACGCAGCCATCTTTCCCAGGTCATGTGACCGCTTCCCTGAGGAAGTGCGACCGCGTGGTCCCTGCGGCCGCGTGGGGCAGGCTGGGGGCTGTAGTCCTCTAGGGTGGCGGAACCTGCCCGGGGCTGGGGGCCCTGCGAAACGGGGAGGAGCCCAGTGGGGCGCGACCGCTGGAGGTTCCGTCTGGCGCCTTTAGGGCTGTGGGATCGGAGGACGTGGGCATGGTATGATTTTCGGGGGAGGAAATGACTTAGCTTGTTTTACTTACCAAGTCAGGAAAAACCCCGATTTTTTCCCTGACCCAGGTGGATGGGCTGGCTGATTTGAGGAATGCGCTTGCATTGGCAGAAGCCTTGGAAACGTAGCTACCTACCTGCTTGGAATTAAAATGTGGCTGTGCATTCGGAATTCTTGGAATTTACCCCTCCCCCCATTTCGGGGAATGTAAAATTGCTTTCATGTGTAGTTTCTTTCTGCGGGGGGTAGATAGGAGCTGGTACTATTTGCCTTACCCGGACGGGGAAACTGAATCACTTAAAGTTTTTAGTGACTTTCCCATAGTCCTAGGGGAGATCTTTCTGAAGAGCCGGTGAAGAAGAATTTAGGAGAGGGGGGTAGGGATGGAATCGAGTGAAAAAAGTGAAAGGATTAAGCAGTACAAACTGGTAGTTACAGAATAGTCAGATGTAGATTACAGCATAGGGAATAGAGTCAATAATATCGAGATAACTATGAATGGAGCCAGGTGGGTACTTGAAACATCGGTGGACCATGTAAAGTAGATGAGGTTTTTAATCACTGTTATGTATCTGAAACTAATACAGAAGAATTTTGAATATAAACTGTAATTGAAAAATAAAAAATAAATTAAAATAGATACTACCTTCTAGGTTCCTGTCGTACTTTGGGGGGATTCATGGAAATGATTTTATTCGTTTATTCAACAAGATAGTTACAGCGAATGTGGCAGCTGGGTTTTGGGAGGCAGTGCAGGACTCTGAGTTTTTAAGGAAACACCTGTCTCCTTTGCACCCCAAACCCACAGTCTCTGTCATTTCCCTCATCCACGTTTAGTATCTGATTGACTCACTGTTTTTTCCACCCCCATTTCATTAGCAAAATTGGGCTCAAAATTTTAGCTTGATAAGTTCATGCTCAAGAAAGAATGCCTAATTGTGAAATTTCAGGAACTGGTGAACTAGTAAAGGACATTTTTTCCAATGCTTCCTACTTCTTTCCCTCTTCCGTCTGTCTCTCCTGTTCTCTGCTGGGGTGTTGTCCAGGCCCAGGAAAATAAAACCAGGTTGTCTCAGGACGAACCCATACCTGGACTAGATTTTAGAGCCACATTGAAATGGAGTCCTGAGTCCACCTCTGTTTCTTGGCCTCTCCTCTTATCTTCTCCAAGGGTCCACATGGCTTGATTCTTATTTTTCTGCCATGAGCCACTGTAAGCTCTAGGTTTAATGCCTGCCTATATCCAGAGGGGCCAGCCTGTGCCTTGAATGAATTGCATGTATGCTCGATCAACAACATCCAAAAAGTGGTTAGACTAAGATTAATTTCTGTGATTTGTTTGTCGGGGGCATTGCCTTACTATTTGCAAGATGTGCCTTCTTGTCTGATTTTAGAGAAGTGAGTGGGGTGGTCACCAGCCTTCAAGGTGGCCCCCCACAATCCTTGCTTGCTGGTATTCACACCCCTGTGTAGTCCCCTCCCACATTGTACCGGGATTGGTCTGTGTGACTGATGGTAGCCAATGGCAGAAGTGATGGTGTGTTACTACTGAGATATGAAAGACCGCACCTCCTTGATGCTCGTTCATTTGGCTGCTCTCTCTTTCTTGAATCTCTTGCTCTAGGGAAAGCAAGCTGTCACGCTGCGAGCAGTCCTCTGGAGGGGCCCATGTGATGAAAAACCGAAACCTCCAGCCAATAGCCAGCCTGCCAATGGCGTCATTACTGAGTTTAGAATCTGGTTCTCCAGCCCCAGTACAGCTTTGAAATGATGGTAACCTTGACTAACATCCTCACTGTAACCTCATGAGGGATTCTGAGCCAGAAACACCCAGCTAAGCCACTCCTGGATATCCAAGCTTTCAAAAACTGTATGATTGTAAATGTTTGTTGTTTTAAGCTACTAAGTGTTGAGGTACCTTGTTACATGACAATCATAACACACACATGGGAGCGATAAAGCAGAGGGACTTTAGAATTCAATCCCAGTTTGAATCCCAACTCTGCATGTTAGTCACTGTGCTTTGAAGCAGTTCTTCAACTTCTCTGAGTCTGTTTCCAAATCTGTAAGATGATGTTGCTCACACCTGCTCCGAGAGCACAGCTGAGTAAAGGGTGCTACCTCAGTTGGAGAATTCCAGCTCTCCTTGCCCTCATGGGCAGGTCAGGTACGAAGGGATCCCCTGGGCTCCAGTTTGCCAGGAAGGGCCTCATGCCTGCCCCATGGCATCCCACCGGGGTAGGCTGCCCAGACAGCCCCTACCATGTTGCTTTTACAGGTTTGCCTATGGTCTGGGGATCTCCCAGCAATTCCTAAACCATAAACATTTTCATGGGAAGAAACAGAATAGAATGTTAGAGTTCATTTCCATGATTTGGTCCCACTGTCTTGTTTTCTTAAGATTAATCTGATTTCTTTCCAATTCTGGGTATAGTAAATTGTGCTTTCTTATATTTATTTAATAAACTTGCTACTTGCCAGCCTCCCATCTGAGCCTCTGACACACTTACTGATTTATTTACTCCCCATACCAATCCTATGCGATACACACACACACACAGAGTACTATCATTTTCCCCATTTTACATAGGGGGAAATTGAGTTACAGAGAAGTTTAGTAACTTGTGCAAGGGCACACAGCATAGTAGTGGCAGAGCCCATATTCAAGCTTGAGCAGTCTGACTCCATAGTCTGAGAGGTTAAACACCACACGGTACCTGTCTCCTTGTCTTCCCATAGCTAAGAACTCATGCTGCTTCTGTCTGGATGTCTGACTGCCTTCCCCAGGGGGCAAAAACAATCTAAGGGTCTTCCTGGACAGTTGACCCAGTGGTATGGTGAGAGACAATATGATGAGTAGAAGGGGTACCTTGGGCTTTGGGGAAAGACCTAGGTTCATTTCCTGGCTCCTGTGTATTTCGGCAAGTTCCTTCATCTCTCTGACCCTCAGTTTCCTCATCTGTAAGATGGGAACACCAATCATTAAAATACCTTTTGACTATTAGGAGGAGCTTCAGGATGACTTTTACCCCAAAGAGGGAGGGATCTGGTGACCGTTCCTGCCACTGGCAGCACCAAAGGGCAGCGCTTCCTTGTGCCGTGGGGAAGGGTTGGCCCCACAGTGACCAGCCAACTCAGTTTTCCCAGGAGTGAGGGATTTCTTGGGACACAGGACTTTTTGTACTAATGCTGGGACGGCCCTGGGGAAACCAGGCCAGTCGGTCACCCTCATTTGAGCTCTGATCCCTTGAGGAAAGTCATCTTTGGAGAGCGCTTGTCTGTCTTCTCCAGTGGGGCTGATGTGAAGAGAGCAATGTGGATGCAGAAATGTTCTAACTGAAGGCAATCAAGGGTAGCAGTCTTAGTTGGAGGTTCTTTTTTTGTGGTAACAGCGTTATTGTGATGTAACTCACATGTACAATTGACCCATTTAAAGTATACAATTGAATGGATTTTAGTGTATTTGCAGAGCTGTATAAGCATCACCACAGTCCGTTTTAGAACGTAATCACCACCCCAGAAGGTCACTGTGCCCTTCAGCTACCGAGCCCCCAAGCCTCTCCATCACACCCCAGCCCTAGGCCACCTCTCATCTACCTTCTGTCACCGTAGATTTGTCTATTCTGGCCATTTCATAAAAATGGAACAATCTGCTATGTGGTCTTTTTTATTGGTTTTCCCCCCCACTTATCCCAATATTTTGAAGTTCATCACGTTGTAGCGTGTATCAGTGCGCCATTCCTCGCGATGGCTAAATCATTTCCACTGTGTGGCTAGACCACATGTTGTTTATCCCCTCACCCGCTGATAGATACTTGGGCTGTTTCCACCTTCTGGCTGTGATGAGTAATGCTGCCGTGAACACTCTCGAACAAGTTTTTTTGGGTTCATGTTTCATTTCTCTTGGGATATATATATCCAGGAGTGAAGTTGTTGGGTCACGTGGTAACTCTGTTTAACTTTTGGAGGAAGTGCCAGACTGTTCCCCAAAGTGGCTGCACCATTGTCTATACCTGTCAGCAGTGTGGCAGGGCTCCGATTTCTCCACCTCCTCACCAGCACTTACTTTTCGGGCTCTTTGGCTGCAGCCGCCCCCACGGCTGTGACGTGGCACCTCATGGGGAGCGATGCTGCTTCAGAGTTGCGCTGGCATAGCAAGCACGTTGCAGCTCATAGGCTGCTTAGGTTCGTTTGGTGAAGATTTGGGGGCTTAAGTCCCCCAGTCTGCCCTTTGGTCCCCCCACCAAGGTTCGACTGCCTTCTTTATCAGAGGAACTTCTGCGTGAGGTGGTCCTGTAGGGTGGGCCCCCTCTCAATTCCCTGGTTTCCCTTTTCCTCACCCCCATTTCAGGGACTGAGAGGAGGGTGGTGTCCAGGGAGAAGGGGCTGCTCTGTTCTTGGTCTGAGGCTCTAAGCCAAGGAGTGGCTTTGAAGTGAGCTGACTGCCCACAGGGAGACCACAGGCACACTGGGGACAGAAGGACTGATAATGACAGGCACGCCCTGGCTTGGAAATGCCATCTGTGTCCAGATCACGAGCTGCGTGATTTGGGGCTAACTGCAGTAACAATGTTTTAGTTGACACAATGTTTAAAAATGGGAGATGTGACATAAACATTCAAATTTCTGGCTCTTTCAAAACATTTGACAGGCCCAGCCATGCCGCTCCCGCCTCTGTGCTGCTGCGGTTGCCCGGCCCTGAGCCCTGGCTGCCCCTGACGACAGGCACAGGCTCTCGGAACCCCCGCCGTCCTCACTGCTCTCTGTGGGCCACAGCTGACCCTCTCCATACACTTGTCACCTGCCTTATCCCCGAGAGTACTGGTCAGTGCCAACTTCCCTCAGGCACCCAGTGTGGGAAACGTAGGCCCTAGTGGGTGAAGTTGGGTGTTTGGGATTCCGGGTTCCCAGCCGTCTCCGCACCGTCTCCTCATGAATCTAAGCCAGTGGTAGCGGTGATATGGCCATCTAAGTTGTCATTCATGCTTCCTGCGGGACGTCTCTGGCCTAAGCACTGTTCTAGGAGTTTTGCATGTATTCATCCATTTAATCCTGACAGCAACTCCAATATAACCCCAGTTTTCAGGTGGGAAACATAACGGTCAGAGAAAAACTCGCTCACGAGCCACGGGTAATTAGCGACAGAGCCAGGATCTGGAGCAAATGAGGTCATGTTGCGACCCAGTCCATTATGGGGTTTCGATGGAGGACGCAACGTAATGGTCCATCTGGCCTGACCCACTGCTGCCAGGCTCTGTGGCTGGACCACAGTCCCTGCCAGGTGCCCCTCGTTGAAGCCAAGACTCAGAGGAGTCGGTGTGTGGGCTTGGAGGGGTGATACCTGTGATTCCTTTCGGCTCTAACTCCTGGGGAGTCTCTGAATGCTGGTTAGGGTGGGGAGAGGGTGAGGACCCTCCTGAGCAGGTGTCCCCCGCCACCGTTACAGAGCACCCCGGGCTGGAGGACAAAGCTCCTCTCCCAGCTCCGACGGGCCTGGTGGCTGTGATTCGTGAGTTCCAAAGGCCGCAGACCCAGGAGGGCATCGTGGCCTCGTTTCTCACCCTCCTGTCCCCAGGAGTAACACAGAAGTGGCGGATAACACCCAGCATTGTCCTCACACACACAGGGCCCTATTGTTTCCCCAATGCACAGAGAGGGGGCTGTGACAATGGCCTTGAATGGCACTTCACTCTCCTTTCTCCAATGTTACACTTGTTTTTTCAGTTCTGGAATCGGCTAAACAATTATTTCCTGCGGGGTGTATCAGCTTTTCATCTTGACTACCCCTTTTTTCCATCAGTCCTCAGGCCCCAGGTCAGTGGGAATGCATGCAGAGCTGGGTTCAGAGGGAGCTGGGCCTGTTGAAATGCCACCTTCTCAGGAAGATGAAAGGCCAGGGGACCTCATGCCTCCCCTGCAAGGTGGGACCTGCCTGGAGGAAGGAACCAGACTGAGTAACACAGGAGAGAGGCTGAGAGCTGCTGGCGGGCGCCGGGGCGGGAGGCAGTGCTGAAAGCCCAGCCCCAGGAGAATGGGTTTCTGAGTTCAAGACATTTTGCCAACAAACAAGCAACAGCAGCTGAGGTCTCTCTGCCTCAGGTCTGACCCCCATTCAGTGCCTCTGATGTCTTTTGGTGACCAGGAACTTCAGGACCCATGTGAGTTTATTGAGATGGTCGTTCCCTTAGTAATAGCTGCCATTAGCATGCTTTTACTGTCTGTATTGTATCTGCATACATGTTACTATATGTATCTTTATTGCTTAGCTATTGATAAATAGATAAATACGTATTTATTATAGCAAACACACAATGTGCTTCCCATTCTCACTTGATTCAAACCTAGGCAGTCTGGTTCTAGAACCTATGCTTTCTATCACCACACCTCTTGCATACTGTTCTTTACGATGGACCAAGGCTATCCCAAGGGCTCACTCTGAGAGGCAGTGATGTGCGTGGTAACTATGTGTATTGAGTCTTCTGCCCTGTGCCAGGCAATGTTTTAAGTGTTGGCACCGATTTCCTTATCTATCCCACATGGTGACCCTGTTGAATAGGTACTTTTATCATATCCATTTTGCAGATGAGGAAATTGAAGTACAGGAAAGTAAAGTAACTCGCCCAGGGTCCCAGGTGGCAGAGCAAGGATTTGAACTCCGTTCTCCCTGGAGAGCTGTGTGAATCCAAAGCCTGCCCAGCCCCGTGGCTGGTTTGGAGTTAGTGTCCTCCTCTGGGTCAGGAGGTGTGGAGGGTGGCATTCTGTCCTGGGTTTGGTAGAAACTGAGTTGGCAGTTCGAGGAACGCAGATACTCTTAAATGGTTTGTCAGTTGCCGTTAGCTTCTGTCTTGCTTGAAAAGGATGGATTGCTTCATGGTGATAGGGAAGGAATTTAGAATGACAGTAATTGCTCAGTGAACCCCATCTCTTACTTGGCCAGAGACTGGGCTAAGTTGCCCCATGTGTAGGAGGAAGTACGTTAAATAAACAGGACTCACAGGGTGTTTCAGGAAGCCAACTTCCCTATCACTGCCCCTGACTTTTTCCAGTGGAGCCCCACTCTTTCCTTGCCCAGGGATGGAAGTTAGGGCTAGTCCAGGATTGACCAGCTGCCTTGCTGGTTCCCGCACTGTCTCAGTTCAGCAACTGATGTGTCTGAGTCCGTGGACTAACCCAGACTTAAAACTTTGCTCCAAGTGGACACCCCTATTCCTCCTCCAGCTGGGGCCTGGAGTTGGGAAAGGGGGTCTGTGGTCAGTCCCTCACTTCCCACCTTACGCTTCCGTCTGGCTCACTGAGGATTCTGAACCCCGGTGGGGAGAGGGAGTTGGGGGCCGGGACAGGAGAGGAAGGCGAAGGGCCAGAAGTTCTTAATTGGTTAGTAATACTCAGAGAGGCTGGCATCCTACTGGCTGGGCCTGGTGGGTCTTCAGACCTGATTTCTTCATCTCCTGGAATGATTTTGTGAATATTTCAGAGAACAATCTCTGAACTGCTGGTCCCTGGACACTGGCTGCCCTAGACCCTCTCCTCAGTCCCCAGCCTCTGAGTGGAGCTGTATGAGTTTGCTGGAGCTTTCTCACAGTTGCAGAGGCTAGATGTCTGAGATTAAGAGGAGGTCAGGGTTGGTTTCTCCTGAGGCTCCTCTCCTTGGCTTGCAGTTGGCCACCCCCTTCCCGTGTCCACACATGGTTTTTCCTCCACGCACAAATGGCTCATGTATCTCTGTGGGTCCAAATCAGACGCCAGTCTGATGGCGTTAGGGCCTTATTTTAACAGACCATCTTTAAAGCTCTGTCTCTGAATGCAGTCCTGGGCACTAGAGCCTTAACACATGAATTTGGGGACGACAGAGGTCAGCCATACCAGGTGCGGTTGGAAGTTTTCACTCCTCCTGGTGGCCCCCTTCAAAACAACCTGCACAACCCTTGAGGTCGCCTGTTGTCCCTCTGCTTGAGGAAAATACCCAACTCGCCCTTACCCTGGCAAATTCAAAGCCACCGCTCCCCCCACTGCAGCTGGCCGCCCTCCCTGTATGTGAGGTTTCTCAGGCGTGATTCAGATGTCAGTCCTCGGTGAGTCCCCAGCTCCCGGGTCACAGTGCCTTTGAGATCACTCTTGGGGAGTCAGGAGTGGGCTGTTGGAACGTGACAAGCACCCCTCGCTCACTCTAGAACTCCTCTGCTCTCCCATGGACTTCCTCACCCAACCCTCCCTGTGGGCTGGAGGTGGTCAGACGAAGGGAAGCCACCTTCTTCCAGAATCTCTGCGTGATGCTGTCACAGCTCACCATGGAATGTGTCATTAATGTCTCATGGCTTCAGCACAACCTGAGACTAAAATCATTTTTCCCTCCTGCTGCACATACAACCCCTCATTTAATTTTCGTGAAGGGCCCTGTGAGGACGGGAAGAGCCTCCTGCAGCCAAAGGGGGAGGTGCTCAGAATGGTCAAGGCCTCACTCAGGACGGACTGTTCAGCTCCCAGGGGAGGGGCATGGAGATTCCAGCTTTGACCCCTTCACCTGCTTCCTGGGCCTTCACCACCAGCGTTCCTAGAGGTTTCCTTGCCGGGTTTTGTTCTGTGCTGCTGAAAACATCCCTTTGAACAGAAAGTTATAAAGGTGAAAAGGTAAAATTCCTGCTTGTGCTCCAGGTGTGATTCGGGGGCTGGTACCAGAGGTGACAAGGATGTCAGGAACTTCTCAGGTACAGTATGAGGTGAGCTCCATGGACCAAGGGCATCTCTGCTTGAAGCCCCTGCCCCTCCCCCTGCATGACTGAATCAATGGCGTAACGATATAGAAGTGGAATATCTTTTCTTGTAGACATGCATAAATGTGTACTGTATTCTGAAAATCCTATTCCAGGCAAAAGGGGCCATATCATCTCACTTTCTGTTTCTAGGAAGTACTTCACCTCAAGACGACTTCAAAAGTTTTCTTAGAAAACTTTTGTTTAGATTTTTAATTAATTTTTAAAAGATTTTATTTATTTATTTTTAGAGAGAGGGGAAGGGAGGGAGAAGGAGAGGGAGAGAAACATTAACATGTGATTGACTCTCACATACCCCCAACCAGGCACCCGGCCCACAACCCAGGCATGTGTCCTGTCTGGGAATTGAACCAGCAACCTTTTGGTTCACAGGCCAGCACTCAATCTACTGGGCCACACCAGCCAGGGCTAATTATTTTTTTTTAAATATAAACAGTCCAGGGTGTTGTTGACTTCCTTGCACAGTTTGCTGGGAAAGGGAGGACAACAAATGGGCCTAGCAGCCGTTGGGAGGCAGTGTGCCTATGCTGAGTCCAGTCCATCTGGGGGCAGCACTGGGCTGGGCTGGGCTGGGCTGGGCTGGCATCAGGGCCCAGGTTAAGGACTGAGATGGACTAGGGCTGCAGCTGACTCAGACCAGGGAGGAAGGAGAGGAGGATATTTCTGTCCATCCACTTAGCAAGTACTTAATGAACACCTACTGTGCATCAAGCACTCTGGGAACTCTGTCAGGGAGGGACAGATTGGTGAATGGGCCCTGGCGACAAGTGACATCTGGGTTTCTCTGGGCTCTCAGAGCCAGGTGAGGCACTGGGAGGTAGATATGCCAGGTGGAGAGACTGGAGGCAGGGAGAAACATAGCACAGATAGTTTTGAATGACTAGAGGCCAAGGGAGTTGGAAAGGCAGGGGCCAGAACAGGGAGAAGGAAGGAGGTGGTAGCTGCCAGGTTAGTACTTGAGGCTTGGATTGGGAGGCTGGGCCCAGTAGGTACACAGCAGGGCTTAAAGATGAGAAGCAAATGCAGTGGGTTTGCCTTTAGAGAGCAAGCTCTGAGTCAGGACAGGGACGTGATGCAGCATCGGAGGTGTTAAGACTCAGGGAGCTGGGCCAGGGAGGATGAAGGGCCAGTCCAAAGTCCTGGCCTCCGGAATGGAAAGGGAAAGGGGTCAGGCTGGAGAGGGTAGGGGACCCAGGTCAGCTCAACTGAGGGAGGTGTCTAGAATGCCCCAGTAGTTTCTGACCTGGAGCACTGGAGAGATGCCAGCCATTACCAAAGGGTGTGTGTGTGTGCGCACACACACGCAGGGGGACGCTGGGCTGGGATTGGAGGAGGCTGGAAACTTCTCAGCAGGAGGAATTGGGGCACCAGGGTTGTTCTGCCAGGAGCTGAGTGCTGGGGAGAGGGAAGAAAGGGGACACATTCCATTCTTCTGAGAGCTTACAGCCCATTGGAAGAAAACAGGCTAGTGAAGGAGCAATTCAAATGCAGTGTAGCAGAAGCTGGGGAAGCTGGGTGTGGATCAAGTCGTTAGTGATGTTAGAGAAGGATTAATTTTTTTTAGGTGTGTTCATGGTGTTGTGCTGTTGGTGGGAGAATACTCTTCGGCTTTTTTATTTTTTGGATATGAAAGTTAAAACATTTAGGGGTGAAAAAGGTCCTGATGTCTTGTCTTTACTTGGAAACAAACTAAATACAGAGAGAATGACAAAGAAAGAGAAAGCAAACATGGCAAAACTGTACCGATTGTGGGACTATACAAGAGCTAATTCTACTATTGTGGTATTCTCTTTTTTAAAAAGATTTTATTTATTTATTTCCAGAGAGAGGTGAAGGGAGGGAGAGAGAGAGGGAGACACATCAACGTGGGGTTGCCTCTTATGTGCCCCCAACTGGGGACCTGGCCTGCAACCCAGGCATGTGCCCTGACTGGGAGTTTAACTGGCGACCCTTTGGTTTGCAGGCCAGCAATCAATCCACTGAGCCACACTAGCCAGGGCTATTGTGGTATTCTTTTCTGTCTGAAATCTTTTATAATTAAAAAAAAATTAAAAATATAAGGTAGCAAGTGCATTGATGGGAAGTAAGGGTTCTGGGGGAAGACAAAGGAAGGCTCCTAACTGGATTTTGATGAGCGAGAGACACTTCCTAAAGAAAATACTTTCCCAGACCTGAAAGATGAGTGGCGAGTGGGCAGGGAGATGGAAAGAACTTTGGGGAGAATGTTCCAGGCAGAGGGAACAGCATGTACAAAGGCCTACTAGACTGTTTGGCTAGAGGAACAAAAAGGCATTTCATGTGAGTGTGGAATGTGAAGCAGGGAGCTACCGAGAGGTGAGAAAGGACAGGTGAGCAGGTCCTGCGGAGCTGCAAGCTGCGTGGGAGAGTTTGGACTCTGTGCTGACACGAGTGTAAGCACGGCAGTTACACTCCAGAAGATGTAGCTCACGAGCATTGAGCTGGCAGCTGCTATTCCAAGCACTTCATCTATGTTAATTCGCTACCACTGTGCCTTTTTTAGGTACCTGAAGATTAGCCTGTTGATTATAGAGATGAGGCAAACTGAGGCACAAAAGCGTTCAGTTAGCGGCTCAAGTCCACAAATTTGGAGGAGCCCAGAGGAGCCAGGATGGAACCCAGGCTGCTGGGCCCCCGTGCCCCGCTCTTCCCCCCAGGCCACACCACCTTTCAAGTCCAGTCTGGTCTCTGTGGAGAAGGTACTGGGGGAAAGCAGGACTCAAGGCAGGAAGGCTGCTTCGGAAGCAGTTGCAGAAACCCAGGCAAGTGTGATGGGGACTTAAACTGAAATGGCAGCAGTGGAGGTGGAGAAAAAGGACAGGACAGAGTTCTTCTGGAGTGAAATCGACAGGACTTGGTGATTGGACAGTTGTGTGCAGGCGGAGTCAAAGATGATGCCTGGGCCACACCCCACAGAGAGCATGCCCCGTCTCGGGGTGAGAAATGGAGAGGGAATGTGGAGATATCCTCTTCCCAAGCATGGGAAGGGTATGAGGAGAGCCCTAACATTCCCCCCTATCTGTGAGGAGCAGCCTGCTGTACATTCCACTCACGTTTCTCCTGTCCTGTCCTCTGCTAAACGTCCTTGTAGGTGCAGCTTGCTATTTTCGTGGTTCGAGTTTTGTCACCTGCAGCTGTGGTAATCTGTAGGTCATTCCTGCCCCCGAAAGTGTACTGGCACAGTTAGGCCATAGCCAGGCCCTGGTCCTTTTTCTGATTGTGTCCCAACCCACCCAGCCTTTCCACCTGAGCTGTTTCACCAGAAGCCCTTGATCCTTGGGGATGATAAATTAAACATATATTGAAAAATGATAGAAAGAAAAATACTTGGCTGTGTCCTTCTATGCTTATCGATTTTTAAGACCGTCTTGGGCATGAAAACAAGATTTACTGCTGGCCTCTTGACATCAGATTCCTGTTACCCAGAAGAACAGCTCATCAATCGGGGTAGGGGTGCCTTGCAGGAGTGGCCTGTCTCCCACCTCCCCCCAGTAACTGTTGACAAGGATGTGAAGAAAGTGGACCCCTGTACACTGGTGGTGGAAATGTAAAATGATGCTGCCACTTTATTATTTTCTTTATTTTATTATTATTTTTAAATATATTTTATTGATTATGCTATTACAGTTGTCCCATTTCCCCCGCTTTATTCCCCTCCACCCTGCACACCCCCTCCCACCACATTCCCCTCCCCCACCTTAGTTCATGACCATGGATCGTACATATAAGTTCTTTGGCTTCTCCATTTCCTGTACTGTTCTTAACATCCTCTTATCTATTTTGTACTTAGCGTTTATGCTTCTTATTCCCTGTACTTTTCTCTCATTCTCCCCACCTCCCCTTCCCCCTTGCTAACCCATCATGTGATCTCCATTTCTGTGATTCTGTTCCTGTTCTAGCTGTTTGCTTAGTTTGTTTTTGTTTTTGTTTTAGGTTCAGTCGTTGATAGTTGTGAGTTTCTTGACATTTTACTGGTCATATCTTTGATCATCTTCTTTTTCTTAGATAAGTTCCTTTAACATTTCATATAATAAGGGCTTGGTGATGATAAACTCCTTTAACTTGACTTTATCTCCGAAGCGCTTTATCTGCCTTTCCATTCTAAATGATAGCTTTGCTGGATAGAGTAATCTAGGATGGAGGTCTTTGCCTTTCATAACTTCGAATACTTTTTTCCAGCTCTCTCTTTCTGTAAGGTTTCTTTTGAGAAATCAGCTCATAGCCTTATGGGAACTCCTTTGTAGGTAACTGTCTCCTACTTCTTACTGCTTCTAAGATTCTCTACTTATCTTTAATCTCGGCTAATGTAATTATGATGTGCCTTGGTGTGTGCTTCCTTGGGTCCAAGTTCCTTGGGACTCTGAGCTTCCTGGACTTCCTGGAAGTCTGTTTCCCTTGCCAGATTGGGGAAGTTCTCCTTCATTATTTTTTCAAATAAGTTTCCAATTTCTTGCTCTTCCTGTTCTCCTTCTGGCACCCCTATGATTCAGATGTTGGAATGTTTAAAATTGTCCTGGAGGCTCCTAAGCCTCTCTTCATTTTTTTGAATTCTTGTTTTTTCATTCTGTTCTGGCTGAATGCTTATTTCTTCCTTCTGGTCCAAACCATTGATTTGCATCCCAGTTTCCTTCCCTTCACTGTTGATTCCCTGCACATTTTCCTTTATTTCACTTTTCATAGCCTTCACTTTTTCTCTGTTTTGTGACCATACTCAACCAATTCTGTGAGCATCCTGATTACCAGTGTTTTGAACTATGCATGTGATAGGTTGGCTATCTCTTTGTCACTTAGTTTTATTTTTTCTGGAGCTTTGATCTATTCTTTCATTTGGGACATTTTTTTTTTTTTTTTGTCTTGGCAAGCCTGTTACATAGTAAGGGGCAGAGCCTTAGGTATTTTCCAGGTTGTGGCACTGTATGTGGGGGAGGGGTCCGAGAGGGAATGCCACAATGCTACAACGCCACTTGCTGTGCTCTCTGCTGGTTTTCTTTTTTCTTTTTTTTTCTCTGCTGGTTTTCAGTCACTTCCTCCACTACCCACAAGCAAATTGGGTCCTTCTGGTGCTGATTCCCAGGTGGGTGGGTTTGTGTACATTCTAGGATCCTGTGGGTCTCTCCAACGAACTCTCCTGTGAGGCTGGGAGTTTCTCCCAGAGGTTCAACCCCCACAGGTGTTTTCAGTTAGAGGTTTTGAGGCTTTATTTCTCCTGTGCTGGAACCCTGGGTTGCTCAGTATGTCTCACTCCCCAGTTGTTCCTCCTGGTTTATCTGCACGCGAATGTGGGACCACCCAGTCCACAACCTGCCACCTCACTGGGTCTGCCAGCCTCGGCCATGCCTGCCCCGGTCCTCCAGCTGCTGCCTTGCTGTGAGTCCTCTCTGCCCGGCTGCCCATCTCCGCCCCTCCTACCGGTCTGGGTGAATGTTTCTTCTTTAACTCCTTGGTTGTGGGACATCCATACAGTTTGGTTTTCTGTCAGTTCTGGTTGTTTTTTGTTTTTAAATGTGTTGTTGTCCTTCTTTGGGTTGTGCGAGGAGGCACAGTGTATCTACCTATGCCTCCATCTTGGTCGGAAGTTTGGTGCTGCCACTTTAAAAGAAAGTGGTGCTTTGATGGCTCCTGAAAAGGTTACACGTGGAATTACCATATGACCCAACAATTCTACTTTGATATGTGTACATACCCAAGATAAATGAAAACATGTTTACACAAAACTTGTATACAGATGTTCATAATAGGATTAATCACAAGAGCCCAAGGTAGGAAAACCCAAACATCCATCAACTGATGAACATGTCAACAAAATGGTGCATCTCTACAACGCAGTATTATTTAGCTTTGGAAACACATGAAGTGCTGATATAAGCTACAACGTAAGTTAATTAAAAGCATTATGCTAACCAAAATCCAGTCACAAAAGACCATTGTATGACTTCATTTACATGGAATGTCAGAATAAGCAAATTCATAGACACAAACAGTAGATTGGTGGTTTCCAAGGGGCTGAGGTAATGGCAAATGACTGCTAATGGGTATAGGGTTTCTTTTTGGGGTGATGAAAACCTTCTAAACTTGTGCTGATGGTCACACAACTCTGAATATACTAAAAACCACTGAATCATACACTTTAAATGGGCAAATTGTATGGTATATGAATTGTATTTCAATAGAACGGTCACAGAAACATTAATAGTACTTCTCTCATGCGTTTGGGGGATTAACTGGGTTGACATAAAAATGCATAGAACAGTATCTGGCATTCTGTAAGCTTTATCTAAGAATCCACCACTCTTGTTACTAGAGGAAGGATTCCTAGAAGTGGAATTTTTCAGCCAAAGGGTTGGTGCATTTTTTAAAAGTTTTTAATTTTAAAAGACTGCAATGTTACCCTCCAAAAAAGTCTTCACCAGTTTATCCTCAGAAGTAGTGTACAAGGATGTCTGTTTTTCTCTTTTCTTCTTCTTTTCAAAGAAGCCACCAAAAAAACATCTGGAAGAACACACACAAGTGTCTGATGATATGGGAATTTTCTTTTCCCATATTGCTTGTCTGTCTTTTTTCATAAATAGAAAAGAACATGTAATAATGATATGTTTTAAAAGATTTTATTTATTTATTTATTTCTAGAGAGGGGAAGGGAGGGAGAAGGAGAGGGAAACATCAATGTGTGGTTGCCTCTCGTGCGCCCCCTACTGAGGGTCTGGCCCACAACTCAGGCATGTGTCCTAGACTGGGAATCAAACTGGCAACGCTTTGATTTGCAGGCCCTCACACAACCACTGAGTCACACCAGCCACAGCTAATGATATATTTTAAAGGAAAAAGTAAATGTATCCCCCATCTATTCTTTGCCATGGGACTTTTACCCTTCTCCAGCTTTAGTGGTTAGGGTGGGAGACCTTATGGGTTTACCTTAAAAAGACAGAGGGCCTTCCCACTATGGAGGTTTTATTTTCTAGAAGAAACAGCCGGAGGGCAACAACTGTGAACAGAGGGAAGCACAGAATTTCAGTTATTGGCCAGGAATGCTTTTCCTTGCTGGGTGGTACCAAAAGCCCTGTAACAAAAGTCATACCCATGACTCATCTGCACCCATCCCAGGAGCAGACACTACAAGATTTCAAGTGTTTTATATGCACGGTCATTTAATCCTGACAACAACTCCGTGACATGCATATTGGTGCAAAAATGGAGTTCGAGATGTTAAGTGATGTGCCCAAGGGTACACTGCTAGTAAGTGGCTGAGGTAGATACTGTGAATCAAGAGTCTTGATCCAGTGTATGTTATTATCTCATTTACAAGTAAGGATGTCGCTAGGCAAGCACAAGGGGAGATTGATGCGTCACCTCAGCGATGTCCTTGGCACTCTGGTTCTTTTTCCATTGCTCTGATCTGCCTGCCATCTTCCTGTTGTTGTCACCTTTGAGAAGAAATAGGATGCTGGCAGTGACCTCTAGACATGGCGAGGTTTGGCAAAAGAGGAGAGTGTCAGTGTCTTTCTAGAGTGTTCTTCTTGGAGTGAAGAAACTTTTTCCTCTCCATTCCTCCCAGCAGTCTTTCCCCATGGGGGGCACTCTTTGTCTCATTGGCCTGTTCTAGGTCACTTACCTATTCCTGAACCAGTGCCTGCAAAGGGAATGGAATTACCTCAGGCCAATTAGGCCTACTCCTGGGATTTGTGTGGGAGGTGGGTTATTTTCCTTTGAGCAAAACTAGGATTATGGTGGCATGGGCAGACATGGCTTGCCTCTTCACACAACAACATCAATATTACAACTAAAACATAGAACAACCATCACTCAGAAACATCAGAAATTGAGTTGCCTAGAAGTCTGACAACTATGGAATTAAATAAACCACATCCATCCAGACTGGTAGGAGGAGCACAGATGTGGAACGGGCTGGTCCCTTACTCATATGTGGTGGATACAATTCAGGAAGGATATCTCAGGAGCAAGGAATCCCAGCCCAACACCAGGCTCCCTAGCCCAAGGTTCCAGTAACAAGAAGATAAGTCCCTACAACTTCTGGCTACAAAAACCAATGGGGGTTGAGTCAGTGGAAGAAACTTCTGGAACCCCAAGCAGTTCCTCTTTAAAGAACCCACACACAGACTTATCTACTCAGACTCACTCTGTCTGAGCTCCAGCACTAGGATAGCAGCTTGAAAAGCACCATTGGCATATGGGGAGAAACTGGGGTGTCTGGCATCAAGATGAGCAGAGGCCATTGTCCCTTTTCTAAACCCAACCCCCACAGAGTTGGCAAGCTGTTACCACATCTGAGACTCCATCAACCTGGCTAGCACTGTTTGACCTGCCTTGGAGATCCCCAGAGACTCCACCCCACCTGCTTACAGGTCCACATAAGCTGCTTTTCCATATGAATGGCTGGTCTTGGCTCATGCTTCACAACTTCCTAAATCCCAGCAAACAAGGAACAGCTGGCCTCAGTGAGCCCCAGGCCCAGAACTAGCAGCCAGCTGAGACTCACAGCTTGGCTTTGCCTAGGAATCTCCAAGCCCTGCACACACAGCAGCCATCTCATTGCTTTATAGCTCAGGCAGGGTGGCTCTGTACAAAACACAGGCAGGGGCTGGCCTCAGCCTGCACCACCTGAGAAACTCCAGAGTCAGTGCACCCAGTGGGTAGCTACAGGCCACATCAGAATACCACCAACCTGCCTCTGCACAGCTGACCTCCATGGAGGGTGGAGGTTGGTGGTCACTGGTCACAGCCAATTCTTACAACTGACTAGCCTAGGTTAACTGCTGCATTGATTTGCCAATAGTAACCAAGGCTCAACTACAAGAGGACAGTATACTCAGCCTACATGAAGGTCACATGTTGAGTACCCAGCTTGGGTAATAGGCAAGGCTGTGCCACTGGACCCTACAGGACACCTACTACATTAGTCCACACTACCAAGACACGGAGTCAAAGCAGCTTTACCTAAAACATAGAAACAACCACAGGGAGGATGCCAAAATGAGGAGACAAAGAAACATGGCCCAAACGAAAAAACAAATCAAAACTCCAGAAAAAGAGCTAAAAAAATGGACATAAGCAATCTATTAGATGCAGAGTTCAAAATACTGGTTATAAGGATGCTCAAGGAACTTAATGAGATCCTCAATGTCATAAAAAAGATCCGGTCAGAAACAAAGGATACACTAATTGAAATAAAGAACAATTTACAGAGAAACAACAGTAGAGTGAGTGATGCTGAGAATCAGATCAATGATTTAGAACATAAGGAAGCAAAAAAACCCCAATCAGAACAAGAAGAAAAAGGAATCCGATAAAATGAGGATAGTATAGGCAGCCTCTGGGACAACTTCAAGAGGTCCGATGTTCACATCATAGGGGTGCCAGAAGGAGAAGAGAAATAGCAAGAAATTGGAAATCTATCTGAAAAAAAACAATGAAAGAAAACTTCCCTAATTTGGGGAAGGAAATAGACATGCAAGTCTAGGAAGCACAGGGAGTCCCAAACAAGACACATGGAAAGAGGCCACTCCAAGATACATCGTAATTAAAATGCCAATGGTTAAAGATAATGAAAGAACCTTAAAGGCATCAAGAGAAAAGCAGTTAGTTACTTACAGGGGAGTTCCCATAAGACTGTCAGCTGATTTCTCAAAACAAATTTTGCAGGCTAAAAGGAATTGGCAAGAAATATTCGAAGTCACAAAAAGCAGGGACCTATAGCCAAGATTGTTCTACCCAGCAGAGCTATCATTTAGAACTGAAGGGCAGATAAAGAACTTCCCAGAGAAGAAAAAAACGAAAGGAGTTCATCATCACCAAATCATTATTTTATGAAGGGACTTATTTAAGAAAAAGGAGATCAAAACTATGAACAATAAAATGACAATAAATACATGTCTATCAACAATTGGATCTAAAAAACAAACTAAACAAACAAGAAAAACAGACAGAATCATGGATACTGAGAACGTTTTTATCGTTGCAGATGGGAGGGGGGTGTGGGGAATTGGTGAAGAGGTGAGGGGATTTAGAAGTACAAATAGGTAGTTACAGAGTAGCCAAGAGAATGTAAATACAGTATAGGAATTGGAGTAGCCAAAGAACTTATATGCATGACCCATGGACATGAACAATGGTGAGGGGATTGCCTGAGGGAGTGGGGGTGTGGGTGGAGAGGGGCAAAGGGGGAAAAATCAGGACAACTGTAATAGCATAATCAATAAAATATAATAAAAAATAAAGAAGTAAAAGGAAATAGGTGAAAAAAGGTAGGCTTCTAGTTGAAAGGGAGAAGGAGAAATAGATGTTGAGGAGATGGGTGGAGAAACTGATAGCATTCAGCATATGGAGAGACTCAAACGTATGTTGTCAAACTCAGGCGTCTCTTTTTCTAGTTACTCCACTGTTCTGCATCTTGGCCAGGACTTCCCTTCCATTGCTAGAAATTAGTTATTTAGGATGGAGCTTATGAGTCACCCACATCTGTCCCTTGTCTGTATCTGCAGGCCTATCCTTTATGAGGAGGACTTGAAAGCTTAATATAAGTGAGATAGAAGGAGTGAAGTCGTTGATGTTTTAAATAGCCCAGTCTCCACTAGCCAATTTCCACCTTGGGGACCTCTAGTCTGGGTGACTGCCACTTCACTTCCCCCTGGGGCCTCGCAGGAAAGGTCCTTTGGACAGCTTACAGGGCTACCTTGATGAATGGAGCAGCAACCATTTTTAGCTTTAGAGGACTTTGAAAAGAAGATGTGCTTGACTTCCCTTCCTGGGAATCGCGTTTTTAGCTGACGTGATAGATGTGGAGTAACATTCAGCAAATCGTTGCTTACCACCCCTGCACCTCAGGACATAGCACACTGCTTGCCCCATGGCTTTGGGCCTGGTCATGGACTTGCTTGGCCACTGGTGTGGGAGTGGGTGTGACTCCAGCAGAGACTTTCAGCAGTGCTTGCACCACGTGGCTTCTCTTGTGCTCCCGTAACCACCATGAGAAGAGCACACCATAGGGAGCCCTGCCCCTTTTCTCTGGGCCTCAGAGTCCGTCACTTGGAACAGACCCGAACCCAAACTGAATCAGAGCTGCCCGAGCCTCACTGCAGACCTGTGAGTGAGAAAAAGACAAGCTTGCTGCCCTGGCTGGTGTGGCTTCAGCTGGCCGGGCATGGTCCCACACACCAAAAGATCGAGGGTTTGATTTCCAGTCAGGGCACATGCCTGAGTTTCAGGTTCAGTCCCCGTCGGGGCAGGTACCAGAGGCAAATGATCGATGTTTCTCTCTCACATCAATATTTCTCCCCCTCTCCTTCTCCCTCCTTTCCCCTGTCTCTAACAAAATAAACAAGCAAGCAAGCAAACAAACAAAATATGCTTGTTTTTGTAAGTCACAGCTTTTATTTTGCAGCTCACTGCTACAGGAGGTATTTCTGAGAGCCGCCCAGTGGGTATAGATGGCGTAGCCGAGCGTGTGGGACAAGATGTAAGAACACATCCCATCTGAGCCCTCTCTGGAACAGCAAGTGTTGAGTATAGCGCAGGGAGGGGAGGAACGGAGGTGCTCTGCTGGGTTTCTTAGAACAGCCCAAATACTAAGAACTGTCTATAGTCTCTCCTCTGACCCATTTTCACCCAAATAAGCTTCATAGCCAAGAAATTTCTAAACACTGTTTCATCACCAACACTCTGATGTAGTCGGATGTAGAGGAAAGGGCGCTAGACACAGCGTACTTGTGTGCCGCTGTTTGGCTCTTGTCTGTGACTCTCTCTGAGCCTCACTTTCTTCACCTGCAAGTTTGGAGTGGTTCTAAGAATAAAACAATCATGTACATCTATGGTTTTCACATTGTACTGTTAGAAGAAGTGAGGTGGGCAAGAGAAGGCCAGCATATGGTACATTTTCAAGCACGTGACTGCTATGAGCTTGATCCTGTGGGGGGCACTGGGAAATGACAGAGGATGCATCCTTAGAGTTTTCCCACCTGAGTGGCTAGGGAGCAGGGTTATTTATTGATTTACATATTTATTTATTTACTTTGGTCAGTCATTGGTTGAAGGTTGCCGGGGTGGTGACGGTGGTTTTAATTGCCGAGCCCTTCCAGCCTGCCTTGTGTGTGGACATGAGTACCGGCAGCCAGAGAAAGCATACGGCAAAGAGAAGCAGATGCCAGTCATTGAAAGCCAGGCCCGGGTGCCCTGCAATGGTGCCACCCAAGAGAATGTGAGCCGGGCGCCAACAGCATCAGTGACAGGGAGGGAGGCGGGAGGAGGGAGAAGACAGCTTGAGAAGGCAGTGACTGAGTTTAGGGGAGGCAAGAATGTCAAGACACATCAAAAGGAATCCAAATTGTCCTCATTCACATTTTTCTGTGTTAGTCTTACTCAAAGGGGATGGCTGTTTGGCGTAGCTATTTTAGGTAAGAAACGTTACAGCTACAGTAAGAGAAGAAACATACTATTTCCTGGTGACAAATCTAACGCCAAGGTGACATTTTCACTACAGCAGGGCTGCGTCTCTGGCTTGGATGGCGGAGCCTGGGGATGTAACATCTTAGTGGAGATGAGTGTTGCTCTGCCCCGACGGCCCAGCCAGAGAGGCAGAGGCCTGACTGCTTGGCCTCCCTTGAGCTGGTAGGCTGGCTGGTTTAAGTATAGGTTATATTAATGAGCCCACGAAATTAGAGTTTAAAACATAATCTATGTATAGATTACCTAGCTCAAGATGTCAGGGTTTTTTTCTGGGTTGAGGAGAAATGGAAACTTTAGAAAAAGGCAAATATGGCCATCTCTCGTGGCATGACAAGATCTTCGTGCACTGGGGCTTCTGCTGAGTGTGCTTAGCTCCTTTGCACTGATAGGCTGTACTGGTGGGCAGTGTTGGGCCATCAGGATGCCCAGCAAACTCCCTCCTAAGCAACTAACATATAGGCACGAGGGGTAAAAGTTTCAGCTTATGAACAGATAAAGGTTGAAGGACATCTGAATGTTTGTTAAGTAAATATAGTACTTCCACAAAATGGAATACGATGCAGCTATAAAAAAGAATGAAGATGCTCTCTCCAAGTGCATCACATGGAAGGAGCTCTGAGAAAATGGGCGGGAGTGATGGGAGGGGATTATGGGTCGGTAGAGCCTTATACACACACACACACACACACACACACACAGCATTTGGAAGGGATCACAAGAAAATACTAACAGGTGGAGCCTGGGTATGGGAACAGGGTGGGCGGGAGACTTGGCACTGAACACCGTTTTTGATAAAACTGTAACTATAGTGCCTGTGTGTATCTAGAGATCCAGAGAATGACTCAGAGAGGCGATGGATTAAAATAGTTGCTTTGTCCCTCATTGGGAGTCCCCTCGCTGCCTGTTTTCATGACTTTGGGAAAGGGAAGAGGAAAAGGGTAGGTAGGAAAATGCCAGAGGGTATAGTACAAGTAAATACTAGAGGGTGGGGGGCGTGCACTCTGCGCGAAGGCGGGAAGGACCGCCTCCATCTGCTGATTATGCCATTGGTGTGCTCCCCACATCTCAGTTCACCGGGTGGCACTGAGCAGGGGCCTGGAAATACGGCTGCTAAGGTCTGAGGCAGCCAGGGTGCCGTGTAACCTGTGGTCACAGGTCTTCATTGCTGCCCACTTGGGAGCTAGTTAGGGTGACGGTTAAAAGCATGGAATCCAGCACCCGAAAAAAACCTACATTCAAGTCCTGGCTCCACCACTAACTGGACACGTGGGCTCGAGTATCTAACTCACCCCCTCTGAGCTTCAGTTTCTTTACTTGTGAAACAGGAATAGTACTAGCACCCACCTCACTGTTCGACAACATCAGCTGAGTGCCCCGAACGTCACCTGGCCTATCATAGATGCTCAGTAGCTTTTGGTGGTTATTTTCACTAGTTTAGTCATTAATTTCTGTGGCCAGGAACATAGACCTTGACTCTTTGTACTTGAGACAGAGCGGAATCTACAGTTTCTCGCTTGGGCAGGGTGACCTGCACCTTTCTGATTTTGCTGGCTGACGCAGCGGCTGCCTTTTCGTTCCAGCTGCAAAGCCTGGTATGCGGCTGTCTGGAGGAGCAGCTCTGCGGCCAGATGTGTCCTCCAGGATTCCAGAGGTAACGCCAGATGGTGGCGCGCAGCTGGGCTCGCAGAGCATCCATGTTGATTCCCCGCATAATTGCAAAGTCAATGGCTTAATGTTATTGTGAAGATGACTCTAAAAGTTAATGGTTCCTTGAATAGGAGAGCCCTCCTCCCAGCTCCCAGCCACACCAGGTTGTAAACTCTCTCTTCTTTCTGTCTCATGGAAGGAAGCAATGGCCCGGACTATGCCCTGGGTGAGAAATTTACTTGGAGTTCCCTTTGTGATGAACTAATTTCGACTGGGGTGAGAAAAAATAAAGCAGGTGTTAGCTGTGTTGTTGGGGATTTCCAGCTATAACTATTGTTATGTTTTTAACCTGCACCCCCCCAGCCCCTCCTCTTGTGAAAGACGGTTTAAGCCACACCAATGTCCAAGCTTCAAAGAATTAAGCATGTTCCAGGTTTTAAAAACGTTTAATACATCAAAGATAGTTTTGACCTGGTTGCCATGTTCTGGTCCGAGACAAGCTTTGCTTTGTAGTGTTGCCAAATACTGTCTCTTTTTGAAGGAGCAGGTGAGCCAAGGACAGACAACCCTACCTTCAGATGTAATCGGACAGAGAAGGCTGTGCTCGAAGCAGGGAGGAGTCTGGGGACCAGACATCTGGCTCGAGTCCTGTCTCATCCCCACTGTCTTTTTCTGTATGAAAAAGCCAAACACTTCAAAATAGGGGCCCAACAGCTGCCAAGTATGGCTGCCCTTACCTGCATTGCCAAATAAATCTGGCCTTGAAGAGGACTACGAGATGGAGTATGGACACTGGGAACGCAGGTGCTGCAGGTCGGAGGTTACCAAATTCTCCTAGGGCACATTCTCCAGGCTACCTGCACTGGGTGGTGTAGTGTACAGGCACACCTCGGAGATGGTGCGGGCCCCGGTCCGGGCCACTGCAATAAACTGAGTTGTTCGGTGTGCTGGTGGAGGGTCTTACCTTCAATTTGTAGAAGAAATCTGTGGAGCTCAATAAAATGAGGTGTGCCTGCAGAGGTTCAGATCACAGCCCGAGGCGGGCTGTCTGAGCTGAAGCCCCAGCTGTGCTTCTCACCAGCACTGTGTGGTTTTCACCCAGGCACCTAAGTTCTCTGTGCCTCAGTTTCTCTTCCATAAAACGATCATAATAGCGCCTACTTTATAGGGTTGTTGTGAGGGGTGAATGCATCATCGTGGGTAAAGTGACCGCTTCATAGTGAGTGATAGTGCAGTTTAGTCTCGAATACCCTGTGGTGAGTCTTTTATTTTCCTTGTTTAGTACCTAGTAGTAAAGAATACTTAATTCTGTTGGGTCATGTGGTTGCTAGAAGGAACTGAAATGAGCTCCCTGTCCATGATTCACGGAACTTCAATGGGTGTCAGTGGCCCCTTGGGCCTGGGCTCTGGGTCCACACAAACAGGCTCTGTGTTTGCCTTGTAAGAATCCCAACCCTGGCGCCTCACTGAGTTACCCTAAAAGAACCCCCTCGCACATCAGTGAGCGTGGTGGACCCCACTAACCATCTCCTGGTGAGGTCTGAGGAAGGGATGCAGGCGTGTGCTTCAGCCTGTGCACACGCACACACGTGCGTGCGCAGCACTGCCAACTCCAACCTCCCTTTCAGGATTTCTTCCCTCCAACGTCCCTGCATGGCTGTGCTTTGAGGTGCCCTTTCCCCCGCACCAGCCTCCAGTGTTGTGCTCTTCTCTCTGTCCCTGGGAACTTTAAATTCCATACTCCTGTTGAGCACAGCCACTTGGCCCTGCCCCAGCTCCAGTGGGGCCCAATCAAACGCATCACCGCCCAGCGTCTTCAGCTTGAGGCATCTGATGCACCAAGACGATGCTTCCCTGAGGGCATCCGAGCACCTTGCAGTGCCCCCGCCTCTCTTACGTCCCTACTGCTCTGTTGTTTACTCTGTGATGGTGGGCAAGTTACTCGATCTCTCTGAGTCCCAGGTTACTCCTCTGAAAAATGGAAAGAATGATAGGACGGGCGGGGCTGTGGGGAGGTGAGCTGGTGCCTGCAGAACACAGAACGGTGCCGGTGTTCAATAGGAATGCCATCTATGCGTTTCAAGTAAATAACAGCTGGATCTCTCTCGTAACATAAAAGGGATCTCTCCCAGTCAGTAACGTTTCATGAGATGTGTATAAGGCTCCATGTGGCACAAAGGCATGAACGGTTAGGTCTGTCTAGATGGCAATGGGCACTTATGCAGGTTAACTCATCATCCTTCACCTTAGTCTCCTCCATTGTAGAATGGGGATAACAATAGTGCTTACTTATATGGATGCTGGGAAGATTAAATGAGATGATGCATGGAAAAATAGCCTCGTCCAATTTACAGGTTTAGAAAACTGTAGCTATTATTATTAAAATCTTATGCCTTGAATTGCACTATTAGGATAGGAAAGTGTATTTGCCTCCTTTCCTGGTATAAAATTCAAATTTGTAAAGTTCAGATGAATTTAGGAAACCTCAATGCTATTTTATTGAAGACTTTAGTCAGGACAGAAATGATTTAATTTAAATTGATAGCTTTGGCTTTAGAAATTTTAAATCACTACACAATTCATAAGCTTCCTAATGATTCTCTCTGGATGTTCGGTTTAGGGAATCTTAACCTTCTTTTGGGCTGTGAGCCTTGTAGAGGTTTCCTTTCATCAGCTGTACAGTGAGAACTGATTTGGGGTATGAGCCAATAGACCGGCACTCCTGACTGGCGTTCCCTCTGATGTTGTGTAAATTGTGAGCAATTGACCATATTCCATGGGCGACTAGTTGTGAAGATGGAATATGCATGAGCAGAGTTTAGTGTTGGGATCAAACAAGGCTTGTGAGCACCTTAACATGACGTATTAAGGACATGCAAAGTCACTACAGTGCTGTGAAGTGATTCAATGTAAATGCAATTCTCACAGATGACTGTAGTTACGCCGCCCCCCACCAGTCCTTCCAGGCTTTGCTGCTTACCTTAGCTAAGGGCTGGGTCCGCCAGGAACAGAAAGCCTCCAGACGTCTCTCATTGGGGATGGAGTGTAAGGGACCAAGAAACTTATTTCAGGACCAGGACATGATGAAATCCACCGCTTCCTGGTCCTTTTAGGGGTCTGACTGCAGGGCACGTTTATCAGTCTGGGCCAGGGGTTGACATTCCCAGAGTAACTGTTTTAGGCACTGAGGGCCAGAGTTGCCTGCCGCTCCTCAACTCTGCCACTGCAGGGCCAAAGCAGCAGCCGTAGACTATATGTGGACCAATGGGTCTGGCTCTGTTCTGATAAAACTTCATTTCAAAGACAGGTGATGGGTGGAATTTGGCGCATGGACTGTAAGTTACAGACCCCTGGTCTAGGCTGAGGCTCTGAATGGGAAACTGGAGAAGAGGACAACCCAAAGCCAGACTTTCCTGAGGCAGGCTAGCACCTGGGTTGGTAGGTGAAATGGGGGCAAGGGAAGGTGGGACACAGGGAAGCTTCAACTCCCCTTTTCTCTTCCCCTCCTTTATGCGGTAGCCTAGTTTTGTGCGGTACAAAATGGGTAAGAGTGAGGAGACTGACTGGGATGAGTTTAAATCCTAGTGCTTTCTGGATTTAGCTGTGTGGCCTTGGGCAAGCTTTTCTACCCTCTGAGACTATCTGTACCATTGGGATATTAGAACCTGTCTCAGAGCTGTGAGGACTAAGTCAACTTTGTTATTTAAGCTGTGCAGCACCCATTAAATGGTAGACACGGTGGGCTATGGACAATTTAAGGA
The DNA here is from genome assembly GCF_022682495.2 of Desmodus rotundus. NCBI lineage: Eukaryota > Metazoa > Chordata > Mammalia > Chiroptera > Phyllostomidae > Desmodus > Desmodus rotundus. Next base: position 20,512,332 of record NC_071391.1, on the reverse strand, counting down.
ACATACAAGACTAATTTTGCCTTTTGCAGATTTTTGGTTTTTTACCTCTTCTGCTTTAGAATGCAACTCCCAATCAATTGGGTCTACGCTATTTGACTTGTTCCACAATGTACCCAGGAGTGGAATGGTTGAGTCATAGATTTTACACGTTCAGCTTTAGTAGATACTCAACTGCTTAGGAGACAGTAACTGGTTTTCCAAAGTAGTTATACTGTATGCATTCACACGAGTTGTGTTGCGAGTGTTCAGTGCTGATTCAGGTTTCTGGTGGTTTTCACTTGTGTCTTGCAAGGGAGTCATGACCTTGGGCACATCTTCATGTGCTTATTAGCCACTGGAATACCTGCTTCTGGGAAGTGCCTGTTTTAGTAACAGGCTTTGTTATTGATTTGTAGCAGTTACAGATGTTTTCTGATAAACGCAAGTCCCTGATTTTAATCCAGTTCTATTTATCAATCTTAGTTCTACTTTTTTAAGTTCAATGATTTAACGAATTATTTGATGCTATTTATACCACACCACTTGTAACACAGCTTGTCACTACACACCAGTTACATCATTGCATAAGCTAGCTAGTTCCCTTCTAGTCCTGAGACTTGGTGAATCCACAAAACCTGGCCAGGCGGTGTTCTTTTGGGTTCATTTCCAACACACCTCGAAAGGATGGATACGGATGTGTGGAGCTACCGACACCTATGAATCTTTATGCAGCACTGAAGGTGGAAGCTTTGGAGTGCGTAGCCTGCACTGCGACAGCATTTCAGGGTCAAGGCTAAGTGGGTTAGTGACACAGAGGTGTGAGAAACCGTGCACCATAGCCAGTGAAGGGTGCTGGATGGCTGGAGTAGTGAACGTGAATGAAGACGGAGTGGGTCACAGGGTCAGTAGGAGGGGAAGCGAGACAGAGGGAAAGGCAGAAAAGAAGATTTAAATCTGCTAGCAAATGTCAAAGACTCAAGTGTAACAAAAGAAGGTGTTCGTGGGACTTTGGCCTGATGACAACTAGTTTCCTTGACTTTCCCCCATGTTTTACTACTCATAGGCCAAATCACGTACCAACGTTTTTCTTTATAATGGAGGCACATAATACCCACCGCATTTTTTCTCCTGATGGGAAATAAAATGGACTATTAACTCTTGAATAAGTATTATATGAAATAGAGGGAATAAAGAAAATTTAGAACTGGAAGCAAGCACTGTGAAGAGTATATATCCCATGTCAAGATTATGGAATTAGTCCAGCCTAAATTTCTCCTTTTCTTTGAGGGTTCTGTGTAGGTCATATTGGAAGGCTCATTTTATCAGATAGAAATCTTGTTTGTAAATGACTGAAAACCGAACTTGGAGGTTTCAATGATAAAAGGACATTTTTGACTCATAATTGAAAAAGCTAGAAAGAACATTGGCCTTGGGTTAGGCTTTTTCCAGCAGCTCAGATGATATGACCAAGGACTGGGAGTTTGTCCATCTCTTCCCTCTGCCTTCATCACTGTTTACTTCATCCTTTGTTCGTATGCACGGTACCCCCCCTGTCTTGCGGCAGTTTCTCACTCCCCCATCAGGGGAATGAAACAGCTAAAGCAGTTGTTGTCCTCAGCCACACTGGACACAGGAATACAGGGAATCTCTTCTACTGTCTCCTGCTGAAAACCTGGGTTCACAACCTCTCACTGGCCCATATTGGGTCACATGCTTGTGCCTCACTCAGTCATGTGGCCAAGAGAGACTCAGGGTCCAGCAGGGAACTGGGTGTGGAATTGGTCTCGCCCAACTGCATGACCGAGAATGGGGGAGGAGTGAATTCTCCAATTCAAGGAAAGGTGCTGGTGCTGGGGAGGCATCAAACTCCAGGAAACCTTGGAAGCTGGAGCACCAGGGAAGCTTCCAGGAACAAAGAACAGCCTGTGATTTAGGAGCCAAAAGGCTAACACAGTGCAGCTTCCGGAGGCAACTGCTGGCGTCAGAAAGCCTGGCTGGGCTGTGGCTCCAGTGCTTATCAAGTTCGCCAAACTTTCTGAGTCTCAGATTCCTTCTGTCCAGTGTGGAAACGATTCCAGTCCTCTTGTTACTGGAGGAGTAAATGAGGGAATATTTTCAGAAAGGCTTCGGACAATATAAAAAATAGGGACATGAATGTAGATTGTTTTCACTAGTAAAGGCCACAGCAGGAATAAACAAATCCCAAATGCAGCACTGCCCGTTAAAGTTTGACTTCTGAAGCTAACGTTCGTGCAAAGTAAAATTCTGGTTGGGACATCAGTAATAGTGGTCAGGATTGTAGTGCTGAGGATAATAAAAGTACTAACCACTACCATCTACCAAGGTCTTATTACATGCCACGCACTGTTCTAAGCATTTTTCACAATATAATTTCATTTAATCTTCAAACAACTTTGTGAGGTAAGCACCGTAATTATACCAATTTCATAGATGAGGAAACTAAGCTACAGAGAGGTTAAGCAACTTGCCCAACATCCCTCAGGTAGCAATGGAAGAGCTGAGGTTCAAATCCAGGCAGCCTGTTTCTAGAACCTGAGCTCCAAACCACTATGTGGTCCATAGCTGAGAGAGCTAAAATCTGCCACTTTGCAAGTCAAATAAATGATGGAGACAAGTTTACCTCCTCTGTTTCGTGCACCAACATATCAATTAATCCAAAATATATTAATGGACTCATTAGCCTGTGAAAATAAATACATAAATAAAAGCGTTTATTAATGTTGGCATGTTTTCTTGTGGTGACTTGGTTCTTCAGCTTTGATCTGTGGGTGTGTGGACACGTCCCAAGCCAAAAGCATACTTGTGGGATTACAGTTTGTAGAGTAGAAAGAGTTTGGAATGAAAAGATGAGAACTAGAGACACAACCCAATTACCAGCTATAACCATTTCATGTTTCTGTTTTCTGATCTGTGAAGTAGAGAGGGTGTCTACTCCAGAGAGAGCGTGGGGCCGAAACCAGGTGGCAGGTAGGGCTGGCCTTTGAGAACTGTCAAGTATTATATAGGTCTCAGACATTTATTTTCTTATTAATAATGCTCCCAGAGACCATTTGGGTTATCAATGAATTATAATCCATAAGGAACAGCTTTTAATATTATTTGTATCCAAGGGATTGCACTTTCAAATATCCTTGGAGTCTGGCCCTCCTCAGTGGCCTGATTTCTGTCTGGAGGTGTCTGGTCCTGCTGTCAGTATGAGGTAATAGTTCCCCTTCCCTGCCTGGGGGTCCACCTGAAGTGAGCAGAAACCGCGGCTTCATGGAGGACCTTGAGGGGTGAGGGCAGCCTGTGTGAGCCCACACACCTCTGGGCTCTCACCCTCGGGTATAAATATTTTACTCCTTTAAAACCATGTGCTGTTCCCTGTCTTACCTGGTTTATCAGTTAGTGTTCCATAGTGGATGTTTGTCTGGGGGTGGGAGTTGTCTCTTTCCGTTGCTTTATTACCACCTAATAGCTATTTATTTTTGTCATAATAAAGGAAGGCTCCGTAATGGTTTGGGTGAGTTTAACCCACTTCTCTGCCAGAGGTGGTGAATGAGTTTTGACTCTTAAGTGTAAGCCTGTTGTCAAATACGGCCACTATTAAAAATTACATAAACGTGCCATTCAGTAACACAGGAAGACAAAAACAAATGCTAAAAATTCATCACTTCCTCATTATTTTGCTACATTTTGTTATTGTCTATGCCCTTGAGAATATTTATGTCTATTTTCTCTGGTGGAAATAGTATATAAGTTGTGCCACTGTGTAACTTCGTGTTCAGTGACGTGTGGATGGCTGGAAATCAGCCATGGGAAGAGTATTTACACTGGAGAATTGAGAAAATGTAGCAAATCAGGGCTTTGCCTTCCAGAATCCTGGTTTAGACCTCTCAGCTCAGAGGGTAAGGCCTGATTTACTGAAACCAATCAGTACGTTCCACCTAAGCCAGGAGTAGGCAAACTTTTCCCGACAAGGGCCAGACAGTAAAGCTTTTAGGCTTTGCAGGTCATATCGTTTGCCACAGGTACTCATCTCTACTGTTGCAGCACAAAGCCAGGGTGATGCATAAACCAATGGGCTGTGCTCCAACACAACCACTTACAAAGGCAGATGGTGGGCAGGATTTGGCCCAAGAGGAATAGTTTATGGATCCCCCATCGAAGGCACTAAATTCCTAAATTCCTTTTTTTTTTTTTTTTTTTGCTTAAACATATTTAGCTTGGGTTTTCTAACACTTGTAACTAAAAAGCCTTAACTGATCCAGGTTCTTGGATTGTGAACAACGGACTCTGAATTCCTTCAAGAAAAATGGATCTATTATCAAAACAAAGGGTAACCCAAATTTAGAATCCCAGGACAGGGAGTCTCGGTCACATGTCCAGGGAGGGCCATTTGCCAGTCCTTCCAGGACCATACACTGGGGAAGTTTCTATAGGGAAAATTCGGGGAGCCTGGGGTCTGGCTCCAGTCCATTAAGACAGGGAAGAGTTCCCAAATCATGCGTGTGCAGCAGGCACCCTATACTGGAAGCTCACCCAAGGCTGTTTTGTGTGTTCGATAAAAGGTCTCTTCGACAGAAGACCTGCATCCTAGTTGTACCCCTGCCACTAACTTGCTGTGTTGCCCTGCGCAAGAGAAGAAACTTCTCTGGGCCCTAGCTCTTCAAGTTCAAAAGGAAAGTTCGAGATGAATGAGGGATCTTTAAGGCCCCGTAGATCGCCTCGTTTTAAAGGTTGTTTCCATATGTAATTACCTTGCCTATTAATATCTAAGATGTAATGCTTTGTGCCTTGGGTGAGGTTCACTTTTTTCCCTAATCACTAGCTGTGGGAGCTCCCTGCTGTTACTTAATTTCTGTGGGTAGGAATTTCCACATCTGTTATTGGTCTTACCCTGGAAAGTGGTGTGAGAGTTAGGATTACGTACGCTACATACTTAGAAAGGCAGTTGTGTACTGGTTCAGAGGGCGTTTCCAAGTTGGATTAGCGGGACTCGATCCTTGTTTAGCCTGTTTCTTACTGTACCACTGAGCAGAATATTTAAACTCTTGGAATCTCTGTTTCCTGGTCTGTAAAATGGGGATACTTACAGAACCGTCTCCATGGGATTGGTGTGTAGGTTAATTGAGATACCGCATCTGACAGGCTTAGTACAGGGCTTGGCACATGGTAGCTAATCTGCAGGGGTAATTGTTTATTACAATTGCTTGCAATGATTTTATTTGGCTTTTAGAAATAGGTTCCTGATTTCAGAAAGATCCTCCTGGTTTTTTTTTTTACTATTTTCATTATGGAATTTTTTAAAAGAAATTCTTTGGGTTCTGATGCTATTGGTCCCTTTTAGTTATTTCTCTGAAACTGTTAAAGTAATACCTGCCTATAGTGAAAACATTTGATTTTCTAACCATTATAGTAAGAGGCTTTCAGTTACAGTAACAGATTTATAGCAAAAAGGGCATGTATTGGCCCATTAATTGCAACGTCATCTGAAATTTAACACAGTACTCGAAAGTGTCATGGAAGATTGTTTCTTCCTCCCTCTACACTCCGCCTTCTGGTGGGGACCGTTTCACGGTAAAACCACCGCCAGTCATGGCCACAGATGGTTGCTGACAGATTCGGGGCTAACAGTTTCTCTTCCACATTCTACAGAAGGAGAAAAGGTCTTTCCCGCAGCTCTCTCAGAAAAGCAAGAAAGTTTCTTCCCCATAGGCCTCTCACAAATGTCTTTCCAAGACTAATTTGCCCAGATTAGGCCATGAACTCATTCCTGAAAGAAGTTGTGCCCACAGGGATTGGGCCTCACCGATGTGATGAACTTTCTGAGTGGCCCACGCAGTCACAGAGAGCCATGGAAAGAACCATGACAGGCACTCCCGGGGACAAGCTTCTGATGACATTGCCTAAATAACTTTCAGATAATTCTACCAGACTGAGTGAGTACTTCCAGAACTAATGGAGAAGCTGACAGAGTGGCTGCGGCTGAAGCTGGAGTACTGGCCACTTCTCTTTCATGTGACTTGGACAGCTAGGGGCAAAGAGAAGAGTGGCTGGGAATATGCTCTGGCATTAAATGAGCCTGGGTCTGAGACTCAGCCCCTCAGCTGTGTAATCCCAGTGATTTTCTTAACCTTCCATACTTAACCCATTACTGACTCTACATCCATTATCTCCTGAATATCTCTCCAATTCATCCATTTCTCTCCATCTCCCCAGCCCTCCCTTACTTTGACCCACTAACTCTTATCTAAACCACAGGAGTCTTCTGATTGGTCTTCCTCCTTCCATTCTTATTCTCTGTTTTCAATAGTAATAGCTTTGCCCGAGAGTTACAGAAAATCCAAAATAATGTGGCCTAACCACAACTAAAAAGGTAGTTTTTTCCCCCTATAAAAACCTAAGTAACCCACCGCATACCCACTAGAATACTTAAAGTTTTAAAGACTAAGTGCTGGCAAGGATGTGGAACAACTGGCACTCTCATTCGCTGCTCGTGGGAGTGTAAAACACCAAACCCACTCTGAAAAATCGGCTGTTTCTCGTGTTGTTAAGCAGACACCTGCCATATGACTCAGCCATTCCACCCCTAGGTATCTACCCAGAGAAATGAATCATATGTCTACAAAAATATTTGTACATAAATTTCCATAGCATCTTTGTTCATAATAGCCCAAACAATGAACAACCCAATCATCCATCAACTGGTGAATGGATTAAACAGCTTGTGGTATATCCATAGGATAGCATACTACTCAGCAATAAAAAGGAAAGAACTATTGGTACCACAACATGGATGAATCTCTATATAATTATGCTGAATGAAAGAAGCTAGACAGAAAGAGTAGGTACAGTATGATTCCGTTTACATAAAGTCCTAGAAGATTAAAACTAGTCTCTAGGGACAGAAAGCAGGCGAGGGGTTGTCTCATGCTGGGAGTATGGGGAGGGACGAATTGCAAAGGGTCAGGGAGATCTTTGGGGAGGTACAGAAACGATCTGAGTCTTCATTAGGTAGGTAGTTCCATGGATGTACACAACTGTCTGAACACACCAAACTGTGTGCTTTAAATGAATGCAGGAGGGGTGGTGTATAGAAAAACTGTGTATAAATTATACTTTAGTTAATTAAAAAGTTGAAGGACAGTCCAGGGCTGGATCCTTTTTTCTCATTACTCCATCATACATGGCTTCTTCCTCCTGGTCTGAGATGGCAGCATCTGGTTTCTAGGCTGTAGGATGGAGGAAGGGACAAAGAAAAGAGCTAAGAACACAAGCAGTTTGCCTCTTAAAAGAGGGTCTTAAAAGGCCCTCCCACCTGACAATTCTGCTTGTATGCCATTGGCCATAATTTAGTCACATGGACAGACCTAGATGCAAAGAAGTCTGGGAAATGCAGTCTTTGTCCCAGATGGTCAGTGTCCATAGACCAAGGGGAAAATAGATATTGAGGGACAATTAGTTGACTTTAAGCTCTTCAGTGGCTTTCATTGCTCTGAGAATAAAGTCCAAGTTCCCTGCCATGGCCTCCAAAACCCTGCCTAATTTGGCCCCAGCCTGTGTTTATACCTTACTCTCTTCTATTTAAGAACTGCAGCCTTCAGCCCCTCTGGTCCATCAGCAGGGGTTCGTTCATCGTTTTCCCCTGCTTAGAACACTTTTCCTTCCCTCTTTGCCTAGTTAATCACTCTTGACCCGTCAGCCGTCCATTCATCCTGACTCCTCAACTCAGGTCAGATCCCTTGTTTGTTTTACATTGACCTTCCCCACATAACACTTCGTACGGTTTGGAATTTTGTTTTTCTATGATTTTGTGATCACCATCTTTCTCACACAGTAGACTGTAAGCTTCGCTTCGTTCATCTTTGTATTCCCGTGTCTAACCCACTACGCAACAAGAAGAAGGAGCTAAACACACCTTTACTGGGTGAGTGAGTGAACGAATGCACGTGCTTTATCTTGTACTACTGACTGAATGGTGCCAAGGAGCAGTTTTGTAGTTCTACTGAGCCCTGGCTGCAAAACAACTCACTAATTACCTTTGTTAGGTGTCAGCTTCGAAAGACTCAATAGCATTTCATTAGATCATTTGCTCTGTATCTCCTCCTAAATTTTTATTTTATTTTCATTTATACCTTGAGATCGTTTTATAAATATTGTCTGCTCAGATGGCAGGGCTGAGGGGTGGTGGTGTACAATGAGCAAAGTTTGCGGAAATAAAAGTTACTGTTCAGTTCGTTAACTCCTGTTTCCCTCTGGGGGACATCTGAATTGTTTAGGAGGGCAACAGGCATGGTGCGCACAAGGCTCAGAGGGCAGCAACATGCTGTCGTGTGCTTATGTCGCTCACTTACCTTGGAGGTGAGGCTCCGCTGATCTACTCAAGGGGCAGATTATTCTCAAGCTCGTGGCATTTCTTTAGAGGCAGATGCAACATGGTTCACCTAAGTGGGAGCTTTAACAGGATAATTACAGGATATTGATAGATTCAGAAAAACAGGCTCTCCGTAGTGCAACTCGTGTTTAACCAAATATATAATACGCAAAAATGAAAACCACTTTTCTTTATAAATACTTTCTCATTCAAAGTTTCCTTGATTTATAAAGCTTTGCCAGAGTTAAGGTAAATCCAATCGGTGGATTTTCCTGTAATTTCAGAGTGCAGATACTCTGCCTTATCTTACGTACATACATCTCACAACATAGTCCAAGAAATGAGCAGAGGGCCGGAGATAGAAGCAGAGGAGGAGGTGGGGTTGGGGATGTACTTGAGCGGTTCTTGGTGAGAGCATCAGTCTGGAAACGCCTCGCTGAGGGCTCTAAATGAGCTGCCTCTGGCCCAGGGCAACCCAGATGTTACTCATTTTATAGCACCCTCGCCGACTTGGCAATGTTGGCCCACCAACCAGCTGTTGCCTACTTAATAAGATGGATTCTTAAATTTACGTAGAAAGGCAACTAACTTAACTGTAAACGAAAACGTATAATGTCAGCTCCAGTGTGTCAGGGATCTCTTTGTCCTGCTCTCTGCTGTGTATTTCCTTAGTGCCTAATACAGTGACTCGTAGGGACTGAAAGAATGCATGTTGAATGAAGAAATGTCATTGTCCTCAAGATAGAAGCAAGCATTTCTCGAAGATATGTTGTCAATATACAGCTATTAAAAATATTTAAACATGGCCATCTGCTTCCCATATAAAGTCCCCTTGCATGCCACCGGCCTCATGCACTATGCACCACACGTTTCTAGGCCGCAGGGCAACTGTTACTGCAGAAATGATCTCACGTCACCGTTTACTTAGGGTCTTCCTCACTTGCCAGATAGGCGTCATTGAAAATAGCCATCTGAAATGTGGACGTGGCCTGCAGCCTGTCCCGATAGGAAGCTTTCCTAGGCTGGGCTGCCCTTTTCCTGCAGAGTACCCTGAGGCTGGGCACGGCCAACCTGCAGCTCCCCACCTGAGTCTCAGCTGTCCCCTGTGTCCCCCTCTTCCCTTTTGATGATCAAATCCTACTTTGCAGACCGTAAAAAACATCTCACCCACCCCCGTATCTCGAGGCTGCCTGGCTTTGAGCTCACCACGCTGCAGGGACAGGAGGGAGTAACCAAGCAGACGCTGCTGTTTGGAGACACCTGGCTGGATCAGGGCCACCCACTTGCATTGTTCTGCCCGGTGTTTAATAATGTGTTGTTTTTTTAAATTTGTTGTCAACACTTTCAAATTAGCAGATGTCATGCAAAAATCTGGATTTTTGGCTTCTTAGGGAAAACCAGAAGATTTTGGGAACATTGGGTCTGTGTGTCCCCGGGCTCGGGCTGCCAAGTTCAGAGGGAGCATGTTCTGGCCGCACTGACACAGTGCCCTCCTGCCCGTTACCCAGACACCCACAACCACCTGCAGCAAAACACGGCAATAAGAATACACAATTGTGTGAACACGGCACTGTATGTCAGATGCCACCTAAGTGCTTCCTTTGCCTTTCCTTGCCGCGGTGGCCTTCGGAAGATGTGCTGTTACTACCCACGTTACAGGTGAGAAAGTTAAGCCTGGCACTAATAATAGTGGAGGGGCTGGGACTCAGTCCCAGGTGCTGTGGCTTCTCAGTCTTTGCCTTTAAGTACTATTCTGCTACCTCTCAATGCAGCATTGGAATTTGTGTCCCTGCTCTAAAGGGAGGAGGAAGCAGGGAGGGGACAGAGACCTGTCCCTTGTGCTGCCGAAAGTTGACTCACTGGAAACACAAACCCACAGAGCTGATTTCCTACACAAATGGCATGCAAGCAGGGAGAGGCTGCTTTTTCGCTTTGCTCTGATCAAAGCTGAACCTGCACCAGAGGAAATCAGGGCAGTGAAAGGAACCTGGGCGACTAGCAAGGGGTGACTTTGGAGCCATCTCAGAGCCAGCTGTGGTGGAGCGTTTCCCCTTATCTCTCTTCCTTCTGGGAACAGAGGGAATTAATTCTACTGAGTCTCCATCTGACTCTCACTTGAAACATTAGCCCATAAACAAGTGTGATCCACCTCAATCCCAATTCTCTCCCAGGGCGGTGGGTGGGGATGAAACATGATGCCAGGCTGAGCAAGCATCTCAGCCTTCACCCTGGTGTCCAAGGTGGTCGCCCAGCCTGCCTGACCACCTCCCTAGGCTGTGGCATGAGTCCAAGGGGAGATAAATGGAGCCTGCTGCACAGAGAGAGATTCACTGGGTGGGGCAACCTGCCTGTGCCCCAGGGAGCTGAGCCCTTTCACAGGCCACAAGGAAGAGGCAGGGGCAGTAAAGCCAGTTCAGGTGGGTGACGCTTGTCCCGAGACCCAGCATAGAGAAATACATGCCTCTGAAGCTATTCACTGAGCACTTCTGTGTGCCAGGTGCTGGGGATGCAATGATGAGCCCAAGCCTATGACATAGTCACAGTGGTCATAAAATCCCAGACCAGGGTGCTTTAGAGAGTGAGGAACACAGGCTTAAACTGGGACTATCTGGGCCTAACAGGGACGTTTGGTCACCATAAGACCACTCACGACTCTGGAACTCCCAATTCTGAATCGGGCCAAGTGACCATAAGCAAGTTTATCCGTGAGCCTGTATCTTGCTTGTCAAATGGAGATGCTAACAGTCCAGAGTTCTTACCTCTCAAGAATGTTGCAAGAATTGTGCCAGATAATGTAGCCTCTGGAAGGAGCTGAGAAGCCCCTGCCCACAGGGACTAACCTGCTTTATAAGCTAAGATGCCTGGTGGGCTTTGCAGGGTGAGAGGTGGTGCCCAATGGCTCTGGGAAGTCCAGGGAATCATACAGGCTTAGGGTGGGGAAGGAGAAATGAAAAGACAACTAGAAGAGGTAAATAATTTTGGAGTAGTGATGGAAGGAGACAGCTAATGGAAAATTTTAAGTTACTGCTGAGAGATACACACTGGGACTCAAGTCTACATGCCCATCTCTGCATGAGGCCTTCAGTGGAAGCCTCATGGAAGTCTTCTAGAGGTCCTGGAGGGTGCAACGGACTCAAGGTAGGTGGCTGGAGAGAGCTGAGCCCCCCTGGTGAAGGCTCACTCTGTGGAGCTCCTGAATGCCAAGTGCTTAGCTTCTTGCTGGTCCACAAGGAAGGCTCCACAAATGGTAGTTCCTGCTCTTATGTTCCATTGTTCTAATGTAGGCCAGGCTCTCTCTATCAGCATCAACCTGGAACTACAAAGCTGAAAACCAGTGGGGCAGACAGGACAGAAAAAATGCCCCATGAGGACAAGAGCAGTCTAGGATTCAGCAGAACCGACTTCAGGAAATTGCAGGCCAGCCTTGGGCAGCTGGGCAGCTCTGGAACTGGCCAGGCCAACCTCAGCAAGACAAGGGTGGCGCTCCCCCCCCACCCCACCGCCACCTTGGGTTGTTTGCAGAATAGGAGGAATGTTAATTAGTCCTGTTATCTGAGCTGAACACTTTCTGGTTTAATTTCTCTGATAAAACCACCCTGAATGGAGAGCTCTCAGAATACCAAAGGAGGCCTTTCTTTGGGATTCCTGAGGTGCAGTGAGACCTGGAAAGGGTGGGGTGGGGACAGTAACCTCTTTGGCCCAGGAAAGCTTGGAGTCAACACTGACTCTTCTCAGTATTCTGACTGCAGACCCCGTACCATCCAGTCTTCTTGCCCCATTAAAGATAGCTACATTTCAGAAAGGAATGGGAAGTTATAAATCCAAAAGAAAAGAAAAAGAAGGAAGGAAGGAAGGAAGGAAGGAAGGAAGGAAGGAAGGAAGGAAGGGAGGGAGGGAGGGAGGGAGGGAGGGAGGGAGGGAGGGAGGAAGGGGGAGGGAGAAAGGGAGGGAGAAAGGGGGAGGGAGAAAGGGAGGGAGAAAGGGAGGGAGAACGGGAGGAAGAAAGAGTGGAGAAAGGGAAAGAAAGCAAGTGAGCCCAGTCCAAATCTGTAAGGTGGTACGTGTAAGAAATTCAAAATTCAGAATACGGAGTTAACTGGAATGTTCGCACCAGATTCAGGAACCATGTAATTGGTGGGTGCCTGCATGCACCCAGCACTATCTTCGTTGCTTTACAGGTGCTGTGTTTGTAATTTACTCTGGAACGCTTCCACAGAGACTGTGATATTTAGGTACATTATTTGAAGTGACAGCCAATCGGGTGTCTATCTGTTCTTGGGGGTGGTCAGCTGGATTCACAGCAGAAAAGCTTCAGTCCAGTAGAGGCCATTCTGAGTGTTTTGGCTACCTTAGAACAGATACCTTTCTACCTCTGAGAAACGCCACACGTTTAGCCAGTTAGCAAACTCAGTGTGAGAAATGGTTTTCAGTGGTGACGTTAACAGCGTCTTGAGAGGTGCAGAGGGTATTAGAAAAGGGTTCACAATTACTATTGGTAAGTGATATTCAGGATCTACAGATTGGCTAAAATGTTTTAGTATTGCTATCCCCACCCTCATGTAAAAAGTAGGTAAGAATTCAAGTCTTGATTGTAAGTGGCCCTTCCTCTAACTATTTGGAGAATGTCTTGGTTGTCTGAGCCCAAATATAAGGGTTACACAGTCCTACCTCTGAACTACTGGGGACCCTTTCATGTGTTAAAAACAAGACAACAGGCCCCAAAATGAATTGTCATCAAACCATGTCACCAAACCAAACCTTAACTACAGCTCCAGCTCTCCCAGAAATGGAATCTTAAATCAATCGGTCCATCGAGAATCACCTGATCAGCACTAGTGAGGAAGCTGCCAGATAGACCCCCTGCCAGCCCCTGAAGGAAAGTGACCTTGAAATAACCAACCAGCTTGTTTGCCTGGTGCACCTTCCTGGTACCTGCACGCTCCCTTCTGCCTGTAAAAGTTTTTCATTTTGTACAAATTCTCACAGCTCCTTTCTGTCTGTCAGATTGGATTCTCTCTGATCTGAGTTGATTTTTGCTCCAATAAACTTAAAAAGAATTTTAATATGCTTCAGTTTATCTTTTAATACATGCAAGGTAGATGGTCTGAGCAGCTAAAAAGACAATGAGAAGGGACTTCACCCGAGCCTATAGCACAGGTTGTAGAAGTTGTATTATTCCTGTTCATTCATAAGAGTTTAGCAAATGTTGACAGTGGAGGGGAAGAAAAAACCCCTCTCCTCTATCATATTAGGTTCAGTAGCTGGGGTGTGTGGATTAAAGTGATCAAAGACAAATGAACGGAAAATAAAAAAGGTTATTTTGTATGTACACAGGGGGTTTCACGAAAAAGAAGTGAAAACTCCCCCAAAGTGCTTGGACCTGAGAGCTTGCATGGCATGTGAGCGAAGGGCGGTAATCTGCCGAGAAGTGACAAGGCGAAGGGAAGCGGGTGTGGGCTTCTCCGGGCTGTGAATTGTTGGAAGGTAAACATATGGGGGAACTAATGGAAGACAAGGGGTCTTATGCAGACCAGAGTCTTAGTATAATTCTGTGATGCAGGCATTATTGTTTTGCCTCCATTTGCTGCCAAGGAAACAGGTCTGGAGAGATCGGGACGCTTGTCCAAGGAGACAGAGACCGAATATAAATCTAGGTCATTTGATTATAAAGCCTGTGCTTTTTTCACTATGTGAATATAAGTTTCATGATTTTTTCCTTATTTTTAAAAAATATAACATGGTAATAGGAAAGTTGGAAAACATGAATATATACAATAGCCTAATTCTACCACTTAGAGAAAACCATGTTAAACTTGGGTGTATTGTTTCTAGACATTTTAAATGCATATTTTATAGTTGAGATTATACGGTGTTTATGGTTTTGTGTTGCTTATAATGTTAATTATAAATATTTCTTTATATCCTTAACAATTCTCCATTAACATCTTTTTCTTAGTTTTAAGATTTTTAAAAAATTTTATTTATTGATTTTTAGAGAGAGAAAGGGAGAGAGGGAAAGAGAGACAGAGAGAGACATCGATTTGTGGTTCCACTTATTGATACATTCATCGGTTGATTCTTATATGTGCCCTGACTGGGGATCGAACCCTTAAATGTGTCGTATTGGGACAACGCCCTAACAACCCAGCAACATGGCCAGGGCATTCATTAACATCATTTTTAGTTAAACACAGCATTCCATCCTATGGCTGTGTCATACCACTTGTTGTCAGACATTTAACTTTGTCCCGATTTTTTACTACCATCAATGACAAGATGTCCAGCTCTGAAGGTAATCTCTTGTTTACGTTTCTTACTATTTCTTCAGGACAGATTCCTGGAAAGGAAATTTCTGGGTTAAAAGGCAAGAATGTTTAATGGACATAATGAAACATTAAACTAGACCACAGTGTACTCTGCCTTTGTAAATAACAAAGGCCAACATTACTTTCTAAGACATTTAAAATCAAGATAAATTAAAACTGAGCATTTTTGACCAAGAATGGGCTGACCAGCTGTTTACTTAGTGGTTTATTTAGTGCTACTTTTCTAACCAGTAGGGGGCAGCACAAACAAATACCATCAGAGATCCCCCTTGGCCATGAAACTTGGCATTTTTGTAGCTTTTTTTCTTTTTTTTTGTTTTTTTGGCCAAACTTCCTTTGTTAAAATTTAGTAACAACCAAGTCATCAAATTTACAGGAAAGGGCCAAAGAGGAAAATCTAGTTGATTTGAAAGATTTACACTTTTCAGGAATGTTCTGGAAAACTGATCCAGAGAACAAAGGGCTAAAGAGAAAAGGGTCTTTCCAATGTAGGCTTGCACTGGAGGCTAGGAAAGCAGGTCCGGTGAGAGCAGCAGCGGAAAGAATGTGACCGGTCAGTGCAATCGAAGGTGGCGTTCTGGGCCCAGCGAAGGGTGTCTGAGGGCTGGGAAGTGAGTTTATCATCCCAAACAGGACAGCCAGAGGAAGGAGTCACATGGCAGCCAGCCTGAGGAAGACCTTTGGCATGGCAGGCACAAGGTCAATGGTGCAGGGAAGGGAAGCGTTAATGAATCACAGAGAAACCTGCTGTGTCTGAACGAATGACAAAGGGCTGGCGAGCCTCAATGAGAAACACGACTGCAAAGTGCCTGGAGCTGGGTCACTGACCTGAGAACTGGGTGCTGCCGGCAGCATCTTCAGGAAGGCTGTGCGTACCCTGACTGCATGCAGAATTCATGCAGAAAAACAGACTCGGTTTTCTGGGGGAAAGATCTACTGCTTTCAGGAGTCTGTGGCCCCCAAAAGATTAGGAACGAGTGGTCTGTGTATATTCCTTCCACCTCCAGGATCAAAAGCATTCTCCTCCCTGCCATGACTGGTGTGGCTCAGTGGGTTGGGCGTTGTCCTGCAAACCCAAGGTTGCCTGTTTGATTTCTGGTCAGGGCACATGCCTGGGTTTATGGGCTAGGTCCTCAGCTGGGGGCATGTGAGAGGCAACCGATCGATGTTTCTCTGGCACATCTATGTCTCTTCCCCTCCCTCTCTCCCTCCCTTCCCCTCTCTCTAAAAATAAATACATAAGATCCTTTAAAAAAGACAACTCCCTTCTGCCCTCTTTCTCTACAAGTGGCAGAAAACCCTGCCTCACTAGAGTGGTGGGCTCACCAGCCTAATGCCTGGGTGATGGGGGGTTAGCAAGAGGAGTGGGTGGGTCAGGGGACAGAGACTGGCTGCTCAGGGAAAGACTCTGGGGCAGAGCAGAAAGCTGGGAAGCATCCAGGTGCATCTTTCAGGACAAGATTTCCACTTGGAGACATCCTCTCTTTTTTAAAAGTTTAATTCCTCCCTCTGGGAGCGCGGCAGGGGCCAGGCTGGCTACAACTGCAGCTTGATGAGGCCTATTGGCAAAGTGGGGGCTTTGCGTTTGAGCCCTGAGGATCTCTTCGTTATTTCCAGTTTCTTCTGAAGCATTTAAAAAGTAGGTATTTGTTACAGCGTTGAGCATGGAGGCACAAACCCAAAAACAATCCGAGGGTTGTTTTTTACCCACATTCCACCTCTGACAGCAACTACACCAAGCAAGCTATTCTCCAGTTCTCTACAGACAACACCTGGTTGTCCTACAAATCAATGCAATTCTGACACTAATTACCTGGACTTAACCAGTCCCACCAGACTACCCCTCACTTCAGATTACCAGCCACAGGTACCTGCTAGGTTCCCAGGTTACCCACACTTCTGTCTGAGCTGGCTACAAATTGGGTGTTCTCAGAACCCCCTCCTGAGGTTCAATAATTTGCTATAAAGGACCACAGAACCCAAGGAAGCACATCTTTACTTGCTGTTACCAGCTTATTACTAAGGAACAGCCAGACGAGGAGGTACACAGGGTCTGGCAGGGTTCAGAACACAGGAAGGATTCTGTCCCTGTGGAGTTGGGGGTGTGCCACCCTCCCAGTATGTGGGTATACTTACCAACCCTATGCTCTCCAAACCCCTTCATTTTGGGTTTTTACGAAGGTTCCATTACGCAGGCTGTTGGTGATTAATGCAATTCCCAGTCCCCTTTCCCCCTCCCTGGAGGCCAGGGGGTGGGGGTGCATGCTCCAGCCCTCTAATCACGTAGTTGGTTCCTTGGGCAGCCCACCCCCATCCTGAAGCTGCCTAGGGGCCCACCTATGGTGGTTCAGGGCCTGAACTTTGGGGTGGACAGATTTGGCTTTGCAGCTGGCCCTGCCAACCTTGGGGAAAGTTTCTGAACCAGTCCAAGCCCCCACTTTTCCCCTGTAAAGGAAAATATAATAATAATATCTATTTCATAAGGTAATTATGATAACCAAATGAGTCAATGCACATTTAACACTTTCCGTGATGCCTGGCACAATAAGTAAGTGCTTAGTAATGTTAATAGTCTGTCATCATGGTTTATTATCGTGCTTGTTCCTACAATAACAGCCAGGTTCCTCTTTCGGATATTCCTGAAGTTGTGTTTGATAGGCCTGCCCCCTTAACCTTACAGCTTTTCCCTTCATGGTCTTTTTTGACAAAATCATGGGTCTCAGTGTTTACATCCAGAAGACAGGCTTCGTCTTACCTGTTGTCCCTATCTTACCAGGAAGATGGTACACGAAAGACCCCAGGCCAGGCACTAGGAGAGTTCCATGAAGGACACCGCTGGAAGGTGGCACGATTCACAAAGCCTGGAGCTCCGCACCTCACCTTTCTTTGTGCCCACATCCTGCTCCTCCTTCAAGCCACTCAAGTCCTGTCTCTGCTGACCTCTCAGATCTCTCCCTTCTCGGGACTTCTGGGCATTTCTGTCATTGTTGCCCCCTTGGGCTGGTGGTGCTATGCCAGACTGCCTTGCATCATAAATGAATCATCTCACATGTATATGTTACAGCCACAGTAGAAAGTGAGATCTCAGAGAATTGGGACTTTGTTTTCTGTATTTTCAAGTGAATGATTATTAAGAAGAAATTCATTGAAAACTAATAATAGATGCTAAATTCAAAGAGATTGCTGTGTGTCAGACAGGGTACTCGATGCCTTCACATAGAATTAACATTTTTATTAATATCACAACATCCTTATAAAGTAGGTATCAATGTTCCCAATTCACTGGTGAAAAAAATGGAGTTCAGGAAAGTAATTAAGTAGCTCTAGTAATTAAATAATTCAGAACCCAAATATATTAAAAGGCTGATTCTTTTTTTAGTCAGTGCCAAAGACACAGTAAGTTCGGAGTAAATATGAAGTAAAGTACCTTGGAGTCCCTCTCTGATGAATTTGAGGTTTTAAAAATTCTTATATCTAAAAACAACTAAGTTAAAGTTAAAAACAAAACAAAACAACCCCCCCCCAAACAAACCGTATGAACTTGTACTTGGCCCTTTTTGGCATCTGTTTACCCAACAGGCAGAAAACCCACCTGGAACTGAACCAGGGTCAGTGAGGGAGGGGGAAGCAGGGGCCCCTAGTCAGCTCGGGTTTCCTGCAGGGAAATCCAGGGGCTGAGCGTCCCGCTTCCTTCTGTCTATTGTTCATAGGAAGGAAGGAAAGGGGCCTTCTGTTCTTTCTGCAGAATCCTGTGATGCCCACTCATGCAAGCAAGAACATTGATTCCTGCCCCACCCCCAAAGAAGCTTTCCACATTTTCCCCCTACCAGGGGACTCCTGGAGGGGAGTGTGGGGTTGTGGTGTAGTGCAGCTTCCTTTATTTCCTCCTTGATGACCGGTATATGCAGTTTTAGTTTATCACTTAGAAAAAACTCATCATTTTGCCCTGGCTGGTGTGGCTTTGTGGATTGAGAGCCAGCCTGTGAACCAAAGGGTCACTGGTTCAATTCCCAGTCAGGGCACATCCCTGGCTTAAGGGCCAGATCCCCAGTAGGGGGCGCACGAGAGGTAACCACACATTGATGTTTCTCACCCTCTCTTTCTCCTTCCCCTCCCCTCTGTCTAAAAGTAAATAAATAAAATCTTTAAAAAAACTCATCATTTTTGAACCCTACTCTACACAAGGCATGTTGGGGTAGTCCAGATGAAATGGGCTCACTCATTCTTTCATTTAATAACAAGGATAAAATACAGTAAGACCCGTCCATCTTGCTCACAGAGGGTTAAGCAGGAGAGAGAGACAAAACTATTTCAGGCTCTGACCTCCTGCCACCTGCTTTCTCGCCCTCACCACTAGCATGTCCTGACTGATACTGGGGGCTACTTTCAAATCTTGGCACCATTTAGCCCCCAGGGTATGAGGTTATATGTAGCTCTCTCGATGCTATTTCCCATATTTTGGGGGGCTAACAGAATTAATTTCATCACAAAGCAAGCACACTCACCTGCAATGTAGTAAAGTGGTTAAAATCATAAACTTTCGAGTCAGACTGCCGAGGTGTAAATCCTGGGTGTGCCTCCTACCAGCTGTGTGGTGTTGAGTCAGTCACTTTACTTCTCTGTGCCTCGGTGTCCTCGTCTGTGAAATGGAGATAATAAATAACATCAATGGGATTGTTATAGGGGTGAATTGACCCAGGTGGAAAGCACGTAGAACTGTGCCTGGCACACAGTAAGCACTAGATGATCAGTTATTATTTTTTTTAAGATTTTATTTATTTTATTTTTAGAGAAAGGGGAAGGGAAGGAGAAAGAGGGAGAGAAACATCAATGTGTGGTTGCCTCTTGCACGCCCCCAACTGGGGATCCAGCCTACCACCCAGGCATGTGCCCCGACTGGGGATCAAACCAGCGATCCTTTGCTTCACAGGCCGGTGCTCAGTCCACTGAGCCACACCAGCCAGGGAGGACGATCAGTTATTAAATAACTACCACAGACTCTAGAACATCTCTGCCTTTGACCAAGTCAGCTTCTGTGCTGCTGGAGCCTGTGCCTGGCCTTACCTTGAAGAATGACCGCTTTCATATCCCTCTTTTATGTGATTACCGGGCTTCTCCAAAATGCATATGGCTCAGGATACAAAGGAAAAATGAATTCTTGTTACTTAATTATGGAAAACACTTTAAGCTTCCTTTATTTCTGCTTCCTCATTCCAGTGTGAGGCAGACAACATTTTATACCTAAAGGCTTATCCCCATGTTTTTCTAAACAAAAGATCCTTCCACTCCTCCCTGCTCCCCCATCATTGGAACAATGGACAATGCCCTGAACTGTGCTCCGAATGCAGAAAGAGCTACGATCAGTCGTATTTTAATAATACTTTTGCCTCCGTAGGGCAGGAAAACCTTCTCTACCCTCTTAGGTCTTGAGACTTAGGACTGACTGTAAATTCAGCTGGCAAATGACAGACTAACAAGAGAAAAGCCTATGAATTTTATTTGATATTGATATTTTTACATGGCAGGGGCTTTATAGAAAAGAAGTGATAATCTCAAAGAAACAGATTCAGGGGTTGACACACCATTTTAACAAAGGCGAGAAATTGGCGAAGAGGCTAGACAAAGGAAAGGGGTGTATGTAGGCTTCTAGGTGGTTTCTACGTTGTGAGAAAGCGACCAGGAGCTGTAGGGGGAGACGAAGGGAAGGCAGGGGTGATTTCATTAAGGGCTGTTTGCGCAGGCTCATCTCGTTGTCAGCTCCCTGATGGGTAATAAGAATGTTCATTCTACCAGGAGGGCGCCTTGCTCATGGGAAACTTATGCCCTGCTTTTAGGCAGAAAGGGGGAGTAGAGTGTGAGCAAAAAAAGAGGCAATTATGCTGACTTTGAGGCAACCACCACGAAGAAGGATTACGAAGCACCAGCTGGTCTCTGGGGAAGGTGGAGAGAGCATGAAGAAGAGAGAAAACATATCTCAGGTCACATATTAGAGGCTGCTGGGAATCCAGGTCAAGCTCCAGAATCCCTCAAGGATTTAGCCCTGGAGAAAAGGAGGTAGAATTTTGTCCTGTAATTCAGGGGGCGATAAAGAGGGTCTAGGTGGAGAAAGTTTGTGTGTGTGTGTGTGTGTGGTGTGAGATGAAAGAGATTGCAGAGTAAAAGTAAAAAGAGGCAATTGCAAGAGATTTTTGTAAGTAAACATAAAGCTTTACTTGGGATTGGACGTGAATCAGAAGGATAAGAAAGGAAGGGAAGGAGGGAGGGAGAGGGAGGGAGAGAGACAGAGAGCAACTTTCAGACTTTGTTAAAACTAGAGAATTGTAGAGCCACAAGAGCAGCTCACCCTGCACCCCGCCAAACACATCTCTTTTGCAGATAAAGAGTTGAGCGCAATCACTTGCCTACAGCAGTAAATCATGTTAGTTCCAGGTTTCAGGGCCAGAAGTTAGATCTCTGGATCCCCCAGCTGCATCCCTAGTTTTGCCCTGTTCCTTCCATGCAAACAACAGGGCAGTGCTAACAGTAAAACATATCATCCCTGGCCCGTTTCAGCCCCTACGACGCCAGTTTTAGGAAGAACAAACCCTTATATCAGGTTTCTCAACCTCAGTGCTGCCGACGTGTTGGTCCAGGTAGTTCTTTGTTGTGGGTCACTGTCCTGGGTGTTGTAGGATGTTTAGCAGCATCTTTGCTACTAGATGTATAGTGCCATTAGCATCCCCCCGCCCCTGGTTATAAGAAGTAAAATGTTCCTGGACAGTGCTAAACATCCCTGATGGGGTGGAGGTGGGTATACCAAATCACCCATGGTTGAGAACCAATATCTTATATCAATGTGCTTATTAGGAGTTCCACCATTGCGTGGGCCAAAAGCCCATACAATATTAGAGGTTGAAGGCCTTAGATCATTCATCAAGAATTAAATCACTAATATTTTCCAAATAAACTTTAGACAGGTCATTTGTTCATTCCTTCAACAAACGTGTATTGCCCTGGCTGGTGTGGCTTAGTGGAGTGAGTGCAGACCTGCAAACCAAAGGGTCGCTGGTTCGATCCCCAGTCAGGGCACATTCCTGGGTGGCTGGCCAGGTACCCAGTGGGGGGGTGCATGAGAGGCAGTCTCACATTGAGGTTTCTCTCCCTCTCTCCCTCCCTTCTCCTCTCTCTATAAATAAATGAATGGATGAATGAATGAATGAATAAATAAAGTCTTTAAAAAAAAACCCATGTAATTGTTTAAGAACTAGGTGCCCAGTCAGAGAGGCGGGTGGATGAGAAGGCTTTCAAGGGTTTAGGGTTTATAAAGCAAGTGATGTGACAACAAATGGCCATACCTAAGATTTACAGAGTCTCACAGGGAATGGGAGAAGCTAGCGAAGGAATCAACAGTTTGATGATGCAGAGAGAAAACCAGAGAACGTACTGCCACTGAAGTCCACCTAGGATTGAGCTGCTCAGAGCATGGACTTCAAAGTCAGATGCACCTGGCTCTGAATCTTGGCTTAATATGACTTGGGCAAATGATTTGCTTAACCTCAGTTTCCTTATCTGTAGAATGAAGATAATAACAATACTCAGCTCATAGCTGTTTTGAAGATTCAGTAAGATAATGCATGTAGAGCTCTTTGCACAGAGCCTGGGACCTGGTAAACACCCAACAATCCTACAGAAGCGTCTCTAATCATCTCTCAGCTTATTCTGCCATTTTACAGTTAAGAACAAAGTCAAGCTCTCGGCAAAAGCACATGCACCACCACCAAAGAGAAAAGTAAGTCATAGGGTACTTATCTTAGTTTCAGCCAACTGATTGTCCCTTATTTGTGGCTTGTTGGTTGTATGAGTGCTTGGTTTTGAGGTGCCTTTTGAATATTACTAAATCCTTTCCTAAGTGCACAAAAGTGATGAGAGTTTGAACGTGTTACTTATGAGAGATGTTTGCTCATAATGGAAATGAAAGTAGAGGTCACTTTTTGAAATTGAAAGTCAGAACATGCAGAATTTTGCTTGTGTATTTGAGGCAAAGCATTGGACATTGGGGACAATGATACATATAAAGTTATTAGAAACAAGCTTGGCACATAGTAGGCACTCAAGAAGTATTTTCCAACATCATCTTCACCATCATTATCATCATGCAGAACAAAGAGGGAATCCTAGGGTATGTGAAAAACATTGAGCTCATGCATTCTACAGTTACCAGCCAGAGGCAAGGAAAAGTGACAAGCAAATTGGAAAAAATCTCAAATATGTGGCTAGAGCTGAACATCAGCCTCAGAAGCCTCATGCAAAGTTTGGAGCTGGCTGGGGCTTGGAGATGCAAGAGCTCAGCTTGTGGAAAGTGGAAATTGCCTCCGGAGATGTTTGTTGCAAGCCATGGGTGTTCCACGAATTTAAGGTTCGTTTTAATCTGTTCCTCATTAAAATGAATCTCTGAGACCCTTATGGAAACCATCTGGGAAGGGAGTGTCATCCTTTGCCTCAACAGATTTCTAAATTGATCTATTTAAATGGAGGAAATATGCCCGAGAGAGGGATCTATGACCACAGCAAGGAGAAACATTGACTTCAGAGCATAAACTGACACCTTCTGTTCCGTGGATGGTTATGCGAAGGGGTACTGCAAACTCAGCTCTTCTGGGTGAACTCGGATTTACAACAACTCAAAGCTATTGACCATGTAAGATGTGCCGGGCAGCGTTCTTACCATGCTTATGGACTGTCGTCAAAACCCTATGAGCGGGGCACTGGTATGTGCCCATTTGACGTATACGGAAGCTGAGGTACAACTTGCTCAAGGGATCCGTCCAGTCGATTGTGCAAGTAAGAGGTGATCCAAGTGGTCTGGCTCCAAAGCCCTTGCTATTAACAACTGAACTATAAATGGCCTTTAAACAGACACCTGACCTGTTTTTAAGTATCAAAGCTTCTGTATTGTATCATCACATTGCTGTCAGGGAAGTATGGTCACTGACATCAAGAAGAATTACAACCAAGTCAAAGCCATTTGATCTAGAAACAAGCACATCATTGACCCTGGAGTGGCTGATTTCTGAGAGCTCCAGGGTGGCTCGTGGAAGTCAAGGGAGGTGAGAAAAGGGAGTCCCCGGTGTATATGTCGTTTCCAGGAGTTTGGCAGTAATAGGCGATAAAGAAATAGAATTATAACTACTGGGCTGGCCAAAAGTTTCTTTGGTTTTTTCTGTAAGATGGTTCTTAGTAGCTCTTAGTTGCCTTTAACTTCATTTGAAACAATTTTGTTAGATTGTATTGTGACAGCTGTCATGTCAGCGTGCATTTAAAAAAAAATCAAAAAATTGGTGAATTTTTGTGTAGCCAGTTTAATATTGAAGATGGAAGAAAATACACATTTGCAGCATATCATATGTTATTATTTTAAGAAACGTAAAAACATGACTGAAATGCAAAAGTAGATTTGTGCAGTGTATTGGAGAAGATGCTATAACTGAGCAAATGTGTCAAAAGTGGCTTACGAAGTTTTGTGCTGGGGATTTCTTGCTCAACGATGCTCCATGGTCAGGTAGACCGGTTGAAGTTGACAGCAATCAAATCAAGACATTAGTTGAGAACAAGCAACATTATACCACACGGGAGTTAGCCAACATACTAGAAATATCCAAATCAATAAAGTTATTAGTGAAAATGAAAAATGTGTCTTTTATATTACGGGAAAAAACTAAACAGACTTTTTGGCCAACTGGAGCAGCCGGCCATGGGAATGCTGTTTCTTCTCCCCAAGGTGATGAATACACATTAGAAGGCAGGAAAGGGGGCTGGTAGTGGGGGGAGGATGAGACGCTGAAAAGGAAGGAAAGATGTTTCACAGGAACGCCCGGGAGGGGTGGTTTTCAGGGCTCTAGTCGGGGGTTTGACATCGGCTGGGTTTGGAGGTGTTTTGGGCTTTGCTTGTTAATGATCCACCAATGAGTCAGTGGTTACATTTTTAGTGATCTGGACCCACACTGAACTGAAAGCCCATATTCTCCCAGTGTGGGTGGTTCGTTATCTAACTATTAGAAGAACTGGGTGTGCCCCTCAGAGTTGCTTTATTACATAGCTCTGTGATCTGGACAAACAAGTCACTTTTTATCTCTGAGCCTCAATTTCTCCATCTGTGAAATGACAGATTTAAACGAAAGATCTTGGGTCCTTTGCATTTGCAAAGTAGTAACTTTTACTATGAGTAGAAGAATGTCCTGCCATTTTAGGTGCAGGATTAATACCCGTATTGTGTGGTTTTTATCGTAGAGTGGGAGAGAGGCCACCGTCACTTCCCTCTATGCCAGGGACGTTATTTGACCAGAATCGTAAACCCAGGATCTGCTCTATATTTATAACCATGTATTATATTCACTGAAATGGTCTAATTCATTATCAAGATTCTAAAGGCATCATGCTAAATACTATAAAAACTTATGGCCTTCAGTAGCCGTGCACATATCTGAGGTCCAGGAACATCGTGAAACACGGCTAGCTCGTTGCTGGAGAATGACGTATTGTCACCTGAATACACAAGTCCCCCCGTCAGTAGTGGGATTACCGATCTCCCTAAGAGCCTAGTTTCAGGAAGGAGAACCAAATGGTATATTTGTGTTGCCAACCATCAGTTAATAACAGCATCTAATAAAGTATCCCCCTGGCTGCCAGAACTATAAAATTCAACCCAGCAAATGCAGAGAGTGCCTACTATGTGTCAGACACCCAACAGGAAAATAGGGACTGTCCAGATCAGTTTTGCTGATCAAAGCCTGTAACCACAATAAAAACACAAAACAGGAAACCATGACAAGTATCTGACTATCTGCTGTGCGACCATTAGGAACAGAAGGGGTGCCACCCGTCAGCTAGAGGGATGTGTGTGTTTGTACGCAAATGTGGTGTGTGGTCAGTGTGGACTAGCAGGCTGGAAAAGGCAGGTTTTGTAGTAGGCACCCATGGAGAAAACCTGCACAAGTTATGTTTGTATCGTGTTACGGATATGCTGTTGCTCCAGACCATTTACACCTGATGTTCCAGCAGCTCCAACTCACACACCCACACTCCGACCTCTCTAGTGCCTTGGTGTGTACTCATGGCCCTCAGCCAGGCATTTGATTCAAGATGCATGTAGTAACTACAGTAGCACTTCCGGAAGTGTGGGGCAGGGGCCTTTGAAGTTGCCCTTGGGGCCTGGGCAGCCACACACAGGGTCCCGTGCTCAGTTCCGTGCTCTGCTGTGGCTGACTTGAAATTCTTAAGAGCTCTTGAGCAAGGTGCCCCACATTTTCAGATCGCTCTGCAAATTTTGTAGCTGGTCTTTGTTGCTTGATACCCTTTCATGGGGTCTGTGCGCTCAAAACTATTTTAATGACAATAATACTCAGACACAATAACAACACATAGTTTGCCTTTTCCACTTTCATTCTCACACGAGTGCACAGCGGGGTTTTCCAGAGGCTGCGTGGTGTTGGTGTTGCAACAGGTTGAATGCAGAAGCAGATGTGAGAATCCAGCTGTTTTCTCTTCATCCGGGCATTAGAGAGATTTCCAAAACTAAAAACAAACAAACAAACAAACAAAAACAATGCCACTCTTCTCACTGCATATACTTTGCTTTTGGAAAATATAGTCAGTTTTTAGAAAAAATATGTAATGTTCTTTGTTATTAAATGAAGTAAATAATTTTAATTTTTTCTCAGTCTCAGCTTTTACCATTAAATAAGGATACATACAGTTCACAAAAACTGACGGTTTTGGGGGGTCATCAATACATTTCAGGAGTTTAATAAATTTTAAGAGGTACTGAGTTCACGAAGTTTGAGAGCCACGTTCCGTAGGTAGGTATTTACCATTTCTACTAGAAGAAATGACCTGTTATGGAATGTGATCCAAAGACACAGTGTGCTTGTTTATACTTGAATTAGCCAGGGCTCACCAGAGAAACAGAACCATGAGGGGGTGAGTGTAAATGGAGATTTATTATAGGGATCAGCTCATGTCACTATGGAGGCCGAGAGGTCCCACCACCTGCCCTCTCCAGCGGGAGACCCAGGAAAGCAGGTGGTGTCATTCAGTTTGAGTCCTAAGGCCTAAGGTTCTGGAGCACCCGTGTCCAAGGGCAGAGGAAGAGGGCCGTCCTGGCCCAAGCAGAGAACGAATTAGCAAATTCGCCTTCCTCTGGTTTGTTGTTGTTGTTTGTTGTTGTTAGATTCATACGCTCAGTGGATTGGATGATACCCACACTGGGGAAGGGGATCTTCTTCACTCAGTGTACCAATTCAAAGGCTAATCTCTTCCAGAAACATCCTTGCAGACACAGCCAGAAGTAATCAGCCATCTGGGCATCCTTTAGCCTAGTTGAGATGACACTTAAAATTAACCATGAGACTTGTTCTTTTATGTAGAAGAAGATACGTTTATTAAAAAAGGAAGCAAAGACCTAATCTTCCCCTTCCCCTCGAGCTTCTGCACAATTTCCTAAAGTGGCATCTCACACAATTGCATTGTTTTCACTTGTTTTTCTCCTTTGAAGA
Organism: Desmodus rotundus; assembly: GCF_022682495.2. NCBI lineage: Eukaryota > Metazoa > Chordata > Mammalia > Chiroptera > Phyllostomidae > Desmodus > Desmodus rotundus. The sequence goes on along the minus strand of NC_071391.1, from coordinate 20,485,120 downwards.
TGTTTCAGAGTGGCAGATTTGGGGTTGTAGCTGGCCATTGGAGCTTTCCAACATGGAGTGGCTGCTTTGAGAGGCAGTGAACACCTTCTCCCTCAAAGGGTTCCAGTGGAAGCCAGCTTGCCCACTGCAGAAGGGCTGCTGGGGAGGACTCTAGCATGAGGTAGACAGTTGGACAAAGTGACCTGAGAGGTCCCTGGCCTGTCTGGAATGTTAGTAAATGAGAGAGTGTTTTCCCTTACCCCATCCAAACTCACAGGGCTGAAGTAGTAATGAATGGGTGCATATCTTAAAAGGAAAACAGGAAAGAGGGAAAAGATACTCTGTTAGCACCAAAGGGGAGTAGACACTAGAGACCCCAGACTTGCACAGGACAACGGGGCCCCAGTGGGAGGGGCAGAACGCACTGGCGATGGGAATGGCATGTTCTCCTTCTCATGACTCTGTCTCACTGACAGTGACATTTTCTAAAGTCACAGATCCCTCTCTTCCCTGTTAGGGTTTCCTTTCCTGTACTTTTAGCATCAAAGTGTAGACGTGCTTTCTCCCCACTTGCCTTTTGGAAATCCAGCTCGTATAGGAATGCTAAGGTGTTGGCTGTTGATAGTTGAACACATTACCCTTGGGAAGGAAATAAGGAGGTCCTGCAGGCAGTATCTAACTGCAAGGAACAAATCTCCCACGGAGGAAATTTTAGATGCTGAGTAGGCAGAAGAAGACATTTGGATGGGTGGGTAGGGGGTTTCTAGCTCTTCTCCAACCACGTTTTAAAGGGGTAATTAATTACATCTACCCTCCCTTCTTCTCTGCGTCTGTCTATCCTTCTTCATTCCCAGTTTTCCTCTTTTCTTCCATAAGCTCTTTTAAAGAGCCTCTTGTTGTACCCCAGGCATTGCCTAGGTATCGGGGATTCAGAGATCAATAACATGGCATCCCTGATTTCGTTAATTTGTGAGCAGAAACAGAAGGTGAACTGATCACTGTAACTGGACGGAGGCAATGCTGTAGGGGAGGGTGTGCCAAGGCTAGGGCAGCCTGCCTGGAAGGGAGGGAAGGGCACTCCTGTCCTGGTTCCTGGAGGGGAAGTGGGTGTTTATACGAGGAACAAGAGAACAAGGAGTTCTAAGCCCAGACAGGTTAAGTCAGGCACCTGAGTTCACACTGGCGTGTTGCCAGACCAGAGCTGATAGCTGGTTTCATAGCCTGTACCCTTGACCTAAACATAGGCAGCTCACCTGGCCTAAGAGAAGAAAGAGTGATCAGGAATGAGTCAAGACTTCACATAGCACCCCATTAGCCATAATGGTCAACAAAAAGGAAGGCAAACATGCATGGACCGGAGAAAAATAAAGTCCATTTCTTTGAGGTGCTGTTAACTTATATTCATGCCCCAAGTTACTTGACATATAGACATTGAGCTCCCGCTCTGTGCCAGGACAGACACCACTCCCTTCGCTCTTGGAGCTCACGTCTCTCCGGAGTAGCTGGGGACAGATCCCGGGCTAAGCAGGACTCACTATTAATGGCTCAACATCATTTCTGTAGATGCTGTGGTTGCAGCTTCTCACCGCTTCCTTAGAAGACCTCTGCCCCTCCTCCTAGCAAAAAACCCCCAACTCACATCTTTTTTTTTCCTCCTTTCCTTCCTCCTGCTCCCTCTATCTGAAGTGCGGATGAGCTGTGAACCGACCCGCAGCAGGTTTCCTGCAAAGACGGAAGGAAGGGGTCCACCGGAATAAGCAAGTATCTCTGCCTGCTCAGCTCGCTTGACAAAGGGATTTGGCCCTTTCTTACCTGCTTGACGCTGGCTGAGAGCTCACTCTTCTAGAAATAGCAGGTCCGGGGAGCGTGGCCCACCCCTCCCACAAGAATGCAAACTAACAATTGGCTATTAATTTCCAGTAGGAAGAACAGGAACCCATTCAACCAGGAAATCTAAATTGAAGAGTGATTAAGTAATTCAAGCTCCCTGGCCTCTTTAACTTCCAGGATGGCAGATGGCTCTGCATTCCTCCAAGAGACCATTTAGCCACCGATCTTGGGAGGGGACTTCACTTTTCAATGCGGTGCCTGCCTGTTCTCTGAGCTGGTTAAGCCAGACCTCTTGGTTTGGAATCCTGCTCTGCCACTTTCTGTGTGATTTTGGACAGATTACTCAGCTCTCTGTGCCTCTACTAAAAAACAGAAATAATAATAGAACCAGTCTCGCACTGCTTTTTTGTGGTATTGTGAGAAGTATATTAGTTGATTTTTGTGATGTGCTTAGAATGATGTACACATTTTTAAGGGTTAAACTTATAAAATAAAGATATTATCCAGCTGCAGGTTGTACTTGCTTCTGTCTTTTCCTGCTCTCAGGATGTCTGTCATTGGACAGAAGGAATGGATTTCATAAAAAGGCTTCAGAGCAGGAATTTTGGGGCCCAAAGGCCTCAGTTCAAATACTGACTCCACCACTTAATTAGGGGTTGTCAGCTTATCTCTCTGGTCCTCAGTTTCTTCATCCGTAGAATGGGGTTGTGATTGTAGCTATTTCTCAGAACAGTCTCAGGGAATGAGCTGGGTCAAGTTCTCAGTGTAGTGCATGGAACATAGGAAGTACACACTAAATTTCAGCTCTTAGTTTCAGGCATTCTGAAAACAAGCGCTGTATAGACACAGCAATTTTGATTGCACGAGTTAAAATAATGCCAAAGCCAACGTATGGAGCAAATGTGGCCTGAGTCTCAAGCCAGCCCCTGGAGTTACCACAATCTTGGCAGCGTGGCAACGTGGAAGAGCTCAGCTCTTTTGCCTTTGAGTTCTGGCTCTCCTGCTTGCTAGAAACGTGATGTTGGGCAAGTTAACATCTCCAAACCTCAATTTGTTTCCTTCCTCCCACCCTTCTTCCTTCCTTTAATGAAGATTTATTGAGTGTCTACTCGGTGGAGGCCCAGCGCCAGGCTCTGGTCTTCCCCTAAGGGACAAGTCATGATGCATCCCAGGCAGGCTGTAAGAGTTAAAGGAGTCCCTGTCTGCTGGGAGCCTAGCCTGGGACCTGGGACCCATGTGCCCTGCTCATGCTGGTTTACTATCAGATGTCCTCAGGTCTCATCTACAGTCGGTTTCCTCGTCCCTTCTCCTGGCTGGTTCTTATTCTCTTCTCCAGCCCAGATGAGGCGCTTGCGCAGGTCAGGGGAAATAATTGGTCAAGGTTCATCATTTTGTTTCTGCAATGGAAAGTAGGCAGGGATATTTTTCCCCAGTAAATTTAGGATACTGTCAGTAGATTAGTCACCCAAGAAATTAAAAAAGCAGAAAGCACAGTCTACTGAATAGACTCAGTTAAGATTTCCCCTTGATCTTATTTAGTCCCAGGCCCTTTTCAAAGCAAATTTGACCAACATGCAATTCTTCTGTCTAGGCCAGCATTTCCCCATTTGTAGTCCATGGAACACTAGATCCTAAACTGTTAATAGAAAGAAATGAAATTATTGAATGTTTCTTTCCAGCAGACCACTTCCAAGTTCTTAATATATGAATGCATATTATTCTATTGAATGCAGTATTCCCATAAATTATTTGACCTTTCTCCAGGAAGACTAACCACATCCTGTGGTATTACCCTTCCTCAGAGGCCAGTTTAAGAAAGGTCCATCTAGGAGATCTAAAAGCCAGACTCCGTTGACAAAAACCACGCTGAAACACCCAAACTCTAGTAACACGAGTATCATATTTATAAGTGAAACAGTTGTTGAGTGAGGGGCTGGTCTGCGTTCTTGTCAGACCAGAACTGCCCCAGTTAATGCTGGAGAACAAACAGAGAGTTCTTTGTGAAGGGCAGCCATTGACATGCTGGCTTGGCTCCTCTTGACTGGGGAAGACACTCAGGCACTGCCAGGTACAGTCGTCCTATGGGACAGAGCATCTTTGCTCTGCCCACTTTCTGCTGCTGCAGAATTCTTCTCATTTCCCACATCCAGCAGGAAGCTTCCCTACGGTTGGTGGTTTGGGTGAGAATATTTCTCTTCCCTCAAATAGCTCTGCAACTTCCTTTTCCTAAATTGGGAGGTCAAGATGACTAAAAGTTGGGAAGAACTTACAATGGGAAATAAAACCTTGTAACTTGGGGTTATTTCTACCTCTGAAGAGTTGTGTGACCTTAGGAAAGGACTAAACTATTTATTTTAGCCTCAATTTCTTCATCTGTAAAATGGGGATAATGATAGCGTTCATGTTGGGGTGCTGTCTCAGGAGTGAGATACTGCTTGCAAAGCGCCTGACACGGTGTCAGCACTTTGTACGTCTGCAATTAATGCTAATGCAAGTTGCGATTGTTATTATAGAGTCCACATTTGTGTGTGTGAGTGTGTGTGTGTGTGTGTGTGAGAGAGAGGGAGGGGGAGGGGTGCAGAGAGAAGGGAGAGAAGAATGAAGAGTGTGGCATACATAACACTTACTGTATAATGGGAATTCCATCTTGCAAAGGAAGACTTAGAGTAAAATGGAAAATGAATAAATTTCCTACTGATGCTGACTCTTTCACCTAAAAAGATAACTTATAAATGTGATTGTAGGCAGAGTCCCAGGGACCAATATTATTGATTAAACACTAATATCTTAGTTTACACATCAATCTCTGGAAAATGTAGTTAGTACGAGTCAATCCCCAAAAGCTTCCTTTACATGGGATGCACCTTGTGAGGGTATCATGGTCCCTTGGAGGCTGAGTCGGTGGTGAGAGGGTTGTTTGGTGGGCACTGACTCTGAGGAAAGGGGCCAGGCTGCCTCAAGGGATTTTTCTTCCGACTGCTTGACCATGGTCTAGATGAACTCTCTGGACCGGAACCCTTTTGCAGCTGCGAACCGCCTGTCTCTTTCTTTCTCCTTGTTTCTCCTTTTCCCTTCCATCACCTCCCCACTTCCTCCCTCCACTTGCACAACAGGAATAAATAAGCGTAAACTCACTCTTGCTTATTCCACTTGCCTTTGTGTACATCCCATGCAGGCTATTGTCTTATGTCATCATGTTTATGGAATTATGCTCCTTATTGTTATTTTATCTGTTTTTGAAGTGGGCAGAGTGTAAATGTCATGTCTTTATTTTAGAATTATCATTTTATTGCCATATTCTTGGACCACTTATTGAAGTCTCCTTTATTTTCAACAATATTTTTGAATAGAAGAATACTTTTGTATATTTGTATTGCAGTAATACAATAAATATTAGAGTATTGAAAAAAAAAAAGCTAAAACACAAGTGAACCCAACTGAGAATTGAACACAGTACTAGGCTTTACCGTAAAGTAATTGGGATTCGTTATCTAGGAAAACAAACATTACAGACAATAAACACACAAAAATCTCTTATTTTTAATCTGGTGCTCATTACTTTTCTATTGTCTCTACAGTGTGCCAAGCACTATGCCAAATATTTCACACAATTCCCCTAAACCTCATTTAGACCTTAGAAAGCCCCTGAACACCAGGCTGTGTCTGCAACTCAGATTCCGATGGATCAAGAAATTGCCCTAAGAAACTGTCTAAGACCTAGTGCTCTAAAGTTTAGGTTTCTTCCACAGAAGGAAATATTTCTTGCCTTTTATGAGAAGGGATAACCATTCTGCTCAAGATATCTGTGGTATAAAGGCCAGCCTTACATGGACCCTGTACCCCAGTCTCTCAGATAAAAGGGGCCTCGGGGCCTCTCACAGAAACAAGGCCAAGGGGCCTTCACGACAGCTGGGGTCAGGAAGAGGTCTCTCTCTCCCTTGCCCTCTCCCTCTCTCCCTCTACCTCTCTGTGCGTGTGTCTGTGTGTGCATGTGAACACACACATGTGACTTTTCTGTTGTGAGATCCTCACTGTCTGAGGATCATTCATTCATTCCTTCAACAAGCATTTGTTGAGCTCCTGTGTGACATGGAGATCATGGGTAATGCTGACAGGTAGTTTCAGCAGGATGGAGAGGATAAAAGCCTGATTGGAGAGGGTCCAAGAAAGAAAAAGAAAAGAAATATCAGGGACAATGAAAATTCTTTCAAGTTGTTTGCACTGCATAAACGAGAAGGGTGGGGGTAGGGAGACATGCTCCACGCTCCACTAGGAGATGGGGAGGGTAGGGGGCAGGGTCTGGTGCCCAGGGGAAGGTGTAGCCCCAGATTGGGCACTGGAGGTTCATCCCCAGCAACAGGCGGGAGGCACACAATGGCTGCAGGTTCTAGCAGGTGGGTGGGCACCGCAGTGCCAGTCTTCACGTCTTAGCTCAGGCTGCTGCAACAAACACCACAGACAGGATGCCGAAACAACAGCCATCCCTTTTCTCACAGTTGTGGAGGCAGGACTTCCAAGATCAAGGAACTGGCAGATTTAATTCTTTGTGAGGGCTCCCTTTGTGGCTTGTAGGTGCCACTGTCTTGCTCTGTATTCACACGACATTTCTATGGTAGGGGAGAGAGAGAGAGAGAGAGAAAATCTTGTGTCCCTTTCTCTTTTTAATCCCACCTGATGGCCCCATCCTCATGACCTCATCTAGTCCTAATTACCTCCCAAAGTTCCCTCCTCCAAATGCCATCCACTGGGGACAAAGGGTTCACCATAGGACCTGGGGGAGGGACCGCCAACATTCAGTCAATATCATTACGTACATTTTTATTAGCTGTTTCTGTATTCTCATGCAAAGAAGGAAGGAAGGTTCTCAGGTGAGAGTGAGGATGTGGGAGAAAAATTTGGAATGTGGGAGCAAGTGGGAGAGTGAATAGACTGGAGACATGTATTTGACGTGGGCACAGAACAGCGGGGTTGTGTGCATTTCTCCAGCCGTAATTATACTGATTCAGGCACTGAGTAGGAGAACAGAGGGACTGAACAACTTTGACTTAGCAAAGCAAGCGGAGTGAAGTGAGAAAGGGGCAAGGGAGTCTAGGAAGCATGTGAGGAAGTTAACATAATAATGGAATCTACTCTGGGTGAAGAGAAAGTGAGGACCTGAAAGGAATGAGAGGACATAAAAAGGCAGCATATCTCAGGGAGTCGGAGAATTATGGGAGTCAGAGTCCTGGAGGGAGCGAACTGGAAAGTTAGAGAGTAGGCTAGGGTGGCAATAGGAAATGACAAGGTCAAGGCTGACCATGAGAGTGAAATCCATGGTGAGTGTGGAAGACAAGGTCACTGGGGCAGAAGTCAAGGATCTGAGGTGCCAGGATATTGAATAGGATTCTTTCTATGGACATTGAAATTACCACAGATGACGACAGGAGCAGTAGCTAAGAGCGTGATCATGAACCAGGCGTTAAAGCTTCAGGGGAAGAAGGGGATAACCCAAGAGTCAGTCATGACCACAACGAGGAGGGGAAATGAGAGTAGCTTGATGTTTTGGTGGGGATTTTTAGGGAGGAACTGTGGTTTTAAAGTGGCACAGGGAGCAAGGAAAACGGACACTCTGCCTCACAGTCCAGTGACAGAGGAGGGTTGGAGAGAAATGACCACCATCTGAAAAGAATTGTGGGGAGGTAAACCAGGGTTCACTTAGAATAGCGATTCTCAAAGTGTGGTTTGGGAACCCCAGGGAGCCTCTGAAACCTGCCAGAGACTCACATATCGCAAACTATTTTCATGGTGATACTAAGATATTATTTGCTTTTCACTCTCATTCTCTCGCAAATGCACAGTGGAATTTTCCACAGGCTATATGATGCGTAATAACACAACAGATTGAATGCAGAAGGGGATAGGAGCATCCAGCTGTCTTCTATTAAGCCAGAAGTTAAAGAGATTCGCAGAAATGTAAAACAATGCCATTCTTTCCATGAGTTTGAAAAATACACAGTTATTTTTCATAAAACATGTTGTGATAGTTTTATTATAGTTATTTTAAAATTAATAAATTAATTTTAATGGTTAATTTCAAGTCCAGCAAGAACTGGCAGATATAACGTACACAAACAAAAGTTCTTTGGGGTCTCTAGTAATTATTAAGAGTATCCCAAGACCAAAACGTGTGAGAACCATTGAATTAAGGCAGAAAGTCTAATGCAACATTCAGAAAAACACAAGCTGAGGGTACAGGGTGTTCTGGTGATGATGGACTGTGAGTTGCTGACCACATACAGCAGAAGGTTTTGGAGGATGGGGAAGGACTAGGAGACAGTTAAGCAATGGGAATGACAAAGGCCATGTGGTGATGACAGTCTGGGGGATGAGGGTAACCTTGAGCTTTGGTTTCCTGTGTTGCCAGGAAGCCAGGAGTACACTGAGCCAGCTCCCGCTGGGGGAGGCGTGAAGCCAGGAGACTGGCCAACTTGCACAGGACTAAGTCCCTTAGTTTCAGTTCATAAGGGCCGTCTGATTGGCGCTCCTCACCTGCCTCCTGCCAGGATCAGTCACCTGCCACAATTCACAGGTTGATCTGCTGCCCCACCCTGCAGAACCTGAGGGGTGTGGTGATCCCTAAAGCAGGGCGTATCATACGGTTGGGCATCCCCAAATGCCTGCTACAGTGATGAAGGAGAGTGATAACAGTTTTGGGGAACAACTTTGAGTATTTCTTTGGGTGTTTCCCATTCAGTCCTGCCTTAGGTGCGGAGATGGGTTGATTGTGTGCTGATCTGACATTGTGACCTAAAAACTGGAATACATGGTTTTCCTTGACATCTTCCATCATCTGGATGCAGGGCCTTCTGAGAGATGAATTGGGCAAAACAATGCCAGCATCTTTAGATGTGTATAGCCAGATTCCTACATCACTGGAGAAAGTATGGCGAGGGATCTACACCAATGGTTGGCTGGTGAAGGAGCTAGCCCAGAGAATCTTTAGGTCAAGTCTGCCATATTGCAGAACTCCAGGAGACACCATTCACCGTGGTTCCAGTGACCGATGTGTCTTGCAGCTATGTAATGCAGAAGCCCTGGTATGAGACCCTTCCCTGGGTGTTTCAATATCTTACAGCCACATTGTTCCCTCTACCATCATTTCGCCATAGTCTCAACAGGACAGTTCACTTATTTATATGTATTTATTTATCAACAGGCCAATATATTGCATTTGAAAATGTGTTTCAATGCGCCACATTTGGAGAATGTATTTAAGAGAGTGCTTATGTCCCCGCCCTCCTTCCAGAAACTGAGTAGGGTACATAAATCAATTTCCCTCTCTGCTGGATAATTCCCAGCAGCCTTCAAAACATGCCTTGCTATTTATACCCAATTAAAAAGAATCAGTCAAATAATCAAACCAACAGAATTTCCCTTGACCCTGCACCCCCCTCCGGGTATAGCCCCATTTCTCTGCTTTCCTTTAGAGCAAAACTCCTGAAAGAGTTGTTAGTATTCTCTGTCTCCATTTCAACTCTCTTTCTCTCCTCAGCCCACTCTGTTGGGATTTCCACCCATGACGCTTCACTGATAGGACCTTTGTCAATGTCACCAATGACTCATGTTGTGCCAAAGAAAAGTTAATTCGCATTTTGCTTGAAGTTCTGACAGCATTGGACATACTCGACCAATCCTTCCTTCTCCGAACACCCTCTCTCAGTCAGCTTCTATTCTAACCCTCTTGGATTTCCTGGTCTCATTAGCAACTTGCTTCTTTTTTCTTCCTCAGTTGATTCATTTTCTTTTGCTAGATCCTCTATTTTTCCTGGCATCTCTTCTCCATCCATAGTCACTCTCCAAGGCGTCCCACCTACTGACTTGGGTTTCCAGCAGACGTAATGCCATTGAGCGTGGTTGGTAGGGTACATGAAAGTCTCACACGAGATGGACAGCAATTTGAACATTTCACCTAAAATGTCATATGGTGTGCTTGAGTGTGATGTTGTTATGTTACAGAATTACATGTGTATGACTTTGTAATAAAAGATTTTTATGTAATAAACAAGGGATGTTACTTGAGCCAGATGCTGTATATATGCTGAGAGGTCTGAAAAGTACCTCTCTAGCCCTCAATGTCATCTCATGTATTCAAATGTCTACCTGGCATGTCTCCTTGGCTCTCAACCAGACATTTCAGACTTAACATAGCTAAAGCAGAGCTATTGATTCTCCTAACTTCACTCTCCACCCTGTTTTTCCCCTCCCTGTACATACCATTGCTCAAACAAATAGAAGCATCACGCATAACCCCTATCTTTTCCTCACATGTCCATCATTTCCAGTTCCATAATGTTCTACAAACATAACTACTGCAAGCCTATTCCAAGCATTGTCATCTCTTCCTTTGTTTACCGTGGCCACCTCCTTAAAAGAACTGAAAGCCCTTACTTTTGCCCATTTTCAAGTTTATCTACCACATATCAGCCAGGGGGATCTTTCTAATCCAGAAATCAGTCATGTCACTTCATTACCTAAAACCCTCTGGTTATTTCCCACTGTGACCAAACTTTTACCATAACTTATCAGGTCTTATATGATCTGACCCTAACCTATTTCTTGTATCTCATCTCAAGTTCCTTTCGCCATCTGTCTGCTATCTTCAATACTCCTGGCATTCATTTGCCCCCTCTAACTTACTAAGCTTCTTCTTTTTAAAAAATATATTTTATTGACTATGCTATTACAGTTGTCCCATTTGCCCCCTTTATTCCCCCCCCCACCCTAGCCTCACCCTTAGTTCATGTCCATGGGTCATACATATAAGTTCTTTGGCTTCTAAATTTCCTGTACTATTCTTAACCACTTCCTGTCTATTTTGTACCTACATTTATGCTTCTTATTCCCTGTACCTTTCCCCCCATTCTCCTTCCTCCACCTCCCCGCTGATACCCATCCATGTGATCTCCATTTCTGTGATTCTGTTCCTGTTCTAGCTGTTTGCTTTTGTTTTTGTTTTTTAGGTTCAGTTGTTGATAGTTGTGAGTTTGTTATCATTTTACTGGTCATATTTTTGATCTCCTTTTTCTTAGATAAGTTCCTTTAACATTTCATATAGTAAGGGCTTGGTGCTGATGAACTCCTTTAACTTGACCTTATCTGGGAAGCACTTTATCTGCCCTTCCATTTGAAATGAAGCTTTGCTGGATAGAGTAATCTTGGATGGAGGTCCTTGCCTTTCATGACTTTGAATACTTCTTTCCAGTCCCTTCTTGCCTGTAAGGTTTCTTTTGAGAAATCAACTCATAGCCTTATGGGAAGGCACTCCTTTGTAGGTAACTGTCTCCTTTCTTCTTACTGCTTTTAAGATTCTTTGCTTATCTTTAATCTTGGCTAATGAAATTTTGATGTGCCTTGGTGTGTGCTTCCTTGGGACTCTGAGCTTCCTGGACTTCCTGGAAGTCTATTTCCTTTGCCATATTGGGGAAGTTCTCCTTCATTATTTTTTCAAATAAGTTTTCAATTTCTTGCTCTTCCTGTTATCCTTCTGGCACCCCTATGATTCGGATGCTGGAACATTTAAAGTTGCCTGGGAGGTTCCTAAGCCTCTCCTCATTTTTTTGAATTCTTGTTTCTTCATTTTGTTCTGGTTGAATGTTTATTTCTTCCTTCTGGTCCAAACCATTGATTTGCGTCCCAGTTTTCTTCCCTTCACTGTTGGTTCCCTATACATTTTCCTTTATTTCGCTTTTTATAGCCTTCACTTTTTCCTTTATTTTGCGACCATACTCAACCAATTCTGTGAACATCCTGATTAACAGTGTTTTGAACTGTGCATCTGATAGGTTGGCTATATTTTCATCGCTTAGTTGTATTTTTTCTGGTGCTTTGATCTGTTCTTTCATTTGGGCCTTTTTTTTTTTTTTTTTGGTCTCGGTGAGCCTGTTATGTATAAGGGGAAGAGCTTTAGGTATTTTCCGTGGTGGGGTAATCCACGTTGCTGTGTTGTTGTGCTGTATGTCGGTGAGGGGTCTGAGAGAGAACAGTGGTGCTTGCTCAGCTCTCTGCTGGTTTTCAGTCACTTCCCCTGCTACCCACAAACAAATTGGGCTCTTCTGGTGCTGATTCCTGGGTGGGTGGGTTTGTGTACATTCTAGAACCCTGTTGGTGTCTCCTATGAACTTTCCTGTGAGGCTGGGAGTTTCTCCCACTGCCTGAACTCCCACAGGTGTTTTTAATCAGAGGTTTGAGGGTTTATTTCCCCTGCTGGAACCCTGGGTTGCACGGTCTGCCTGGTTCCCAAGTTGTTCCTCCTGGTTTATCTGCATGTGAATGTGGGACTGCCTGCTCCACCAGCCTCAGCCTCCCCTGCTCTGGTCCACCAGCCGCTGCCTTGATGCGGGTCCTCTCCGGCCAGCTGCCCATCTCCGCCCCTCCCACCAGTCTGGATGATGTTTCCTCTTTAACTCCTCGGTTGTGGGACTTCCATACAGTTTGACTTTCTGTCAGTTCTGGTTGTTTTTTGTTTTTAAATTTGTTGTTGTCCTTCTTTTGGTTGTATGAGGAGGCACAGTGTGTCTACCTATGCCTTCATCTTGGCCAGAAGTCCCCAAGCTTCTTCTTGACTCAACGCCTCTGTACTGGTCATTTATTGTTTGGAATGTACTTTTGTTCCAAAGGAATGCCACTTTTCTTTTATTTAAATCTCAGCTCCAAAGCTATCTTCTCTGAGAGACTATCCTGATGACTTTAAATAAAGTCCTGTTCTTCTTCCCCCTAGTCACTCTAGAATTTCACTTTGTTCTGGTCACGGCACAGAACGGTACTTCAAATGACGTCCTTTATGAGTTTGTTTCCATACTTATTGTTTGCCTTCTGCCTGTCAACATTTGAGACTTTGTGTTCCTTGTTCACGGTGGCACTCCCAGTACTTGATACTAATAAGTGACCAGTCAGTATTTGGCAACCAACTCACTGATTTAGAATTGTGGAAAAGAATAATTGAAATTTGGATAATCCAGAGGAAATTTGTGTAAGGTTGCTGAAATTCTTTTCACATTTTTAAAAAGATTTAATTAATTTATTTTTAGAGAGGGGGGAGGGAGAGAGAGAGAGAGGGAGAGGAACACAATGTATGGTTGCCTCTCACGCACGCCCTGCTAGGGAACTGGTCTGAAACCCAGGCATGTGCCCTAACTGAGAATCAAACAGGTGACCCTTTGGTTCTGAGGCCAGTGCTCAATCTACTGAGCCACGCCAGCCAGGGCTCTTTTCACATTTAAGATTTGCTCATTCAAGTCATTTTCAAAATACAATCAGGTCAAAGTGAATACCAGCCTCATTAGAGTGGATGACAGATATTTCCCAATGCCAAAGACAAAAAGGAGGGTAAACACCAACATACCAGAAATATCTGTTGTTATTAAGAAAAGGATGAAAACTATGTTTTGTTTGTATCCTCCAAAATTCTTCCAACAACCAAACTTCAAGGTCTCAGTGTTTCTACTGTGGAAGTTAAAAGGAGAGCAAAAGGAAGGTAACTTAGTATTCATTTGTGTATTATGTTTTTCTGCTGTACCAAAGGTCCCCACCCTGGTGTTAGATCAGATGCTGAGCTGACTTCTCAAATGGTCCTGTTTTTATGGACGGTGCAATACTGTTGATATATACTGAGTGTTTATGCAAGTTCTGTATTTAAATTAGTATTTCTCATGAGTAACTACATTAACTTATTTTGTGACTGGAGCTCTGAAAACCTGAAAACCTGTGTGTTTTAAGTCTGCACAGGCCTGGTGGACCTGCTGTACCTCTCACAACCTCTGTACAAGGCATCAGCGAAGGCTCTTTTCAGGGCCTCCATTTTTCCATCTATATAGAGGAGATAATTTGTGGAAGGGCATGATGTCTCCTTCATTGGAATAATTTTCTGACATGGTGCGAGGTGTTGAAGTATCATGGAAGGAGGCCCAAACTGCAGATCAGACCTTGAACACCTTAATCCACCGGACATTTATTTCCTACCTATTGTAGATCAGATCCTAAGGCATTAAATGCTATGATTCTGTAAAACTGAAGTGAATTTCCCTATTATTCAGAGATAAAATTAGTAAATCAGACCAAGAGGGAGTATAGTGTAGTTCAAGAGCACTGAACTGGGATCAGGGATCCCTGCCCTGTTCTTTCTTGTCTGTGTGTAACTTTGGACAAGCACCTAACCCTTCCCTGAACTCAGTCTGATAAGATTTGGGGGATAGAAACGAGCGATGGAGGATGGGTGAACAGGCATTGTTATGAGAACAAAGGAGAAATGGAAGAACAGGCCTCTGGAAGAACAGGATGTGGATGGTGGTTTTGATGCCAAGGCAGCCCCCTAGGGAGGCTCTCTGCTTCTTCTCCCTGTCTCGATGCCCACTGGCTTCCACTTTCCCCCCACAGTTTCTTTTACTTCAGTACTGTTCAAATTATGTGAGTCCAAGCAAATCTTGGTTAAAAAACCTTGTTGCCATGGAGCTAGGGAGAAAAATGGTATGAACCCCTGCCATCTTATAGCATAATTTCTGCTTACTCATACCTCTGGCCCCTCCCAATATGTGCCAGTGTCCCTTCTGTAGCTGCATCAGGCTGGGAGGAGATGGGTGAGCAGGCTGGGAACAAGAGAGGAGGGAGTGCCCCAGCTTGTGGCTAACTGGAAACTGTGCGCCCTGTCTGAAGGGGAGAGAAGTGCTTCAGCTCTCGCTGATGGTGGTAGTGCAGGCCTGTGGTATGATAGATGGCAGGTTTTCCCGTTTTTTTCAAGGCAAACTAAAAATATGTGTTTTTCATGAAGTTTTCTGATTTTTCATGTGTGAGCAATTACTTTTAAAAATGTTGACACAACAATGGCAATCAAACTATATACATCTAATATACATCTAGCTGGTCCTCCCAGATCTGTGGGATAATTATAGTAATAATAGCTTAATATCTGTTGAATCTGAGCAGAGATGCTAAGCACTTTCCCCGTAGGAATTCATTAAGTCCTCATAACAACTCTAGGAGATAGCTACTACACTGTCCTCACTTTCGTGATTGCAAACTGAAGCATAGCAAAATTAGGTAAATTGGTTCTTATCCTGCAGCTAGTAAGAGGAGTTGGTACACAAACCTTGACCTTCTGACTCCTGGCTTTGGCTCTTAGGCCCTCAGCTACCTTGAAGACCTAGCTCAACTCCCCTCCCAGATAGCTGCCTCCTCAAGCTTTTCTTTCCCCAGCACGTGCCTAGGGCCAAGCTCTTTCATTGTACACGATTCCTGGGATCAGATTTAGTCTCTCCATCATCCTGAGGTTTGTACCGGGAAAACGGTAGCTTTCACTAATGTCTCTGGACAAGTGGGGCACCAGAGCTTCATCAATTCCCTCTCCCCTCCGGGCCCACCCTGACCAACGACCCTGACATAGGCTTTGTAAGGTCACAGTGCTCAAAATAAACACGATTTTTTTCTCTGTTTTGACTTAAAAAGACACATCTTTTCTTCAGCAAATGTCACTGTGGTTTCAAAGCCTAAGTGTGATGTGTAAGCGGGCAGCATTTTTAAAGTATTTCCTGCTCAACCATAGGGTGAAATTATGCAAGCCAGTGAGTCCTGAAAACAGCTGCATCAAATTCTTAACACCTGCAAAAAAAGAAGATTTGAAAATAATTTTACATTGTTTTTAATTTTGGGATTGGTTGGTTTTCTGTTGTTTCAAACTCTGAAGGACCACCCAGTTTACGAAACCTTCAGCTGAGAATTTGGGAGCTCTAAAAAGAGGTTTGCAAATCTAAAGGAGAGACTTCACTGAATTTGTGTTTTCATGAATGCGCTTAAAACAACTTCTGGAATGGGCCCAGGGTCTGTTCCTCAAAACAACAACAGTGCCAGGCTCCAGGTCTCCAGTGAGCCCCAGAATCACCCTTGGGCTTCTTGGTAGTGTTTCCTGTCGCAGGGGTCTGGGGGGTGACAGCAGCGTGGGGGGCAGGGGGTTTTGTCTTATGTGAGGGAAACGCAGGACCGAGCTCCCTTGACCTGTTGCATCCTCCCCGGCTTTTCAAGTTAAAGAGTTGGATTTCCTGAAATTGTTGAACTGGATGTCGGTGCAGGCGCCCCCTTTCCCCTTCTCCCCCTCCCTAGCGGGGCGCGAGATGCTGCTGGGGAGGAGTGGGATGGAGGGCGGTGGGAGCCCTTGGAGAGAAACTGAAGCGATGAACCCAGGACAGGAAAAGTGGGAGGAGGAGGAGGCGGGGGTGGAAGGAGGGGGAGGAGGCCGTAAGCTGAGAGAGGAGGGAAACGTGTCACCATCCCGGCTCTGGGAGCTCCGCGGCCGCTGGGTTTGTTGACTCGCACTGGAGAGCACTTGAGGCTGGATGCGACCCTGCGGAGGGCAGAGCTACGGGAGGACCGAGGTGGGTGAGCTGGACGGAGCGCTGCGGGGAGCGCCATCCAAGTCGCTCCTTTCTCTCGGGTGAGAAACTTTCTCGGGAAGACCGGAAACTTTTTCCAGGGCTCGCGGAGTCTGGGGAGGAGGTGCGCTGCGGGTGAGCACGACTCGAAGTGACTCACTCCCTTGACCCAAGGGGTGACTGGGGAAGTCTCCGGAAGGGGCAGAATCGTTGGCTCAGCAGTGGCACAGGATTGAGAACAAAATCGCCGGGCACTCTGGGCACAATCCGGTGGGGCACAGGGAAACGGGACGTCGCATTTGGGGCAACTGGCTAGGGACCCCCGCGAGGTTGAGTATCTCTGGATCGGACGCTGCCGGCAGGCATAGAGGACTGGACTGGAGAGCTCCTAGTGGGGAGGGGAAAGGCAAGCCCGTGTCTGCGACTTACTGTGGGCGAGGCACCATTGTGGGCTGGGATGGGGGATGCCACCAATCGTGGGACCCACGCTGAGTCAAGAGATCGAAAAAGAAAGTTTGCTTATTCGTCTCTCTCATTCTCCATCGGCCTGTGGGACAGCCCCGAAACAGCCCATCTTTTCCTGCTGTCCCTTTTTTTTTCGGAGGGAGGCGTGGGAGGCGAGTGCGGGGAAGGCTGCAGCTTTGTCCCACGCACGCGGCTGGACGTGCGCTGACTGGGGGCCGGGGCGCAGCACGCGGGAGACTGGGCTGAGACGGGTGGCTCTCGGCTCCTGCGGCATCTCCTTTCACTTCATCTTTCCCGCCCGCCCTCCATTTGGCCAGGCTTTCCCCTGCGCGCCTACTGTGCGTGCACAGCGCGCTCACTGCGCACAGGGGGCGCTGCGGAGCTCCCGCCCCAGCGGCTGCGGGTCCTCCCTTCCCAGCCTTCCTCCTAGGGGCGGCAGCTCCGGGCAGAACTGGTTCTGTGCTTGGAAATAGTGCTTCAGAAGTCGGCTCTGGGTGCCTCCCTGGTCGGCAGTAGGGTTTTCCCCTGTTCTACCCGGCCACTGCCCTCGGTCACATGCTGCCGTGTCTACCCCCGCGGTGCCAGGAACCCGCGTTTTGTTCGTCAGCAGTGAGGCGGCGAGTATTTATAGATGCCACTGCAATCCTGCGGTGCACAAGGTTTCAATTACTGCGATACGCCCTATAAGACCGACAGCTCACGCGCAGCCGGCCGCTCAGCAGCGCTGCGGCTCGGAAGGCCAGCGCAGAAAAGCCCCGGGCTGGAGGTATCTTCAGTAAGGCGCAGTTCTGGACCAGACCAGACATGCAAATTCAAGTGACCCATGCAAAGGACCAAAGCAGTCACGAAAGCTGAGGGTACAGATTGTCCCCATCTTCTGCCCTCCACCCCCACCAAAGGGTGCTTACTGATCAAGCCTCGGAGACTACCCTTTTTGACCTCCTTTCGGTGATCCTGACCACCCTGCCTTGCAGACTTGACATTTCCTTGGCCTAAATGCTGCAAAATGCCACAGGGCTGCGCTCTGGTAAATTGTTCTAGGGTGGGAGGCTCTGTCGATAACATGCAGCAGCATGTGAGTCAGGAGGGGAAATGGGGCTTGAAGAAACTAACTCAGCCACGTTTTAAATTTAGCTTGTGGTGTGAGGTTCCTAGCGCGACTGAGAACGGTGCGGCGCTCCTCGGTGGAACCTGGCTGGCCTGTCTTCTCTGCTTGGAGATTGAGCTGTAGAATCTGACCTAGGGTGCTGTGCAGAGCACAGAATGTAGCAGATAAGGGAAACAATGCCTGGTCAATTCACAAAGTTGTCTTAGGTTTTTCCGAGGGCGTCCTTTCAGTATTTTATTGATGTTTCTAACAGCCAGAACCATTAGCAGTGTAAAAAAGATAAGGCATTAGAGATAAACTAGTCTATCTTACTTTCTCTCTCTCTCCCTCTGCCTCTTTCTTTTTCTCTCTCTTCCTTCTGTCCTTCCTTCCTGCCTTCCTCCTTCCTTTGTCACATAATACACAGTGGCTCAATTATTGGGGGAAAAAACCTAACCCTGTCTTTAGAACCCTTTAAAACTGCTACGTGAAAATTTCATGCTGGTCATCCAGAACTAAATCATAATCTTTCATGTTCATTGATGATGTATGTGCAATATTTAAACCATTTATCAATAGAAAATTGAATTTAGTAAGGACTTTGTGGACTTCTTATTTCTCTAGCTTGAGGTTTTGTGGTGCACACGTGCGTGTTTCCCTGTGGCCATCCCTTTTGTGCTGCCCTAGTACTAAGTAAAATATACCAAAATCTTTCTAGAATTGCAAACTTTTCCCTTTAAATCTTTTTTTGCAGAGCTAGGGCAGTAGAGAATTGAGTTGAGAAATAGAGTTTGAGCCCCTTTGAAAGTTCCCTACTGTGTTTAATCTGTCGTTAAAAGTGTGTTCCCTAGAGTTGCCTCTCTCCATATAGACTGCAAATGCTTGTTAAAAACAATGCTTATAGAAACTATCATTCGTTAACAAGTTAGTGTGAATTCATATCTCAGTTTGCTGAAATTAGGGAATCAAATATTTTGTGAGTTTTTTATGGGAGATGGGTTAAGAATTTGGGAACAGAGAGAGAGTTACCCTCTTTACAAGGCAAGATCCTACTTGGAGCCAAGAGGGAGGATGGGAGCACAGATGATGCAAAGTGATGATGGCACATTAGAGGTGAACTTGAGTGAATTCACATTTTTGTTAAGGGCTGGGGGTCTAAGGTTTGCTTTGAAACTTGTACAGTTAAATGAGCCAACTTATGTATTGGGCGGATACTGAGAGCCAGGTACAACCTTGGTAGCGTTATTGGAGCCTTCCAATAACCTGAGTGTTAGATATTCTGTCCTCTACTTTAAGATGTGAAAATGGAGGCTTAAAGAGGCTCTTTACCGTCCTGACGTGACACAGCCATTAACTTAAGCTCCTTGTTCTTTCCAGTACATTTTGATCTCTAAACTTGAAGGCCTTCCATGAAGAACCCAGGGTCAAAGTATTCAGGAAGATCCTAGGTGTTCGCATGTAAGTTTCCGGATTGGAAGCTGGTACCAGAGCAATGCAGGAACTCTGAAAGGAGGGGGCAGGACAGGAGGTGGGTGAGCAATGAAGGAACTGGAGAGACAGTCCGGACAGTCCAGAACTGGACAGTCTGGACAATTAAGGCAGTAGTGATTCCACGGAAGGTGGAGAGGGGCGCTGTAGGTAGTGTGATCTGGCAGGGGATGGCTGTCACATTGCAGAGCAGGACCTGGCGACTGGCCCGGTGTGCCAGACGAGGTGCCCGGAGGAGAAGGGCCGGGGAGGAAGTACCTTGACCTCCCTTGGCAAGCCTTCTGCTGTGAAGATGCCTAGTTAGAATCCTCAGGTTAGAGTCGATATACATTAGGGCACCCATGAGACCTGTTTTCATTTTAATTGGACTTGGCCCTTTGAGGTAACATTTGTCCAATCACTCTCTTTAAACACTCTTTTCTTATGCTTTGCCAGGTTTTGGCCTTTGCAGATCAATTCTTGCATTTTATTTAGAGGAGAGGGGGAGAGAGAGAGAGAGAGAGAGAGAGAGAGAGAGCAAAGTGAGAGGAAAGAAGGCCAAGGTTAGTGATTACCTAAATTGGATTAAGTTCTGTCTAGCAGGGTTTGAAGAAATACTGTTTGCTCTCTAATTACCATCAACTAGGAATTTAAACGGTCTATTAAATTTGACTTCTTTTTTTTTTTTAAATCCTTGATTGTTCCAGCTCCAACATATTCTGGGATTTTGGAGGCTTTTTGTCTCTTCCTGAAATGTGTAGAGGACATTCTCGGCCTCTGTACCACCCCCTTTTAAAAAATAGTGCATTTCTGTAGCAGGATAATAAATATTATATATACTGGCGTCATTCAAAAGCAGAAGCTCACAGCAGGGGTCAGCTGGCTCTGTCCGCCTCTGGAGAGCAAGGCAGTCAACCAGAGTTCTTTGTCAGAAATTGAAGAGCACCCGTGTGAAGCTTTTTGGATAGAGTGTGGCTTGTTCATTTTTTTCCCTATAATAAAAGGATAGGCCTAGAATGAACATCAGCCGCCTTTACTCTGTGTTTGCACTTTGAGAAAAAATGTGAGTGTTCCTTATCAGAGTGTGTGGTGTGTGCGCTTCAGGGATGGGACTAGGCTGTGGTGAGTTGAGGCATCAAGGGGTGAAGCCTGGGGCGTCACTCCGAGAGGGTGCCTCACTGGCCTCACCCTGTTTTCGGTCCTGGTGTGCCTAGGGGTCAGCTGTGCCCAGAAGGGTTTTGGAGAGCAATGAAACTCGCCACAAGATCTCTCTCTCTCTCCCTCTTTTGCTCGTGGGCCTACGGGAAAACCTGGTCAACATCCTCCCACCCCCACTACTGCCCAGTCAACCCGTTGTAATTGCCTGCACAGTTTGTTTTGTGTAGAATCATACAGTACATAAAAGCATGTATTGGCCTCTCTAGGCTTTCATTTTCTTTTCCTCTCCCCAGTTTTGAGGTATGGAGGTTTCTGTCACGCACCCATCGGTGCTCTGGTTCCACTCTGGCTGCTTGCCTATCGTCAGGAACCCCTTCAGTTTCTTGCTTCTCTCCTCACTGGTCCCAGAACTGCCTCCAGTTTTGTTGGTTCTTTTTGCCACAGGCTGGGTTCTGTGTTCTGTGGAAGGCGTCCGTGTCAGCAGTTAGGTTTCTGGCGAATACTAGGGTTAAGGGACCACTTTGGGCTCCCTCAGCATTCAGGGACTAGACTGTATGTCAGCTTAAGCTGAGCCTGGGAGAATGCCTGAGAGAATTTGTCTGTGTCGTTTTCCCAAGGACTGGGGCACAAGTCCAGCCGGGGCTGTGACGTGTGTCTGCATTACTCTGAACTGAGCTGCCTTAAACCCTGCCACAACCTGTCCGTGACCTCAGCTGCGTAAATCCTTGTGTAAACCCTTTTACACTTGCCGGTTAATTCTAAGTACTGCTTTGGAACTGGCTCGGGATCACTCCCCAGCTGTCTCTGGGGGGGGACCGTGTGGACTGCTGCCGTCCGTTGGGCAGACTCTGCTCCGGCCTGCTGGCTGCTGGAGTCGCCACTATGGCAGCTGCATGGTCACGGTCCTTGTAAAGTATCTGGAGGAAAAATTAGTGGGCAACCATGGTACTCCTTTGTGGTGTTCTGAGATAAGTTAATAAAAAATTCTTTAAAAAAACTGTTATTCTATTATATTTGTCCCAATTTTTCCCCGTTGCTCTCCCCTGCCTGCCGTCCCCACAGTCAGTCCCCACCCTGTTGTCCAAGTCTGTGGGTCAGTCATACATGTTCCTTGACTGGGCCCTTCCCTTCTTTCCCCCTTTATCACTCTCCCCCTTCCCTGATAAAAAAAATACTTGACCAACAGGACCATCATTTCCTTTTAGGCTTCACAAAAGCCCTCTAAACACCCAAAAGGTCGGTATCAACTTTATAGAAAGGGGAACTGTTGAAAGAGTTTGGGTGCTGGTCCCAAGTGGCCTCTTGGGACGACACAGGTCAGGGAATTGAGATCTGCAGTCTGATTTGGGCTCTGCCATGGGCAAGCCATGGGACCAGGGGCCCGTTGCTCGCTTGTTCTGGGCCTCAGTTTTCCTGTCTACAAAACCATGCGCTTGCCCTACTGCGGAAGTTCCTTTCTGTTCTGAAGTTCTGGGTTGGCCAAGGGAGTGTGGTGGCCTAGAGCAGGGCTTGAACTGCATATGAACCACCTTGGGATCTCATTAAGCCAAAAATCTGACTCAGTGATGTTAGGTTGGGGCCGGAATTTCTAACAAGCTCCGAGGTGGTGTTAATTCTGCTGATTTTCAGATCACAGTTTAAGAAGCCAGGTGCTAGAGTCTAAATCACGGTTTTCTAGCCTTGGCCATATTGACATTTCCAGCTGGACAGTTTATTGTGGGGCACTGTCCTGTGCTTTGCAGAATACGTAGCAGCATCCCTGGCCTCTACCCACTAGATGCCTGTAGCATCATCCATCCCCACTCCCCACAGTTATGACAACCCAAAATCCTTCCAGACATTGCTGAATGTCTCCTGGGGGAACGCAGGGGGTGGCAAAATCACCCCAGTTGAGAACATTGGTCTAAACCAGTGTTTTCAAGCCTGGTTGTGTATCAGATTCACTTAGAAAATGTCTAGTAAGTGCAATAGCCTGGAGTTCTTCTCTTTGAAATTCTGGAAAAGTAGAAGTTCTGGACTTGAGTCCCAGTGCATCCCTCCATAGCTGCGGGACCAGAGTTCACAGGCTCCGAACCAGAAATTCTTCACTTCTAAAACGGGTGACAATGGTGCCTGCTTCATCGGACTGTTGGGCAGACCAAATGAGATGACTTGATCATGAACTTGGAAACTATACAGTACTGTGCAGATGTTAGTGGTGAGTGTTATACCACAGGCCTCTGGAGTTTTATTTTATTGGTCCAGTTACTTTGTTTATTTTTCCCAGGACTGGGTTCACCTTCCCTCTGGCCTGCCGCAGTGACCCTCACACTGTCTCTGCTCATCATTCCCCCAGTCCTGGGCACATTGTCCTGCAGTCACTCTCACCCAAGGGGCTCAGCCTCACATCCCGCCTGTGAGCCAAGCTTTGCCATCAGATAGGTTTTATTTGGTGTGAATGGTGTTTTCCGTTTGTTGTCATCCACCCTTGGCCTTCTAACCCTGGTCGTGTTCCTTGCCTCGACCCCTCCCCCACCACCATCAGCAGGTGTCGAGTTTGCCATCCCTGCCTTTGGCCTTCCTATCCTGTTCTTTATCTTTAATCACGACCAGTTATTCTTTCCTTTTCTTCGTTATTGGTAGAACCACATCTTGCCCATATTGGTGCCCGGGGGAGTAGGTGCTCAGCAGGTATTTGTTGAAATGTGGTGTGTTCATCCCGTCCTTGCCTGTCACAGGTAAAAAAGCATATTCATTGAGCTTTACTTAGGGAAGCTCGTTTTGCCTTCCCAAAATTTCTTTTCTGGTTTCCAGTGTCCATGTTCTTTAGCGGAACAGGACGAGAAAATAGAGAACTCCGTTTTCAGTTGGCCTCTCATTCGCGTTGCCTTGTAACTGGAGAAGGGGTCGAAACTTTCTGCCTCAATCTCGTCACAACTGTCCGTCTTCCACCACAGCCCATGGTGTCCAGTTGCATTTATAACATTTCTTCTGAGTATTTCCTGCAAGACCCTGAGTCCCTTGTGGGGGGCAGATACTCCATTCTCTTTTCCTCTGGTGTTGAAAGCACTTGAGTTGAACTCATGACCTCCGGGAAATGATCAGCTCTGAGCGCCCATGTGGCTTTCTGACCCCCTGTGCAAGGCTCTTATACCTGAGTACGTGACATGGGGAGAAGTTTCCTCTCCCTTCCCCTCCTTTCCTTATGAAAAAGCATTTCATCCTCTTCCTGCAATTGAGAGAGTGCAACTAATTGTTAATAAGTAGCACATGTTCGTCTAGAGCACATTTCCCCGCAGTTGAACTCGAGCTGGCTGCCAGACAGTAGCTTTGGACTGCTCTGTCACCCACCAGGGTTTGAAATATGTTATAGGTCAGAAATGCAATTGCTCACGTAATGGTCAGTCAAGCTCCCACTTGCTTGTGTCTGGACTTTTCGGTTTATCATCTGGTAGAGACACTGCAGAATCACCCCGGAGGGCGTTTATGGGCCACACCCAAATAATTTGCACTCCAAGAAACTCGACACTTAAAAGTGGGCCGTGTAGCTGAGTAAATGAGACGTGTGGTTATTCCCCACAGTTTTGCTTGACTGGTACCAAAGCAGGGGGGTTTCTGGTGATTACGCAGTGGTTTGCAGGCTGGGGTGGTGGGGATGACGTGATGAAATAATTACTGCTGGACAAGTCTAAATTGTCAGTGCTCTGAGTCCTGGGGACATTTAGCCAACACTGCCAGAGACAAACACGTGAGCTGGTATCCTGTTTGCTCCAGTGTTTACTACTGCGCAAGTTCGGACTTCCAGACTCTCCTGTCTGCACTTCAGTGGAGTGCAGAGAAAGTTGTCTCATTCTTCCTGTCGAGCCTTTTCCATAGTCCGAACTTGACCCTTAACATTTTCTCCTTTGGAGCAGTGAGTATCTGTCCCTTGGCAGGCTTTTGTCTCCTAAGAGTTGCGAAGTTGGTCCTCAATCAAAACAAACATGCTGTGCTATGCAGAAGGTGCCTCCCCTCTGCCACGTTCATAGGCTCCAGTGACCAGTAAACAGACCTAGGGTTCACGTTCAGTAATGCTTAGGTGGACCCTAGCTCGGTCAGCTGTGAAGGGGGTTTTTTCTGGTCCCTTGGAAATGGGAAAGCTGTTCTTCCCAGTGGCTTGAAAGTCCACATTTCATTCCATCATTCAAGAATACTTCCTGGGCCCCTTTCACGTGGCCAGCACTGTGCTCACAGCAGGATACTGCAGTGAATGAGGCAGGCGAGGTCTTTGACTTTGAGGAACTTACATGCTATGAGGGATAGTCAGAATGTGAACAAGTAAACAAACACGATGACTTCAGCTGGCTTGGTAAGTGCCACAACGAAACAAAACAAAGCCTCCTTCCTGTAAGGGACAGAGCACACTCGCTGCCTGTGCTTGCTGCCCGGACAAGGTAAGAAGCTGTTGATAATGTCTAAGATGGGAAGTCATGGGTGGCATTTAGCTCTCGCCCATGTGTGTGCAGGCATGAGGGTTGCCTATTGGGGGGTTAGGGGCTCAGGCCCTGGAATCAAATAGGGTCCCACTTTGGGTCCCTCTTACCAGCCTGACCTTGGGCAAGTTAATTCCCATCTTCTGTCTTGCCCTCTGCAAAATGGGAATAATAAAACCTACTTCAGCGGTTTAGGGTAGAAATGAACTGAGGTGACAGGTGCCAGTAGAGCCTTGCCACCACCCTGACCACCACAGACAGGCAGCCTCTGATGGCAGATGCTGTTTTACGTAAAACAGCCACGTTAGGCACTTGATTTGCAAAATGGCCTCACCGCTGTTGCAGACCTCCTTCTGACTTGGTTTCCATCCCGTGGGCAAGGTCTGGCGTGTGGAGGTCAGATCCAGTTTCCCAGGCTGGCTTGGTGGGTTCTGTTTGCTGTGTGTTTCTTTTAGCTGCCCCCCGGGTGCTGCTGGCCTGCACGGTGTGAAGAGTGGACCTGGGTGTGTGTACAATACAAAGAGGAATTGAGCACTCGGTGGTGGGGTTAAGAGTGAGATAAGACAGAGAGCCAGCTAGTTAAGAGGCTGGCCAGCTGGATGATGTGGTAAATGGGAGTGGAAACATCAGCGGAAGGTTCTGGGTTTGTGCTGTGCTACTTACTCCCCCAGAGGTGCCCAGGCTCTCAGGTAGGGGCTGAATGCTTACCTGGCGATGCTGAGAGATCTTTATGGCTACCCACTAGGCCAGACTCTTAATTAGTTGATAAGCTCTAGGGAAGGGAAGGGACTTGCCGGAGCCCACAGTGGCTGGTTCATGCAGGCTTACATTATACCTGGCTTAGGCCCTGGCTCAAAGGTGGGACGTGGCTGGTGGCCATAGCTGCGATGGGAGAAATAAAGGTCACAGACCTGTATGTTGAGCTCCTGAAGTGCTAGTCGTCTTGGTGAGTTAGGTGCCAACACTTACAGATCTGGTGATTTTCCATTTTTAAACATCTGGATTTCTGGCTTTTCTTGGAAAATTCACATCTGGCAAAACTGGGCTTATGTCCCGATATGGTAAAAGCCAGACTGGACTGAGTCATGGTGTGGCTGCCTCCTTGAGCCTGGGCAGGCCTTGTCCCCTCTCTGTGATGTTCCAGGCCTGGACCTTTTGAAGTATGTATTACATGGTGCAAAAAGGAAAGAAAGTGGTTCTTCCTTTTAACTTCTGTTCTTACCAGGGTTTATTTTCTGGCCCATGTGTCCTTACACAAGGCAGCTCCTTTGTAGAATAAGTGCTGAATAAATAAATTTGTGTTGAATAAGTGAATGGACTGTAATAGATTGGGTGCCAAACTTGGGATCAGAAGCCAAGTTTGAATCCCAACTTCCTTCAAACAGCTGAGTGACTTTGAACAAATCCTATAACCTGTATTTTTGTCTTTCTTTTTTTAGGGAGCTGGGGAAGGGGGTTCACTGTGGTTCATTCTTACTTATTTGAATAAGCAATACATTTTCATGTTTTAAAGGCCAAAGGTACAAGAAGGTTTATAGAGAAAATTCTTCCCCACGGTGTTCCCACCACCCAGCTCCCTTCCCTGCGGGAAACCAGGGTTAGCAGTTTCCGGTTTGTCCTTTCAAAGATATTTTGTGCACATATAGTGAAATATGTAAATGCTCTTTTTTTTTCATAGATGGAAGCATAATATGTGAACTCAGGATTCTGCATTTAGCTATTTAGCATACTTTCATTTGCTGGGGTGTCCAACCCGCAGCCTGTGGGCAGCATGTGGCCCAGGATGGCTGTGAATGCAGCCCACCACAAGATCATACAGTTACTTAAAACATTATGAGATTTTTTTTTTTTTTTGGTTTTCATTAGGGTTTGTGTATTTAATGCATGGCCCAAGACAACCCTTCTCCTCCCAGGGTGGCCCAGAGATGCCAAATGTTTGGACATCCCTGCGAGTGTCCCCGGGAGAGCACCCTGATCAATGCGTGAAGAGCTCTCGCCTCTCGTAGAGCTGTGCAGGACTCGTTACACGGCTGGTCCTCTGTTGCTGAGCACTTAGGTTCCTTCCAACCCACTGCTGGCATAAAGAAGGCTGCGGTGAAATCCCTCGTTATGTAAGTCAGTTGACATGCCTGGAGAAAAACTCCTGGAAGTAGAATTGCTGGGTCAGAGGCCATAACCTTTGTCATTTCGGTAGGTCTTGTCAAATCCCCCTTCGGAACAGCTGCCCCACACTGCTCTCCTTCCAGCAATGTGTGAGAGGGTCCATTGCCCCATACCCTGGCCCTCTGTCATCTTTTGGAGCCTATCACGGTTTAGTGAAGAACACAGTGTTATATAAAAATATTACTGCTAGCTACAGTTTTTTATTTTTTGGCCTTACTATGGGCCAGGCCATGAACTAGGTTGTCTTGTTTAATCTTAACAATGTTGAGAGAAGTGTCACACCCATTGGACACATGAGGAAGCTGAGATGCAGAGAGTTCGAGTCATTTGCCCAGGTCACCCGGCTAATACATTGTAGAAGCTGGATTTAAACCTAGGGTGATCTGATTTCAATACCAGGATGTTTTCATATGGTAAAACTTTACGTAATTTAAGTGTTGGTGTTCTCAGGTGATACTTACACTTCCTGTGTCCCTCCCAGCTATAGTGCCTCTCACATGGCGGGTTCATTTGCTCATTCATCAAATATCTGTGAATTCCTGCCCCATACTCCCTGGGGATGCATCTGAGAACAGGACAGACCCATTGCCTGCCCTTATGGACCACACATACACAATAAGAAGTCGTTTCGTATGGTTTGCTGTGGTAGATCGTGACAGGACAACACAGGAGGTGAGGAGGGCGGTCTGTGGGGGTGTGTGACTGAATCAGGGGTAGGGCTGAAGGAGGGCCTCTGTGAACAAATGACGGACTCTGTGAACTAAAGGTGTGGGTCTGAACCCAGAGAAGTGGGTGGGAAGTATTTCACACAGAGGGCACAGCGTGTGCGAAGGTCCTGGGGTAGGCAAGAGCAGGTGCTGTTGGAGGAAATGAAGGAAGGCCAGTGAGCCGGCCTGCAGTGGTGGGAGGTAAGGGTGTGAGGATGGGGTTTGGGGGTTTATTCTAAGAGCTCTGCAGAACCTTTGAAGGCATTGAAGCTACAGGGCGATGTGAGCATGGTGGGTCCCGGACTGTTGGGTTGTGGCCCCGGTACCGCCTGTCACAAGCCACGTGACCTTTGACAAGTTAAACGCTTGGCACTCCATTTCCTTCTTTGTAAAACGGGGCCAGCAATAGGGTCCTGGAGGTTGTGAAGACCAGACAAGGGCTTTCACACATTTTGAGTGCTACATACACACACGTGAACTATGTGGTCCATGTTGACTCGGTACACATGAGAACACATGTAGTAAGTATGTTTCCCCATAATGTGATTGGTGCGCTCTGATGATTTCCTTGCTGACCTATTTCATTGGAGATTTTGGGTGAAGACCCCCGACAGTCATTTTAAAACCACTGAGATAGTTCATGGTAAGCGCCTGCTCTACAACTAGAACTCATTGAATGGTGCTACTGTTTTCATCGTCGTCGTTACAAAGAGAATTCTGGCTGTAGTTGGAGAGTGGACCGGCCGAGTGAAGTGACAATGTCTAAGTCCTGAAGGATGTGGCCCTCTGTTCCGGTGTCCCTGTCCCAGGGGAGAGTTCTGTGCTTGGGGACCCTGGCGGGAGGAGGTCCTGAGCAGAGCTGTGTAAGCCCACTGCCTGCCTGGTTCCCCTGGGAACTGGCTTTTCCTAATTTGGGGGCGGTCGCATCAGACTGTGCTCAGTTTTCTTTGACTTTGTTGTTTACACGCAGGATGGCTTTTTCCTGGAAGCCTCAGAGTCACTCTAAGCCGCCCACTTCTTTATTTTAGGTTGTGCCATTCATCTACTTCCCTTTTCAGAGTCAAGGTTGGTGCCTTAGTGGAATTCATTTGCATTTTCCACTGAGAGTTCCACCTTCTTCTGCCCGCTGGCCCCGCCCCCTGGCTGTGCCCCTCCTTGTGCCCTGGCCTGGGCAGCAGGGATGGGAGAGCAACACTTTGCCTTCTTTTTCTCCAGGAAACACATCCCAGGTGCTGATTGTGGAGCTTCTCAAAGAAACTCTTGCCCGGTGAGCCTGGGAGAGCTCAGGCAGTGATGAGGCCCGATAACCCAGTAACTGAGACAGTGCTTCATGAATCCAGGACCCAGCTTTCCAGACAGGGGAAGTGAACCCTTTAAGTGCCTAAAACTTAGGCTTTAAATCATTTTAGAAGCACAGTTTTCTAAATGTTAACTACATTGGTCCTTCGGAAGAGAACACCTACCAAAACACTGCTTTTTTTTTTTTTTTTTAACTCAGAGACATTAGGCAAATAACTTTTTTGATGATGATGATGGTGGTGGTGGTGGTAGTTGTGGCTGAACTGTGTCTTTCCAAAATCTGTATGTTGGAGATTTAGCCTCCAGCACCTCAGAATGTGAATGTATTCAAAGACAGGGCCTTTAAACAGGAGAGTAAGTTAAAACGAGGTTGTGAGGGTGGGCTCTGATCCAGTCTTCTGGTGTCCTCACGAGAAGAGGAAATTCGGACAGAGATACACCAGGGAGCTCACACACAGAGGAAAGACCGTGTGAGGGCACGGTGAGAAGGTGGCCATCTGCAAGCCAAGGCGAGAGGCCTCAGAAGGAACCAAACCAGCTGGCAGCTTGGCTTCCAGCCTCTAGAACTGCGAGCAAACGAATGTCTATTGTCTAAGCCTTTCGCTCTGGTATTTGGTCACGGCAGCCCTAGAAGACTAATACAGTGGTGATGGTGGTAATAAAAATCAATAATGGGTACCATTTGTCAAGTACTTCTCGCATAGCAGGACAATTTTAAACCGTACTTGAATCATTCCATCCAACCCCATACCAATCCTAAGTCACTTGCCCCGGTCACACAGTAAGCCTGACTCTGGCACCTTTGCCTAGACCTCCACTGCACCTGCGCCTAGACCTGCATAGTTCCAGGAATCCGACCAGGCACTTCATAGGCAGCCTTTCTCGTCACCACAACTCTCCAACGTAACTCTGGCTATTCCCATTTTTCCAATGTAGAGACTGCAGTTCAGAGTGATCCCAGGCTGCACAATGAGCGCATTCATTTCTTCTGGCCACAATAACAAATTTCTACAACTTTGGTGGCTTAAAACAATAGCAATTTATTCTCTCACAGTTCTGGCGGCCAAAAGTCCAGAGTCACAGGGTGTCACCGGGCCGTATCCTCTCCAGTGGCTCTAGGGGACAATCTCCCTTCCTCCTTTCCTTCCTTCCTTCCTTCCTTCCTTCCTTCCTCCCTCCTGCTGGCCCTCCCTCCCTCCCTCCCTCCCTTCCTTTTGCCCACAGCATCCCAATTTCTAGCTGACTTTGGGGGATCTGTTTCTTTTCTTCTGCTTTGGTGGCTGCCAGTGTTCCTTGGCTTGGGGCTGCATCCCTCCAGTCTCTGCTTCCCATCTTCACATCACCTTCTCCTCTTTGTAAACCTGTGTGTTTTCCCTCTTGTCTCCAGTTTCCTTCTGCATCCCTCTGACAAGGATACAGGTGATTGTATTTATGGGCCCACATGGATCCTCCAGGGCAAACTCCTTCTCTCAGGATCCTTAGCTTAATCACATCTTTTGCCATCTAAGGTCATGTTCAGAGATCCTGGGGACTAAGAAGTGACTCTATCTTTGGAGCACCAGTTTTCCTGCCCAACCCTGTCAGTGAGTGGCAGAATGAGCATCGGTGCCAGGGTTTGTCTGATTCCAAAGCCTCTAGCGAGCATTCGTGCTTCTGAGTTCCAGGCCTGGTGCACTTTCTGGGCTGAAAGTGGTGGGGGTGGGTAAGCTAAAAATCACCAGGCCCTTTGATCCAGCAGTTCCACTTCTGGGAATGCACTCCCCGCAGATGGTCACGTGGTTGCTAAGAAGGGTAGATATGCTCCTTCTCTGCAGTAACAAAAAGCTGGAAACTACTGAAATATCCACCTGTGGGGGACTGGTTAAACCAAGTATGGTAGCCCCTAAATGAAATAGTTAAGAAACCATTACAAATAATGATGTAGATAAATATATAGTGATATGGGAAGATGCCCAGGATGTATTGTTAAAGGGACAATTTGCCCATTTTTATTGAAATAATGAGTGTGCACATATGTCTGGTTATTAAAAATTAAATGACATTCAAATTCAGTTCCTCAGCCATGAAACCACATTTGAAGGGCTCAGTAGCCAGGCACACGTGGCTTGTGGCTGTCACATCAGACAGCACAGCTGGGGAACGTTTCTGTCATCTCAGAAAGTCCTGGGCAGCTTCCCTGTGTGAGTGAAGGGCCAGAGGGAGGCCTTTTGTTTTCTGTCTTGTAGGCTTCTGTGAGTGTTTACACTTTTTGTAATAAATGAGCAGATTTGCTGACATCAGAAAAATAGAAGCACATGGGATGGCTAAGGTCACAGTGTATTCCTTAAGTTGGCAGCAGTCATTTTATCCTCATTTAAGGTGTGTGTGTTTGTGTGTATACAAACTCCTTTGTAAGTTTGTGTCATCATGAAAATATTTAAAGATGTATAGGGGCGGGAAAGGGGAATCACCTGCAGGGCGCATGTGGCAGGCCGGCTGAGGCTGGGAGACCTTCAGCTGGGTCTGGTTCCCGGACCCAGAGCTTTCCCGCCTTGGCCACATCACATAGCCTGTTGGGACCTCAGTTTCCTCATTCGACAGAATTCCTGCTCAACCTGCCTTATAGGAGTAGAGTAAGATTTAGAAGTGTGAGTGTGTGTGGAAACACTCTGACACTGAGGAATGCGCTACACAGACGTGAAGGGTCAGTCAGTAGACACCACCATGAGCTACCAAAGGGCCGAGGAGGCGAGGCCCCAATGCACTGTGACCACCCCTGGGACTAGAGACCTTGCTCCTCCCCAGCAGTTTCCAGGTGTTGCTGAGGTCACCACCGCAAGCAGGTGGAAGTGCTGTTGTATTCCTGCTAATGCCCTTGCTTGGAGATTTAGAAATAATTTGTGTTATTTATTTAACAAGCAGTGATGTAGCATCTGCTGTTTGCCATGCACTGTTTTAAGTGCTTTTATCCTCATACAGCCCTGAGGTCATCACTGTTAGGGTGCTCATTTCATGCCAGAGGAAGCGGAGGCTCAGAGAGGTCAAGTAACTTGCCCCAGGCCACACAGCTCATAAGGAGAGGATGTATACCTAGGGCAGGCCATGCTTTCTCCCTTCATCCTGCTCCTCTTGCCCCCATCAAATGTGGTCATAGAGTCCCTTATGTCAACGTATCTCAGGGGCATGAGATTTAAATTTGGATAGGAAATCTTGCGACTGAGTGTTCCCTGACTCACTTGGTCGGTTCGATTCTGATTTCATGGTGGAGTTTGGTAGCATGATTAAGTGGGTAGGGGCTGTAGCGTTAGGCCAGTCTGGGTACCTGTCCGTGGCTTGCCACTTATTAGCTGTGTGACTTCTGGCAGGTTACTAACTTCTCTGATTTTCCAGTGGGGTTTTGTGAAGCTTGAGTATGTTTAGCTTCCGGTACTCGTCATCCTGTCCGGCAGGCAGTGGATGCTGCCTTAGGGGCTCTCCTTTCCTTTGTCCTTACCTTAAGCAGTACACTTAAGCTTGAGGATACAGAGATGAGTAAGTCCCCATGCCTGTCTTCTAGGAGTTTGCAGAACGGCCTAGGTGGGGGCTGGGGAACTTCCTGGATCAGGAGTCAGGGAGCTTGAGTTCCAGCCCGTGCTAGCCTCTCCTATCTTGGCGACACTGGACAGGTTCCTCTGCTCCTCTGGGCTTCGCCTATAAATGGGGGCCTGGATTGGCAGCTCTCTAAGGCCCCATCTGTCTTGTCACTTTCTGATTTGTCACAGTTAGTTCAGGACAAGCCTGTGCCTGCGGGGCCAGCGCTGGAGATGGGGGATGTAGGGCGTCAGCTTTTCCCTTCTGGCTGCTCTTGTCGGGGCTGCCAGCAGCTTCCTCTCTGTGGTGCTCTGCAGAGGCCTGTCCAGAAGTCGGGATGGTGGGCTTTGGGTTG
Organism: Desmodus rotundus; assembly: GCF_022682495.2. NCBI lineage: Eukaryota > Metazoa > Chordata > Mammalia > Chiroptera > Phyllostomidae > Desmodus > Desmodus rotundus. Next base: position 20,452,214 of record NC_071391.1, on the reverse strand, counting down.
TCTTCAGCCCGTCAGGATCTGAGGGTGGCAGATTTCCGGTGAGAAATGAGTCAGAGGAAGCTCCTGGTTGTGTGATCCTCCGCAGCTGATGGGAGGCTGTGGGAGCTGCAGTCCTCGTCCCTGCTGGCTGAAAATTACCCTTCTTTAAAAAGGGTCATCTGTGTGGATGAGGCTGCCTGTGTGTCTTGCTGGATGCGTACGTGGCTTGGAGTGGGAGGTCTGGAGGGGGGACATCAACTGAGAAGTGGAGGGGACAGGAGCCAGCCCTGTGACACCAGGTGTCGCACAGCCTCCTGGAGAAGTGGTTGTCTTGGCAGGCAGCCGGAAGGTAAACACCCGAGGTGATTCATTCAGCTCACTTTCCTCCTTTCCTGTGCCACTGCCACGGAGTGGGAGGCAGCTCCATCACCTCAAGTTTAAGATTCTCGTAAAAGGAGTAATATCCTATAATTACACAGATGAGTTGCACTTAGCAGGCCCATTTAAAGAAGGCAGCAGAATGAATCCTCTCTTTATAGTGTGGCCTTTGCTGGACGAACCAGGCAGTTTAAGGACTCTGAAGGGGCGTCCGTGGTTTTATGACTTCTGTGCCTCCTTCACTGATTTGTATAGAGCTTTCCAGATTCCAGTGGCACTTGTGGAGTTACCGAGACCCTCTGAAACTTGAGCAGGCATGTTATGACTTCCCCCGCGTTCACTGATCGATTTTGTCACTACTGACTCCTTCTGAGAATGGAGTGGAGGGACAGAAGACTACAAGAGAAAATGGTGCACAAGTCTGCTTCCCTTTAAATTTCACAGGTGTAGGGTAAACCATTCCTTCTTGGGCTCTTGGTCTTACAAGTTCATTGTCACTGTGACCATTGCCTGTAGCCTAGACAGCTGCTGACCCCTCCCATGCCCTCCGGTTAGATGGCCTCCGTGGCTGTCTCAGAGCCTCATTCCTCTTCTGACCAGGGTAGTGTTCGATTGGGAGATGACACCTTGGTTTCTCCTTCTTCAGATGCTACAGCTGGGGCTGCAAAACCTCACCCCCTCTCAACCTGAAGGTGGACATTTATTTTGCAGCTTTGGTTTTGGGAACGTAGCAGAGCTGGCTGGTGAGAGAGGTTGCAATGAGAATATTCTGGGCTAAGCTGCAAAACCCCCGAGAAAAAAGTGACTCTAACCTCTGTGGTGTTTATTTTGTTCTCCACTCTGATCAGCTCCAAAACTCACTTTAAGTCATCAATTGGGACTTTGGGTTCACTAAAGAATAAGGGCCTGAAATGGCAGGTCCAGAGGTGCCGAGAAGGAAAGCGATTGGTCTGACAAATTGGTAATTACGAATAGTCACGGGGGTGTAAATTGCCACACAGGGAATAGAGTCGGTAATAACCCTGTGCGGTGCCAGACGGGGACTGGAAATGTCGAGGGGAACACTGTGTCAAGTATATGACTGTCTAACCGCTAAGCTGTACACCTGAAACCAGCACAAAATAAAATTGAAAGTAAAAAAAATGAAAGTGGTTGGTCTGAATGGAAATAGACACCCCTTGAAGGTGTGTCACGTGGTCTCATTTCAGGTCTTGTCAGTCCTGGGAGGTTGACAGTGCTGACAGCTGAGGACTCTGAGACTCAGCGTGCCCAAAGTCTCACAACTTGGGAGGGGCCTCACTGGGCCTCGAACCAAGGTTCACTGCCAAGCCATTGCCATTAACCAGGGAGCCATAACATCTTCCAAAAACTGCTCAGGGGTCAGTACCCTTGTACCCAGCCCTGCAAGGTGAGTTAGATTTAGATAAGTGGAGAGGAAAAGGAAGGAATTCTGGGTAAGAGGAGCAGTAGATACAATCAGAAAGCCTGGGAAAGGGAGTAAGAATGTCGACATGGAACATGCGGGGCAGGGACCACAGTCTCCAGGGCCACTGTTATATCCCCAGGTCCTGAGTGAGGGCCTGCCGCATAGTAGGTGCTCACTAAATATTTCTTGCATGAATGAATACACAGACAGTTATCTTCTCCATAGACCATGAGCCTCTCAAGCACAGGGACTAGGTCTTAGAAATACTTGGATGCCCCAGGGGTTAATAAACTGTAAGCACTCGATAAATCAGTTCTGATGGGATGGATGAATGAGTGATAGGTAAGGGGCAGATGTGCCTGAGCAAAGAGGCACAGATACTTTAGGAAATACTGAGCAATGCACAGGGGCTGCCTTTTAATGCACAGCATTGTGGGGTCCGCAGAAATGCAGCCAGTGCCTGAACTTTGGTGGGTGTGCACAGGAGCTATGGTCAAACACACTTAGAAATCTCTTTTGTGTAGGGCTGGCCTCAACCTGGCCCCATTGGCACTGCCTTCCTGCTTTGGGGTGACCACACTGTTGAACCCAAAACTTGTGACTAGGAACCTGCAGGGTACAGAGGTTACTGGGGGGGTCCCAGAGTTGTTTTTAGGATAGTTTGGCTGGAAAGTCCCAGCTAACTTCCGCTCAGAGGTGGTCTGCTCAGCCTAGGAGTTTTCAATAAAAGCTGCCCTCTCTTTTCAGATGTTGGCTGAAATTGTGGTTTTAAGAAAACCTGAGAGCCTGAAGGCAGCAGCCCTGGGATAAGCCCTTTCTGTGGGCAGTTGGAACCTTTTGGTCCAGAGGAGAAGCCGTCCCTCGCCTGGACTTATGACCCGTGGCTTCGTTCCCGGCTTGCCCACCGAGTTCCACAAGATGGGCTCCTTCCGCAGGCCTAGACCACGCTTCATGAGCTCTCCGGTGCTCAGCGACCTGCCCCGATTCCAAGCCACCCGGCAGGCCCTGCAGCTGAGCTCCAACTCGGCCTGGAACAGGTAAAGGAGGCAGCCAGGTGTGGAGTGGGGGGCTGCCAAGGGCCGGGGCAGGGCCGAGGACTGGCTAAGCTTCTGCTGCTTCTGAGATCTCTGCTTCAGAAGGTCATGGTTCTAGAGGCAATTCATGAAGAGAGGGTGTTTTCCTACGGAGAATATATTTTAGTAGAGGCAGAGTGGACTACCGGGGGCCTCTGGGCTAGCATAGTTGGTTAACCAGCCCGGGACAGTTGGGTTGGATCTTACAGTTACTATTCATGCTCATTTGTCATATCCCCAACTCAGAGGACCCAAGGTGGGGGCCATATAAGTAACCTCAAGTCACCATCCACTTCTTTGGGAAGATAAGACAGGTATCTGTGAAAAGTTGAGCAGCATAAACCAGAGATCATCACCTAACCAATGAGTCACAGGTGGTTGGGAGAGGAAATACTGGGCTTGCTTTGTAAGGTGTCCAGCTGACCTTTGCATACCAAGCACTGAGTAAAAGAACTGATACTCTGTCTCGTGCTTCTGAGAGCCACTGTTTTTCAAATCAATATGCACTTACTCTTTGGATAAATTAAATGCACCATTATTTGAAAACATTATTGACTTCTTTTGGATCAGAAGTTTGGAGCATTATGGATTTTCTCAATGAACGAACCACTCTTATGATGGGGAGGGAGAAGGGGCTCTGAAATGTTTTGATGTTAACCGGGTCCTTGTTCTTTAAAAACAAAGGCCTGGAACCCTTGGCAAAGACAAGCTTGTAATCAGCTCCTTGTTGAAATACTGGGCTGGGGCCCCAGAGAAGGTGGGGTCAAGACTTCCCTGTTGGCTTCTATATGGTCAAGGGTTAACTGTACTGCCTGTACACCTCACAGGGTTGGGGATGGAAGGAGCAAGTGAGGCTAGTGCCAGGTGAGAGTCTTCTGGGGAAAGTACTATTAAAAAAAAAAAGGCAAGGAATGATCATTTCTTATTAGCCCAGGGCTGCCCTCTGAAGACAGGGCCTCCCAGGTGAAGGAGCCCCAGGCGTGGGTCAGCTGCTGCTTGTAGTAAACAGGATTGCAGACCCTTCCGGGCCCAGTGGTGCTGGCCTCGCAGTTTCCTGAGCCGGTCCCACTGCCTGCCCGTTATCATTGCCACTCCCCAGCAGGGCTGCCAGGGAGCTAGGTGAGGGAGAAGACTGCCAGCCTGCCAGGGGACATGGAGGGAGGGGCTGCTTTTGGGTCATCTTGACTTCAGTCTTCTTTCCTCTCCAGGCACCCTGGAAGGAAAACGATGGGTCCCAGGGATGGGAAATGTGGCCGTGTTTATGCCATGGGGTTTTGGCCCCTTCAGCCCCCTACGGCCCTGGGCTGCTCGTTGAGATGGCCCTGGGGAGGCAGATCCCCTAACCAGGGGTTGTTTCTCTTCCCTGCAGTGTCCAGACTGCTGTGATCAACGTCTTCAAAGGCGGAGGCTTGCAAAGCAACGAGCTCTATGCACTGAACGAAAATATCAGGTACGTACAGCCCAGGCCAGAGGCCACTTCCTGTGGGCCTGAGCTGGGGCAGAGGGGGCTGCCCCACCCGGAGCCTCAGCTTAAGTTTTGTTTTCTGCTTGGTTCTTGTTGCTCCTTCTGTCGGTTCTTATGGCTGTTAAGTTCGGAGACCCTTATCCCTCTAGACTTCTACTCCAGAGGGGATTTATCCATTTGTTCAAGTATGTAGAGTGTGTGTGTGTGTGTGTGTGTGTGTGTGTGTGTGGCCAGGGTAGAGGGTAGCTATCTTCTTTTTTGTTTTAAAGAATTTATTTATTTATTTTTAGAGAGTGGGAAAGGGAAGGAGAAAGAGAAAAACATCGATCAGCTGCTTCTCCTACATGCCCCACCTGGGGTCTGAACCTGCAACCTAGGCATGTGCCTTGACTGGGAATCCAACTGGTGACCTTTTACTTTGCAGGACAATGCCCAACCCATGGAGCTACACCAGTCAGGGCAGGTCCTTGAGGAGTTCATTGTCTTTCAGAATCTCAGTAGAGTAGTGTCAACTTTTCATTCATTCATTCACCAAATATTTGAGCCTCCCTATTGGCCAGGCACTGGAGAGACAACAATGAGCAAAGACAGATATGGACCTTGCTCCCCTGGAATTTATATTCCATCTGGGAGATAATCATTAGTCAACCAATCACACCTACAACATGTGGAAGTGCAGCTGTGACAGGTGCTGCCACAGAGCTGAGTGATGAAAGCACGTGTCATGATGACCTGGTCCTGCCAAGGAGGCCAGGAATGGGCTGTGATGCATCTGTGGAATCAACTAGGCAAACAGGGCTCCAGGTGGTGGGAACTGCAGGTGCAAAGGCCCTGTAGTGGCAATGAGCAAGGAACTGAAAGGAGACCCACGTGCATAGAGCACCAGAGGTTGGGTAATGGTGTGAAGTGAGGGCAGAGAGGCAGGTGAGTCTCCTCGGGACAGGAGGTTAAATACCAGGCCTTTTAATGCCCTGGTGTTCATTCCTGTCTGGTGCGTTAAGTACAAAACATCAAGGCAAAAGACCCAACCCTGGAGTGGGCAGAACAATAAACAAGGCCATTATTCAGGTCCTGTTTACACTTAGTCAAGACCCTGTCAAGGGTCAATGAGGTATTTTAAGAGCTCTGCTTTCATTAAAACCTTTAGAGCTCAGAAGTAAACAGAGTTGTGTTAAATTTCTACCCAGGGGCTTGAATTTCACATAATAATTACACAAATGTGGAAAGGGTCGATAAATATCATCTAGCCCAAGGCCTCCTTTCACACAGGAGGAAACTGAGGCCCCACGGAGCTGAGCGACAGAGATCAGCCAATCCCAGTTACAGGAGCTCAGTTTGACTCTAAGAACTAAGACCCTGGCCTCTCCTCTCTCTGAAGGTTCTTGAGCTCACAATAGAAGTATAAATAAAAAACGGTGACTCAGGAATGTGCTAATTGTTCCTCACTTCAGGAGACCAACCCTGAAATTGTATTTAAAGTCCTTGTTTGTGGGCAGCTAGGAAAAATACAGGCCTCGCCAGATTTCACCAGCCCTGTTAGCTCAGGGGCTGTTAACTCAGAAGCCTTCAGGTACCAAGCAGATCTTTCAAATGGGCGAGGCCTGAGTGCCAGGAGGTGAGAGCGCACCCCCTGCCCAAAGGGGATTACCCCAGCCGAGAGCAGGTTCAGTGATATCTTATTTGATTTCTCAAGAACAGGAAACTGGGATTTTTATATGAAATTTTCTGGATTTTAAATGTTGATAAATAATCCACATTTCCTCAAACATTGGTCCAGGCCAAACAGACACATCTGTGGGATGAATTTGGGCTATCAGCTTACCTGTTTATAAGGTCAGCTGTGGCATGCATGGGGGAGTCATGGCTGATGGGGGTGTCACATCCCAGAGTCTAGCACTAAGGCCACGCAAGGAGGGAGAAGGGAGCTCTAGGAACTCCCTAGGAAAAACTCTAGGCATCTTTTGCCTGCATGATCACATTTACCTCCTCACAGCCCCATGGGGCAACCATTGTCACCAGTGGTATAGCCACAAAATTGTGGATAAGAAAAACAAAATAGGCCTTGGCCAGGTAGCTCAGTTGGTTAGAGCATCATCCCAATATGCCAAGGTTGCGGGTTCGATCCCTAGTCTGGCACATATAAGAATCAACCAATGAATGCATCAGTAAGTAGAACAATAAATCGATGTTTTTTTTCTCTCTCTCTCATCTCTCTCTAAAAATCAATCAATAAAAAGACAATTTAAAAAACAAAATAACTTGTCTAACATCATGCAGCCATGAAGGGTGGAGTTAGGATTTGAACTCCTGTCTGACTTAGACACCTGTATTAGTTTGCTCAGGCTGCCATAACAAATACCATAGACTGGGTGATTAAACAATAGACATTTCTCACTGTCTGGAAGCTGGGAAGTGTGAGGAGAGCTGTCTTCCTGGCTGTCATCTTGCTTGTCCACCTGGCTTCCTTTTTATGTATACCAGGGGAGAGCAAGCTCTCTGGTGCCCCTGCTTAGAAGGGCACCAATCCCATTATGGGCCCCCTCCCCTCCTGACCTCATATAAACCTAATTACCTCCCAAAGGCCCATTTCCAAATACCATCCTATTGGCAGGGGTGAGTGCAGGGCTTCAATATGTGAATTAGTGGGAAGACACAATTCAGTTTATAGCAACACCTGTGCTCTTTGCACTATACTGTAGCGTCGGAGAGAGGCTTTAGGAAGAAGGGTTAAAGGGATGGTCTTTAACTTTCTGCCACCGTCTCTTTCATGAGCCTCTGAGCCCATTTCTCATGTGCTGTGATTCTTTTTTAAACTATTGATTATGCTATTACAGTTTTCCTGATTTTCCCCCTTTGCTCCCCTCTACCCAGCATCCTCCCCCCAATTCCTCAGGCAGTATCCCATCCTTGTTCATGTCCATGGGTCATGCGTGTAAGTTCTTTGGCTACTCTCTTTCTTATACTGTACTTTACATTTTCATGGCTATTCTGTAACTACTTATTTGTACTTCTTAGTCCCCTCAACTCTCACCGATTCTCCCACACCCCTCCGCCTATCACTTTATCTTTAACCTTTGGCATTTTCATTATGATGTGTCTTGGGGTGGGCTTCTTTGTGTCCATCTTGTTTGGACTCACTGAGCTTCCTGGACTTGCATGTCTATTTCCTTCACCAAATTAGGGAAGTTTTCTTTTATTATTCTTTCAAATAGATTTCAACTTCTTGCTCTTTCTCTTCTCCTTCTGGCACCCCTCTGAAGCAAATGTTGGATTGCTTAAAGTTGTCCCACAGGCTGCTTACACTATCCTTAGTTTTTTTTTTTTTTTTTGGACTCTTTTCTTCTTGTTGTTCTGATTGGTTGTTTTTTGCTTCCTTATGTTCCAAATCATTGACTTGATTCTTGAGTTCGACTCTACTTTTGTTTTCCTGTAAATTGCTCCTTATTTCAATTAGTGTATTCTTCATTTCTGACACAATCTTTTTTATGCTGTCGAGGTCCTCACTAAGTTCCTTGAGCTTGGAACCAGTGTTTTGAACTGTGCATCTGATGGATTGCTTATCTCCATTTCGTTTAGCTCTTTCTCTGGAGTTTTGATCTGTCCTTTCACTTGGGCCATGTTTCTTTGTCTCCTCATTTTGTCTCCTCCCTGTGTCTGTTTTTGTGTATTAAGTAGAGCTGCTTTGACTCTGCGTCTTGGTAGTGTGGCCTAATGTAGTAGGTGTCCTGTAGGGTCCAGTGGCACAGCCTCCCCTATTACCCAAGCTGGGTACTAGAGGTACACCCTTCTCATGGGCTGAGTACACCCTCCTCTTGTAGTTTAGCCTTGGTTGCTGTTGGCAGATCAATGGGAGGGATTTGTCCAGGCCAGTCAGCTGCAAGGATTGGCTGTGCCCTCTTACCACCAATCTCTGCCCTCCGTGGAGGATCAGCTGTGTAGGGGCAGGGTGGTGGTGATCCGACGAGGTCTGTAGCTATCCATGGGGTACACTGGGGTAGGGGTTTTCCGGGTGATGCAGGCCAAGATCAGCACCCACCTGTGTTTTGCCTGCGGCAATGCTGCCTGAGTTGTAAAGCAATCTGAGATGGCTGCTACTTGTGCTGGGCTTGGAGATTTCCAGGTGAAGCCAAGCTGTGAATCTAGGCTGCTAGTTCTGGGCCTGGGGCTCGCTGAGGCCAGCTGTTACTTGTTTGAGAGGATTTAGGAAGTTTTGAAGCATGAGCCAATGCCAGTTACTCATATGGAAAAGCAGTTTGGGTGGGCCAGTAAGTTGGGTGCAGCAGAGTCTCTGGGGATCTCCAAGGTGGGTCAAACAGTGTCAGCCATGTTGCTGGAATCTTAGATACAGTACCAGTTTGCTGGCTCTGTGGGAGGAGGGCCCAGAAAAGGGACAATGGCCTCTGCTCACCTTGATGCCAGATACCTCAGTTTCTCCCTGCATACCACTGGTGCCCCTTAAGCTGCCTCCCTGGCACCAGAGCCCAGAGGGAGTGAGTCTGAGCAGGTGGGTCTGTGTGTGGCTTCTTTAAGAGGAACTGCTTGGGGCTCCAGAAGTTTCTTCCACCTACTCAGTCCCCACTGGTTTTTGCAGCCAGAAGTTGTGGGGACTTATCTTCCTGGCATTGGAAACCTTGTCTGGGGGGCCTGGTGTGGGGCTGGGACTCCTCACTCCCAATATATCCCTCCCAAATTTTATCCACCACACATGGATGTGGGACTGGCCTGTCCCGCATCTGTGCCCCTCCTACCAGCCTGGATGAGTGTGGTTTCTTTAATTCGGTAGTTGTCAAACTTAACTCGATTTCTGGTGGCTCTGGTGGTTTATGGTGGTGCTGGTGGTTCTATATTTCAGTCGTAATTTTGAAGTGGTTTAGTGAAAAGGTAAGCCTTGTCTACCTATGCTGCCATCTTGACCGGAAGTCCCATGTGCTGTGCTATGATTCTTAACACAACCCTCTGCTGCTGGGTTTTGGGGGCTGCTGGATATTCTGCTCTATGTTTTGAGTGATTTTCAGGCTGATGGGAAGTACATATGGTTGGAGTTTGAAACTGATTGCTCAAATGTGAATTGATCCCAGAATAAGTCCAAGCTGTCCAAAACCAGAGCTTCTCTTACCCATGCTCTATACTGTCTATCCCTTGGCCCTAGGATGGTGGTTAGACCGGAACGTGAAATGTGTCCCAGGCCTATACATGACCTGGTCGTCCAAGTTGAATCAAGTGAGCTGAGCTGCACATGTGTCCACATTGCTAAGTGCCTACGTGGAAATAAACACAGCTGCCCTTTTTGCAGTAATTAAAATGCCAAAGAGACGTACTATTCTCTAGTTACATACAAATAGGCAGTTGGGTTTTGATTTTCCTTTTCTCTTCTTTTTCCTTTTGAAAAACTTGTTTGCAGAATAGATCCAGAAACTCTACGGTGTTGAGGCACGACCAGTGTTCAGTGCGCATGCGTGAGGGTGGGGAACAGAGGACGCTAGGAATATAGGGATGGAGATATGGAAGGAGAGAAGGTAAATTATTCTCAGGCCCATTTTTCAATCAGTTGTGATGGTTCTCTGTGCAAGAAGATCTGTGCTAGGTTTGGTAGAATTTTTTAACTTGTTAGGAGAGTAGCTTTTGGGTTCAAAGAGACTGGGGGTCACGATTAGACTAACTGTGGGACCTTAGGCAAAGCACTTGGTTTTTCTAAGTCTCTTTTTTTTCTTCCATATAATGGGGTAATGAGGTAGCGTTACCTCATGTTGGTTGGGTAGACCGAGATAATGCTAAAAATTCCATTAGTACGGCACTCAGTGCATAATATTATCCTGTTATTGTGAAAATTTAGCAATACTAAAGTGATAAATGATGGTGAGTGCCACCCATGGGCACACAGGGCAATGTGATGAACTTTCCCGTGCATAGTATAAAGATTTCTCTAGCAGTTTGGATGAGGCGAGCTCACTTTGAACTAGACAGGTCCTGGATGGGCCCCTCCAAGAATGTGCTGGACTTAACATGTGGGTGAGGCTCGGTTCTTCCAAGGAGAGCCAGCTGTGTCTGCCTCCTTTCCGCAGAGAAAAGAACAGAGGAAATGACTCTCTCAGTTCTCCATTTTACTCAAGCCAAACAGTAATAAATTTTCTTGGATTGTTCAAGTCCAGTGTCAAAGCCTCAGTCAATCAGTTTCCCCAGGTCACTCCCGCCAGCCCTGACCTTCTTTCTAACTGTGGCGTTAGTAATATTCTCTGGGAAAAGTGAATTCCTTTAAATACAGGCTGTGGCAAAAGGAGGTTTACAGTTGTTTGTATGGAAAATAATATAATAATTAATAAATAATAATACAAGAAAGAACTCCTTGTTTCATGTACTCACACTGTAAACCTACTTTTGCCCCACCTTGTATTAGCCTATACAAATGATGACCAGGCAGGTAGAAGTTTTGTGTAACTGGGTCCTTAAATGCAGTCATTACAATTAGTCCTGTCTTCTAAGATATATCATCAAAAATGAACTCCAGTATGAATTTTAGCAGGTAGACTTTGGGGTAGCTATGAGGAAGAACTGTGGACTCAGGATGGTTAAATTCTAAAACACATTATGAGATCAAGAGAAGAGGGGGAGACCTTTTAAGAACAGATTCATCAGGAATGTCACACCTTGATAAAGTGGCAAATTTTACCTGGATAAAAGTCAGCGTACTCGCTCTGTCAATAGGAAGACCATAAATCCAAGTAGTTTCTACTGAAACTGCCTTCGAAAGCAGGATGTACACAACTGTGTATCCCTAAAGGCAAGGAAACAATGACCTTTCAGAGTAGATACAGTCTAGTGAAACAGAGTACATGTGGGCTGGTCATCACAACTTACCATCCGCCCGCCCTGAATTACCATCTGCTCTGGCCCGGGCTGGCCCCGTGTGTCTTCTTGATTTAAATTCGCTGTGGGACACTGATGTGGTTTTTAATGCCCCTCTCCTGTCCCCATCCCGAGGTGGCTGCATTTTGGCCATGGGGACAAGTCTGAGTTAGCAGTTTGGGTTTCATGAGCTTTCCCAAGAACAAGAGTGGGCGAACTCTGTGACACTGGAGCACACTCTTTCCAAACATTCTTTTCAGCCAACTATTCTACTGATTGTATGTGACCAAGAAGAATTAGAAAAATGTGAGAAACCTATGATTTGTGTATACTGTTTCCTATAAGAACCGATGCAAGGAGGTTCTTCAAAGTGCTTTCACTTTTTGATTGGCTGGAGTGTGTGTGTAGGGAGGGAGGGGTCATTGATTTTCTTATTGATGACTTAAAAAAATTTTTTTTTATCTTCACCCAAAACATTTTTTCATTGTCTTGAGGGGGACGGGGAATATTGATGTGAGAGAGAAACATCAATTGGTTGCCTTCTCATATGCACCCTGACCAGGGATCGAACCTGCAACCTGGGTATGTGCCAACTGGGAATCGAACCTTCTTGGCCTACAGGATGACACTCCAACCTACTGAGCCACACCGGCCAGGGTGTCTTACTCGTGTGTTCAATGGATATTTGTGGAGTGCTCTGCCAGGTACTGGGCCAGTTTGCAGGGTAGCCACTGAGGTAGGTGGTTCTCATCCTTGGACGGCTTACTGATGAGTGAGAGAGGGAAGCTGAGCAGGCAGTTAACTGTGTGGTGTTTTAAGTGGGGTGATGGCTGAATCCTGAGTGCTGGGGAAGTGAGGAGGATGGGCACATAATTAGATTTGGATTAGATGCCTCAGTTGAACTCTGAAGGATGAGCAGGTAGGAGGTCGGTGGAAACCGTCTTGCCATCTCTCCATGCCCTCCCACCGCCTTGTTCTCCCTCGCAGCATTTTGTTGCTCTTCAGTAATAAAAATGCTCAGCGATGAGGTTTTCCGGAAACCAGAGATGAGTTATCTGCAGCTGGCCTGAGGCAGGAAACTGACATTTTCCTTCTCTGTCCAACCACCTTGCTTCTCTGTTCTTGCTGGGAGGGAGGTGTCATGAAGGAAACCCCAGAGGTTTTCAAGGAAAGAGGAGGTTCCAAGAATTGTGTTTAATCGTTGACAGGTCTGCGTTGAAACATCCTCCTTCAGAGTCAGCTGGCTGCCTGAGCCCGCAAAGGGAAATCCACCTCCAATTTTTCCGTCTCAGTAAGGGAGTCTCAGGGACCCACAGCTGAGAGAACGGCTGGGAGGAGATGAGAAGGCGGAGTACACCAGTCTCAGTGAGATTCCGTGAGGTAATTTATGGTAATAGCAGACGTTTGTGTGGTGTTCAGTAGGAGCCATGCTTTAGATACAGTCCCTCTTGTCAAACTCACCACATCCTTTTGAGGCAGCTGCTATATATTCCTGTCTTACAGAGGGGGAAATTGAGGCACAGAGTGCTGGACTAACTTGCCCAGAACTGTTAGCTCGTTAGTAGTAGAGTCGGGATTTGAACCTGAGCCTCCTGTGTTCTTAAAAGCGGTATGTAGGCTGCAAGAGGTACACAGAGCTGGCATTGTCCATATTAAGCCCTGATGATCTGGGACATAGATGCATTATAGATCATAGGTTGGGAGGGCCCTAATTTGGACCCTAGTTTGGGAGAGTGGAAGTAAGATCTTCTCTTGTTTTGGGCCAGGTGACTCTGCCTGTGTGTTGACACATTTTGTCTGCTCTGGTTAAGAAACAGACTTGACTTTGAGGGACAGGATGGATAGTTAGAAGGAAGTAGTAAGTCCAAAATCTCTAGGGCTGCTCCATGTGGTGGTTGTCTTGCACAGTGTCTAGAAATATAGACGTCCCCCCTAAAAATCCGGGGCTCTCTGGGAAGTTCACATCGGGCCATGCTGGACCCCAGTCTGGCCTGGTACTGGTCAGCGGGGGGCTGGAGCCTGGCTGCTGGGAGGAGTTTGCTGCAACCCCCTGGCCTGTGCCCGCTGGCCTCAGTGGGCATGGGAGGTACCGCTGGCTATGCTCCAGGTGCCTTAATTGGAGTTGGAATCTTCCAGTGTATGGTCCAGACAAGACTCTGAGCATCACGCTTCTCATCTGCAAAACGGGGATAAATCCCACCTTAAGAGGCTGTTGGAGAACTCTCGACACTGTGTGCCAACAGCCTGGCATCTCATGTGAACCGTAATTAGGAGCTCAGTAAGCACTCTTTGTTAGTTTTCTCCATCTTTTCACCATCCCCGCTGCCACCCACAGGGGTGCAGACAGAAGAGAGGTGCAGGATACTAGCATTTTACCTGAGCCATGGACACCACCTTTGATGGGTCCCCATAGAATGGACCCCAGAAGGATAGAGGTGTTTTCATGTGTTGTTGCTTGAAACACATCCTGTTGCAGAAGTGAGGAGAGTCATCTCTGGAGGACTTAACAGTCAGGTTGGACAGGTACTGACCAGCTATGGCATTGGGCGCAGGATCCCATAGGTCCCCTGCTTTTCATGGGTCAGGAGGCCCAGCAGGATCCCGCCAAGGGGTGAGGGCAGAGGGTCTGGGTACTTGGGGGCAGCCCCTAATTGCCAAATGGCACAGAAATATTTAACAACCAATAGGCTGTCCCCACTTGCACTGACTGAATGAGCCCTGTGGCACCTCATCCTTTGGGACTTTGCTGCCTTGGGTTTTGTCCTGTGTGCAAGGGACATTGCGGCTCCTATCGAGGTGATTTCTCTATGTCATTTCTGCCGCTCCCCACTCTCCTGCCCTCCTATCATCCCAGCACCTCTCACCCAGCTGGACCCCAGCTCCAGCAATGCCGCCTTGACCTTCAGGCCCACAGACGTGGGAACGTGGGTTGACAAGCCTGTGAGGGGCAAGATGGTGGGTCTGTGTAAAAACAGGAAATCCTGTCATCTGGGGTGCTGTCTCACCCGGTCAGTCTGGGAGGGACAGGGGATGAGATAATACAGACCAGTGAGTGGTTCCCCATTTTTTTTTCTATTGTGGTCCTTTTGGCTTCTGACTGAACTTCATGGCCCGCTTCCCTTTAGGGTTGGGTCCCACCTAAGTGTTCCTTTCCCATTTGTCTCAGGTCCCCACTTCCTTCTGCTTCTAGCGCAGTGGCTGCTGGTGGTGGTAGTGGTTAGCGGCAGGATTCTGTTTCCAAGTGAAGCCTGGCATTTGGAAGTCCAGGTGTGAAATAGATGAACTGGGAGCTGCTGAAGCTGGGATGTTGCTTCCACCACAGCCTCCGGTCTCCGCAGTCTTTGCCCCAAGCTCTGCCTCGATCATCTTAATTCCACCTTTTATCAGGGTGGTGTGGCCCCTGCTCTGTGCCCCCTTCATGAGCTTCACCTGTGTCCTTAATGCCAGGTAAGCTGCTAGTCTGGTGAGACTTTTAAGGAGATGCTGGCGAGCAGTAAATGGACTAATTAGAGGAGTGTGGGCTTCAGGGTCAGACAACCTGGACAGATTGCCATGGTAGCCAACACTTGCCAGCGTGGCTGTGTGCTGGGCACTGTTCCAGGAACTGACTGGTCTAGGATTACCCTATACTGCCGTGAATAATACGCACCCATGTTTTTGGCCCAAACTTTCAGGAAAAAAAAATCTTTCGTTTTAATTTTTTAAATTCAATTATTTATTTATATTTAGATACTTGTTTTTTGTATTATAAAGGAATTTTAGCGTTTATTTCTGAACATAGTATGGTACAAGAAATTTTATGTGACAAATAATTACAAAACAGAAGAACAGATACAAGGTACAAGAAATCTTAACAAGAATTAAAAACATTTATATAGATACGGAATTACTATTACCCATGTATAATGCACATCCTTATTTTTCCCTCAAAAATTTGGGCAAAAGTATGTGCATCCTACTTGGCAAAATTCCTCTAGCCGTTGCAACAATCCTGTGAAGTGGGTATCTCGTTATCCCTAAATTCCAGTTGAGGGAACAGGCCCAAGGGACTCACCTGGGAAGTGAACCTGCACAGCTTACCGCTCAAGGCTGCCACTAAGCGACGACAGTCGGGCTTCAGGCCCAGGAGGCTGCCTCCAGACCCTTGCAGTCAGTGAGGCTGCTCTCTGTTGTGGGCACAGGGCGTGGGGGCTCGTTTCCTTTTGTACAAGAAGTGGAGATACTACTATTACTGTACAGTTTTGTTTCAGGCTTAAATGAGGAAACTCACGTACCGTGTTGACAACGGTGCCGCTGCTTAGTGAGAGCTCAGTAAACTTTAACTGGGGAAAAATAGACCCCAACAGAGGAGCAGTTTGGTTTTTATTTTTTATTCATTTATCTGTCTGTCTGTCACCTATTTTTGCTCCAAGAATGCTTCCTGTTTCCCAGGAAAAAACCTGAGGAAAGGGTGGAAGGGAGGCTGCGGGATGCTAGGCCCCTGTGCCTGGCAGGAACATAGGTCCTAGAATCGAGATTTTCGTTTCTTTGTATCCAAGGAACCACAGAGCACAGGCTCTTTAATCCTGTTGCTTTGATCCTGCTTTTCTCTTCCTTCTCGTGCTCTGCAAACTGAACTGGGTGGCTGAGTGAGAAAGGGTGAAGGCGAGTTGTCTGTCCCTCTGTGATTTTAGGTCTGTGCATCTCTAATGCCTGGACACTTTGACCCCTAATTTTTGGAGAAGAGGGTGCTCCTGAGAGAGTAGCCCTGATGGGAAGAAATCACTGTCCAAGATCAGTCCCATCCTTTCCCTCCAGCACCCGGCACCATGGCTAATGCATCACGGGTTTTCAGTAGAGAGTTATGATTCAATGCTTTCATTCACAGGGTCCCTATTCTCTATCGGTTGCTCTGCCCTTTTTTGGAGGGAAGCTACTGCCGAGTTCCTCGTGGAGGTGGTGCATCGAGTCAGAGGGGTGGAAAATCCCTCTTTCTCTCAGTTCGGCTAAGACCAGGGTAGTTTTTCAGAAGTGCTTTTTCCTTGTAAACCAACTGCAAACAGAATAAACACGAGGTGTAGAAATAGAAAGTGGATTTTGCAGTATGATTCAGCTGCAGTCTGTTCCCAGGTTGGCTGGGCCACCTGTGCCCTCTCCTCGCCCCTTCTCTCTCTCAGTTAAGTTCTTGGGTTACCGGCCCATGGGGGGTTCGGGCTGGGAGGTTCTTAGGCCTGTGGGGTTCTCTGATACCCCTAGGACAGTCTGCTTCCCTTCATGGGAACCCCCTCCCACAATTTCTTCTCGGCTTTAAGCCATCCAGGTAACCTTGGTGGCAGTAACTGTTAATTCAAAAGAAATGTGTAATGGTTTTAAATAGGATTGTGTTCCTACGGAACACAATTTTAAATATATAATGACCTATATGGTAAAGAATCTCACTTTCTGGTGTCCCAGAAACTCAGTTCCCATTTCCGCCCCCACCCCAAGGATGATACTGTAACAATTGTTTATTGTCTAGTCTTCCAGAGCTTCTTTATGTCTACATAAGAAATATTGCTGGAAAAGTGGCTGGGGATACTCAACCCTTTATACAAGGCCCACGGACGACATGGTATAGTGTCTGCAAGTCAGCGCCCCCGAACTTCAGGGAATAAAGTTTGCTAAGGGTTCTGTTGCCCCCCCCACCCCAATTTCCAGCAACAGCTCCAACCTTCTCCACCCTCTTACTTGGGGAGGTGGAGAGAAGGAGACAAAGCCCAGTGCATTTATACATAATTTTAAAAATGTGTGTGTGTTGTATGTGTTTAAAAATCAAGGTGTTATATATTTCAGTGTCAAGGGCCTCCTGGAAGGCAAATCACATAGATATTACAGAATAGCAAGTGAGAGCCATTTGACAGGTGACTGTTGGTATTGCGTAAATAAAAATGTGTCTCTCTCTCTTGTTCTGCATCATGCATTTTTCTTTTTACTTCATGAAACTCAGATCTTTTCATAGCATTACTTAGAGCACTTCTCCATTCCCTTTTGTTTTCTCCCAGCTGCACAGAATCCCATGGTCTGAATGAACCATAATTTTTCTGCGAGCACTTCAGTGATGCACATTTATGCTGATTCCTGTGTTTTGCTGCAGTGAAAGCTCTGTACGCAGATGCAGTGACCTTGTCTAACCCATAACCTGCTCAGACAGAAATAAGATGGGACTTTGTAAGGGACCGAGGAGCTTACTGATTTGCCCTCCCAGGATAAGAGAGAGTTGACTTAAATGGTCAGATAAGGTCAACTCTGTTCAGGTAATTCTATATGACGATACCTAGTGGCAAAGGTTTTGAACTTGGGACTTGATAAAAGGACAAATGTGTGGTCCTCTTACCAAACCTGGCTATAGTCCACTACATCCAAAGTATAGAAGGCAGATTCCCACACCTGTGTCTGGTCCCTTCTTAGTAAAGGGCGAGGATCACCCTTATCAGTGTGGTGGAAGCCCTCTGGGTCCTGCTGCATTATTCTCACCCATCACCATCTCGCCGCCCCTGGTATGGCTGCTTGTAGTTGCAGAGTCCTTTCTGCTCAGCCTTTGTCTGGGCAGTTGCATCAAGTTCACTCCTTAGTGTCTGTTCCGTTATGATCTGATTCCTACCTCCAGCTTTGTCTTCCTGTGATGCTCTGCAGAATTCCAGCTTGGCCATGGCCTTCTGCAGCCCTGGCTGCACCGTAAGGAGCCATGCTGTCCCCCCTCACTGCAGCCTGTAGGCTTTCTGGCATCCCTAAGAGGTGCCGGGGGAGACCTCTTGGATTTCCCAGTGGGGTACTCCATGATGGAACATTGCTGTGAAAGATCCCTGGGCAGTCATCGCCTTCAGCCCCAGTTAACGACTGTTGCACTTGGGTAGATCCTTCTTCCACCTTGTTCCAGGAGGGGCTCCATGGTTCCTGACCTCGAGCCTCCCCTGCCTCTGATAGCTTTCTCTCTCCATTTTACCTGACGCATCTTGGTGAGCGCACGGTTTTCCCAGCGTGGGTTCCCGAGGATACTAATGCCGTGTCATTGGTCTCTGGGTCATGTTAGTTGCTCAGCATTGTGAATACTAAGATTTGCCGGGGAAACTGTTTGGGGTAGCCCATTAATGGGACTAGTTTTTCCCCATTTTGATGAAGCTTCTTCATCTCTGGCTTGGAAACTTCAAATGGCCATGAAGACTTAGTTGGGAGATGTCTTCCCTCAGAAGCAGCCTCTCTGCCTTCCTGTTTCAAAGCTCCATCAGGGGCTGCCCACTGGGTTTGTTTCTTAAGAGTCACTTCTAGCCTCAAACAGCTCCGATGACCTACCTGCTGTTGCCCAGTGACTGATGCAGCCTTCTGTCTCTGTCAGACCTGCCCTTATCTGGGGGACCCCCTGGGTTCTGTTGATGGGGTGGCCTTTCAGGAGCTTGCCATTAAATTGGATCTCAAAATGTAGTATCTGCCACAGACACATTTCCTGTCTGGGAAAAGGAAGGTATTTTCCTTGCTCAACACATATTTGCAGCTGTCCAGGGCTCTTTCTGGTACAGAAATTTAGATTGTGGGTATCTCTTTCTTCTGTCTCAGTCCCTCTGTGTCTGTGTTCTGCAGAGAACGCCATCTCGCTACAACTTCCTGTTTACCCTACACATGGGAATGTGTTTCTAGGGGGGAGTTTATACCTAGCAGGTGTTGTCAGAAGCGTTTTCCTCCTTAATAACCATGGCTGGCGGGATGAGTAACTGAATTCGTTTGAAGTCCTGAAGAGCGTACACCCAGGGACCTCACTGGACCTGGGAGCCAGTTTTTCTTGTTTTTTGCTCCTTCACCTGGTTTGGATCAAATTAAAGAAAGAGCAGGAG
The DNA here is from genome assembly GCF_022682495.2 of Desmodus rotundus. Taxonomy (NCBI): domain Eukaryota; kingdom Metazoa; phylum Chordata; class Mammalia; order Chiroptera; family Phyllostomidae; genus Desmodus; species Desmodus rotundus. The sequence continues at coordinate 20,433,206 of NC_071391.1, read as the reverse complement.
GGAGGGTCCCATGAATTGTCGCAGAGAGAAGGAAATCTGGTGCCAATATGCCTATTTTTAATTTTTTTAGCACTTAAAACTCTTTAGACTTGTCTTGTGATTGTATTTATTAACGTGCTATCCACCCCTCCCACTCCCCCCAGAATGGAAGCTCTGTGAGAGCAAAGACTGAATCTATCTTGTGAATGTCCACGCACCCGGGCTGGAACCACCTCCAGTGCATAAAGGGCAGCTCAGTCACTGCTGCTGGGATAAATAAGCCTTGCCCTCCCCATTGTGGTCCCCTTGTAGGACTGCCTCAGTCCCTTGGGGATGGGCAGTGAGAACCCCCAAACCATGGCGCCAGGTCAAATGTCTCCAGTGGATTTGGAGGAGGATGGGGTGGGGATTATGGGAAAAGATATTGAATTTTCAGAAGGTCTGGCTTTGAATCTTAACTGTGCCACTGACTTACTGAGGGGGCTTCTCTGAACCTCAATTCTCAATTTCTTTATCCGCACAGGAGGGGTAATAATGGACCCTTCCTCCATACACACATACTTTTCCATCTTCGGGTGAAGAATGCATGAAAAATGCATTTTAAACCATAAAGCGTGCAACTGTCGGGGCTTGCAAAATTGTGGTCTTTTTCTTCCTTGGTTTTTTGTTTGTTGGTTGGCTTGTTTCACATGAAGCAAGGGGCCCTGACCTGCCTCCACCAACTCTGCTCGTTAGGGTCTCTGGTGGCTGCCTTCTTGAGAAGGCTGTCCATGTGAAATAGGGAGTGGATCCCCCTGTAAGATTTCCATCACCCCGATTCTCTGATACCATGGGCGGGGTGGTATTACCAGGGCCAAGGAAAGTGTGCCCTTCGGAGGCCCGATCCTGGTCCCTGTCATTGGACAGCCCTCCATCATTGTCATGCATCTGTGCCCTGGACAGAAGGAGCTCTACCTTCAAGGGCTGCTTGACCGTGTTTCTCTTTCCTCAGGCGGCTGCTGAAGAGTGAACTTGGATCGTTCATTACAGACTATTTCCAGGTAAGCTGGGGGGTTGGGGGAGAGCCTGAACACCTGTCATTATAGTGCGTGTGGGAACGTGTACCTAAAGGGATGGCCGATACTGTACACCCGGGCATTTGATCAACATCCAAAATTATATACTCAGGTTCTTACTGTGCCCAGGAGGCAAGTGTGGTGTCTGCTCTTATGGGGATTATAGTCTTGGGCAGTGGTTCTTGGGCTTTTTGGTCTCAGAACCCCTTTATGCTCTTAAAAATTATACCTATTTGGATTATCTCTACCTATCTTCATATTAGAAAGTAAACCTGAGGAATTTGCCAACATGCCTTAATTCACTTAAACAATACACCCATTATATTTTAGCATGAACAATTTTATGAGAAGTAACCTGCATAATAAAAAATAGAAGAGTGGCATTATTTTATATGTGTGCAAATTTCTGCCGGTGTGGCTTCTTGGAAGATAGCCGAGTCCTCCTGTCTTCTTCCCGCGCAGTCTGTTGGGATTCTGGATGTTGTGTGGTTTCTGGATGACTCCACAGTACGCTCACGGAGGACGCGAGGGAATGAGAGTCTGGCATTATTAAGGAAACAGTTTGACCATGTGGAAAAGGCTGGGGAGATCCACACTTTGAAAGCAGCTTTTCTAGTGAAATTCCCTCCCGTACCTCTATATGGTCCATAACTGGGTTAATTATATGTATCCTTTCGCCAAGTTATTTCTTGTCGATAAGCCTCTTGGTCTGTTCTGTTAAAGACAGAATTGCGTCAGATGACCTAACATTTCTCTTGCCTAAACCCTGTTGCTATGGGGCAAATGAGGTCAAGGTTCCAGGTTTGATTGGAAGAGGTTTCTAACGCACTGATACAGCTGCCTTTGCAACTCTGCCCAAAGGCACATGGAGGGAGGGAGGGAGGGAGGTATTGTGTAGCACCTGAACGCAGTCAGCATGCCCGCGTATTGGCCTTGGGCAAGGTGTTTCACTGCTCTGTGCCCAGTTTCCTCATCTGTAAAATGGGAATAAAAATATGACCTACCTTATAGGTTGTTATATGGTTTGTATGAAATTACACATGTAAAGCACTGGGCCCTTAGTGGATTGCAGGGGCAGCTTATGAGATTGGTCAGGAGCATGGCCCTCAGACTCAGGCTTCCTGGCTTCAACACCCATCATAGCCACTTACTAGCTGTGTGACCTGGAGCAAGTTGCTTTACCTCTCTGTGCTTTAGTTTTCTGTTTGGTAAGAAACAGGGGTCATTGGACCTAACCTTATAGAGTTGTTGTGAGGACTAAGTAAATTATTACTTATAAAGTGCTGAGAACAGTGACTAGCACAGAGTAAGACTGTGGTATTAGTTACATTTCTCTATGTTCATATTTCTTATTCTAAAGTGTGATCCACCTCTTTTAATGGGAAAGTGACAGAAAAATCTGTAACATCGTGGTTTCAGGTTGGTGGTATTCTGTATCCAAGGAGTACATACTTCTAAGACAGTTTAAAGAGGTTTTAGGCTTTAAAAACCGCACAGGCATGCTTCTGTTTATTTTTTCTTTTTACGATTCAGGAAACAAACTTTTATGTGACCGTATGAGAATAACAAATGTCAGTCGTCACACACACACACAGTGGGAAGTGGCTGCTCCGAATGGGGACACAGCAAGACCCCACAGAAGCCTGGGATTCAACTGGGTCAGCTGCTTCAGCGGCTTGAAAGAGAGCTCCTGCCCTGGGAGAGATGAACATAAAGATTAAGAAAGAGATAATTAGTCACAAATGTGAATCATTTCAGCTGCCCTTGACTCAAAGGTCAGCATTGTCCTCAACTCCCTTCTCTTGCTGCCTCTAGTGATTGACTTTTAAATCCAGCTACAGAGAAGTGGTTTTTCCATCAGTCTTGGAGAAGCCTGCCCCCAGCTGCCTTCCTTGTTGACATTTAAAATAGGCAGGGGTTGGTGTGGTTTTGATCAGGTTTTAAATGTCAAGTCGCCTTTTGGCTTCAGGGGCTACCCTGAGGATGGGTGGGGAAGGGCATTTGGGTGGGGACTTGTTTATCAGAGGAGGCCTTGAGGTTTGCTGGGCGGTGAATGCTGCTTTCAAAGTATGCCAGACACTTAACAGCTAATAACCACGTGCCATTTTTCTACTGAGAGCCTAATCAGGGAGACTGCTTGCTGAATATTGAGTCCCTGGGTGCTGGGGCTGCATCCTGGTTTTCAGAGTTTTGAATCGGGGGTTTTCCTTGGTGTAAGGTGTTAGCCGGGAGGAAGGCTGTCCTAGACACTGCTTAAGTGTAGTTTTCAGTCTCATGTGAGCATGGAGCCTTTTTTAGTTTTACCTGTGTTTCGTCCTAGGTACATAGGAAGTTCCGGGTACATAGTAGACAGTCAGTGATGCTTCTTAGGGGGAGCGGGTGGGGTTGTCCACTGCTGGCAGGTGAGGCGTTTTAGGTGGTCCATGCAGCGGCATTAAATAACACTAGCCCGTGTGGTGAGGAAGTGTTTCCCTTCCTTGTTTCCCTTTAGTGCTTCCGATGGTGCCTGGGAGAGCCATGGTTTGTGCTGCTGTCTCATACGTTTCTGCAAGCCTGGTGGCCTCCCTTGTTTAAGGAGGAGAGAGCAGGCCTCCCACTTAGTGTCTTCAGCTGGGGACACTGTTTAATTAGGATTTTACAAACCATTTTGTTTGCGTTGAGTTGATCGTTGAGTTGCACTCTATTTATGGCAAACGACGTTGCTGTCGTTTCCTTTTCAAACATTAATGCTCTTTAAAAGTGGGTCCATTTGTAATATAGTATAAAAGAATAATCGTGTAGGCAACCCTGGCTATGGCCACATTGTGAGGGCAGTTCAAGAGACACTCAGGTTTGGAAAGCCCCATGCTGGGCCCTGCTTGAAAATGGGCTGATTCCAAAGCAGAGCAAAGAAGAGCTGTCCCTGCGAGCAGGAAAACCCGGAAGGGAAGGCTTACAGAGGCAGGCCTTTTCGTTTGACTAGCAGATGTAGTTTCAAGAAAAAAGTCAGCTGGGCTCCCCCAAAAGTTTGTTCCTCTGGCAGGGAGGTGGGATGAAGGTCTGGGACAGGTGAGGAACAGAACCCAGGGGTGGACAGGTAAGACCCCAAAGCCATGCATGTGGCTGTTGGGGAAGGTCCTGAATGGGCTGCCTGGCACTGGGCTTCTCCGTGTGGAACAGGATCAGAGGGGAGCCTCCTGGCCTTCCGCATTCAGCGATGAAGTCCATCTCGTCCCAGAACCCTAACCTGATATCACCCGCCACTTACAAAGCCATCTCCGTGGCTCTGCTTTTGAAGGCGAACATGGTTCATGCTGCAGCTTTAAAGAAAGACTCATAGGAGGAATATCTCCAGTGGAGAATAGTGAAAATGCCCCGAGGGGAGGCAGGGGGAGAGCGGGTAGAAAATAGGGCTTATCTCCTGTCGCATGCTTGCATGCACAGAGTACAGACCACTCTGTCTGCAGCGGCGGCGATTTCCATTAGACACTGGCTGGAGGAGTCTTTGACATTTCCATCATTGAGTTTTCTTTGCCTCTGTCTGTTCTGAATTGCGCCTGGAAAGAAAATTGGGGTTTCTAAGAGGAACTCTGTATCCTGGAGAAACCTCCGAGGGCTAACCGGTTCCTTACAGCTTTGGAAACCGGTGATGTGAAGTGCTTTGCATTTTTCTGTCATGTAATTAGGTACCTTGGTGGTTCAGGCCATGGCGATGGGAGCGTTTTCACTTCTGTCATTCTGCCTCTGCTGGCTGCACTGTGTTCATGAAAAGCTTTCCTTCAAGCCCAGAAAGTTCAGTTTCTTTTGTTTGGAGCTAGTTTTGCCTGATAAAGAAATTCAGTCTGTAGTCAGTGGCTAGCATTTAGGAAAAGGGAAAATTAGTTACCACAGTTGCCAATAGGTCACAGGCCTGGTAATGTTTGATATAAATATTTCCATTTGCCACTCATGTCAGTGAGAGATCCAGAAGGCCTGTGTCCCCTTAGCTCATTATTATCAGGGAAGATTCACGGGGCTCATGGTGCATGACAGAAAGCTGGAGGAAGGGACCCAGTGTCCCTGTTGCCATGGAGTGTGAAACTGAAGACAGCGCAGAGATGAGGATGTGTCCACACAGGTAACATACTGCATGGTGTTAACTGAAGACCTGAATGGATGCTGAGAGCCTAGGAACAGGCCCTGAATGAACATATTTTGGAGGAACAAAGATGGGACTTGGAGGAATCTATAGTGAGTTAGGTAGAGAGATGATAAAGCGTGGGGAAAAGTTTTTGGTGCTTTTCAAAGCCACCTTAAATAGGGAGGAAAAGCTTCAGCTCTTCTTTGATCAATCTGGGAAGGCTCTTAAAGTGAGTGGAATTCCCAAAGTGGAAAAAGAGATAATTAGGTGGATAGAGGGTTGTACGGGACAATTCACATATACTCTGCTTTGAAGGTACAGTTGGGGCCAGTAGACAAAAGGGCTTGGAGCAAGAGGAGCTGGGCTCTGGGGAGAAGACAAGAAAGGTGAGAAGGTCACTAGAGGTTGCATTTGGGATTTGGCCAGGACTTAGAAGAAAGGCATTGTGGCGGGGGGGAGAGTGGGGTGTCGCCAGTCAGGTTACTGTCACGGGTGCTGCCTGCCAGGCAGGGGTTCCCTTTCAGCAGCTTTATTCTACTTATTCTCCCTGGCAGTTACTTGAATTTTGTGCAATTATTTGAATATTTTTTATTACACTCTTCTCAAATTTTATGAAGATAAATGGAAAGATGAATCTTGAAACCGATAACCATAGGGCTTCCTATAATTGAGATAAAGATGAAAATCAGTAGGCATGCTGAAGTGGCAAGTCTTTAGCCTCATTGGACTGAGGTTATTGCACATTCAATTGTTAAAGAAGGAACATGTAGGTACAAAGTACCGAAAATACATCACCCAAAGATGAGCTTCGGATATGCGCTTAATTGGGGATTTTATAATCCTTTTTAGCTTTATGGGAACAGAACGCCTCCTTATATCCTGTAAGTGTCTTGTTCCACGTGAGTCCATGTTTTCAGGAACCCATTACATGTGAAATTGGGTGACTTCCTATGGACTGAACAAGGAATCCAGGAGCCAGCAGGGATGTGGGGGTGCGGTGGGAGGCAGGGATGGACACTGGAAACGAGGTGTTTAAATAAGTGGGAACGTTCAGCAATTCAGTGACCATGAGAAGTAAAGACTGAGAGGCGTTGGAAGGGCTGAGAGGACAGCCCTTCTATTGGTTGGAGAGGACAACTTTCTCCGGGGTTGTTGAAGAGCTACAAGGATGGAAATAATGATATTAGTAACATTGGCTAACACCTTCAAGATTTATGTGCCCAGCATTGTTCTCAGCTGGTGGTTCTCAAAGTGAGGTCCCCAAACCGGCATCTTCAGCATCACCTGGGAATGCGTTGGAAAAGCAAATTCTCAGGCCCCACCTCTGACTGACTGACTCAGAAACTGGGGGGGGGGGGTGTCCAGCAGTCTGTTTCAGCAGGTCCGCCATGATTCTGATGCACACTCAAGTGTGAGAACGGCTCCAAGCATCTCTCCTGTGCTAAGTCACTTACTCTTGATAGTCGCTGGGGATGATTTTATTACTAGTTTGTAGATCCTGCAACTGAAGCTCAGAGAAGGAAGATAGTTATCGAAGACCATACAACTAGTAAAACATAGAGGAAGATCAAACCCAGGCTGCCTGGCTACAGATGAAAAGAATTTGGATTATACTTTATTAAAATACCCTTAAGACATCCCCTGAAAACTCCATAGAAGAGAAATTTCAGTGTTGGTGGGTTTTTTTTTGGGGGGGGCGGGTCCAGACATTGACTGTTTTCCTGCTTCCTCATAAAATAACTTTTAAAAAAAACCCACATTCACCTTTTAATAACCACTGATTAGGTGCTGAATGAAGAATTAGTATTTGTATCAAGTTGTTAATCTTCTTCATTCTCCATCTGGGGATTTCTTTCTGGTCTCATCACACCCACGCACACACCAGAACTGATTTATTAGGGACTCTCTGGGCCTGGGGGTGAGTTGTGTTTATAAGACTTTTTGTGGCTTACCTAGGAAGGCATGAGAGTTCACAGGAAATGTAGGCATCCTTACAGATGATGGCTGTACTTTCAAAGTCACGAGGGGAAAAATGGAGGCGGCCCGTGATTTCCATCACTGGCCAACAACAGGAACTTTTGTAGACATTGATGTTCCTGGAAGCAAATGCCTGGAGTGGAATCGTTGGTTAATACGAGTTCTTGGTAGGCGGAGTGGCACACTACCAGACCTCTCTGGGGTGGAAAAGAAGGTCTTATTTGAGAATTGAATCCCCCCCCCCCCCGCAGCAGGAGCCAGGTATTTACTTGTTAGACATCACCTGTGGATGGCGGAGATGAAGGCCCTGGAGAGATGGAAGCTGGGAAGCTGGTAGCAGCAGAAGTGACCCAGCTGGATGGGAGCTGTGTGGTGGAACCTAGTCACATGGCCGGAGATTGTCAAGTCAACTGCCTCTAGGATCTGTGAACCCGAAATGGATCTCTGCTACTTTCCCCTATGGGCAAGGACCTAAGAAACTTCTTCCACGAATGGGGCAGGAGAGTGTGTTGGCTAAAAGCACCAGCCCTTCTGCCAGGCGCCATATTTTGCGGTGTATAACGGGCACCCACGTTTTGTGTGCATTATACATAGTATATAATCATTATACACGGCAAAATACAGTCTGGATTCCAATCATTTCAATGCTTGCCAGAACACTTATTGGCTGTGTGACTGCAGGCCAGTTACTTAACCTCTCTGAACCTTGGTTTTCTTAGTATTAATCTAGGTGTAATCTGGTACTTACATCAAAAGGTTGCTGTGGTTACTAGGTGAGATGACATATGCAAAGTGCTTGGTACATAGTGGGCAGTCAACAAATGATGGCTATTTGTACCTCAGCATTTTTTATGTTATCATTGCTGAAGTAAATCAGAGGAATATATGGGGATTGGGGGGAAACACGGGCTTTGGATCCAGTCCAATCAGGATTCAAATTCTGGTCTCCCATGGGCTCGTTGCTTCCCTGAGCCTCAGTTTCTTCATCTGTTAAAAGGGGATAGGATTGTGGCAAAGGTCAATGAAACACATGTGAATACGGCATACTACAATGGCTGGCAAAGAGTAAAAATCAGTAAGTAACTCCATCATTCTACCCATTATCATTATCTTCATCACTGCTAAAGCATTAGGAGCGGTGGAGGGCTAGCGGCCTTAGCATTCACAGAATTCTACTGTGTGTAAAGCTCTTTCTTCTGTGAAGACGAGGGCAGCACCAGTCTCCCTGCCCCCTGGCCTTGTTGGTTCCCCATTTTCTTCGGTCCCTGTGGCTGGTTTGCGGAGGTGTCTGCGTGAGCAGAGGTGCACTGTTGACAAGCCCCCACATTGCAGCCACCTGGCCGCTTTGCCGCCCTCCCCTGCCTCCTCCTGCCCACCCTATGTGATTACCCAGGCTGGGCTGGGTCTTTCCCACCCACTGAAGGCTGGATGGTTTTGAATTCCTTTCCCCAGACATCTTTGTTTTTTTGTGTGTGCATTCTTCCTAGCTGAACCTCATTTTTTTGTTGGCAGCCCATTTTTCGATGCCTTAGGAAAAATAGATATGTCAGCTGTTTTTCATTTCCGGGCTTGTCTGCCACTTCATTAAAGTTTTGTGGGTCCCATGTCTAAGTTCACTTATGGGGCGGAGGGGTGCATTAAGTAACAACGGGCCCAGTTCCAAGTCCCAGACCATTTCCTAGGTGGCTGCTACTTAACGTACCCATGTTTTGGCTTGAAGCCTTCGGGCTGGGGAGATGTGGGTTTGGCACTGTCGGGCAGGGAGTGGGACGAGAGGAAAAAGCTGGTTCTTCTCCAGCCCCATCACCGCTGCCCCGCCACCAACAGTGCCCAGCGCCTTCCAGAGTCAGGCATTTGTCAGGCTGGGAATACTGTGGGATGAGATCCGGGGACAACAGATGCTTAGAAAGACAAACAATGCAAGATAGCTGCCTGGGTCAGGGCTGGTTTTCTCTTCTTTTTTCTTCTTTTTTTTTTTTTTTTAGGTCTCAGCAGCCTTAAGCCCCCCAGATGTCCAGTTGGTGTGCCATTAGGTGAAGCGACCAGCAGCAGACAGGCTCTATCACTTGCAGGGGGCCCTGTGCAAAATGAAAATGTGACTGCTTTCCATGGGCCTGTGAATGGGTGACCTCCCAAGAGACTGTCACCTGCACACTCTGGGTCCATAGATCAGGGGGCCCAGAGTCCCCCACTGAGTCACCGGCACTTGCGTCAAGGAACACCCTGTCTGGGTCGGGGAGGGCTGCACCCACCCCGACTCTCCCTCCACCAGTGTCTAGGACCCCATCACACGACCCTGTCACTCCCTCAGGGATAGGATGACAGTGATGGGGAGACCCTGCTGGGCCAGGTTCTAGGAGGTGGGGAGCAGGTGCCTAAAAATCCAGAGTGGGGAGGTCGTAGGAGGCAGGTCCCTGAGTGAGCTGAGGCCCTGAGCCCCCAGTGCATGATCCGTCGCCCCATCAGACTTCACTTACAGAGCACAAAGTTGAAGGCAAAAATGTTAAGAAGTGTAGATGGAACTGCAGAACATGAAATCCCAAGTGCAGGGCCCTTAAGAATGCAGGGTCCATTGGAGCATAGGGGCCTGGCCACTGCAGATTCCCAGGAGAGCTTGTTGGCTCAGTTTGAGACCAGATGGGGAAGTGGGCAGGACCCAGGCCAATCCACTAAGAGGGAGTTAAGAGGGAGTGTGTGGGATGGGGCAGGGCTCCACGGGGTAGGCGGCAGGGCTGTGGGCTAAGCTGACCCACCAGATCCTTCTCTAACAGCTCGTGCTCCATCCACAAGAGATGGAGACCCTACCTCTAGTCTCAGTTTATTCAACTGTGAAATAAACTACAAAATCCCAGGAGTCTAAGCATCTTCAAGATGCTTTTGAAAGGTGCTTTAGCTCCCTGGAAAGTGGGTCTGTTCAAATATCATCAAAATTATGTGTGACCACTGGATTTGACCACAACACTGCAGAGAGGAAAGAAAGACGTAGATGGTCTTCAAGGCTCCTTGAACCCCAAGTTTTTGTTACTCTTATTTCCGTCTAAGCTACAGAATTTCCATGCTGTGTATCATGAGAATTTTTAAAAGAATGTTTTCTTTTCCATATACACAAATACCTTCTTTTCCTTGAAAAAAACCTTTTTCCCCGAATGTCTTCCTGAAGGGAGAAGAACTAGAAAGAAAGGAAGGAGAACCTAGGCCATTTTAAAAATGTGATTCCTTAAGGTGTACAATGTGATTTTTATCAAATGAAGTAAACGTCAATAGATTTAAGGACGCTCATCACTAAGTCTTGATTTTGATAGTCTAAATTTGGTGCTGTGGTGCTTTCGTGCTTTCTGACCCAGAAACTGCTGGAAGTCATTTGCTTGGCTGGAAGGTAGGGAACACGGTTACAGTTTTACCTTAATTACCTGTCCGTTCTATAATCCTTTTGGTAAATCACTTTGATTTAGGGTTTTATCTGCCATCTTGAAACTAACTGGCGACCAATTTTTAAAATTAGGCCATATCTTGTGAATTTTAGTAGGGCCTGTGACATTTTGTTTATGTATGTTAGTCACAAAGGTGACAGTACCTTTGGTAAAACATTTTGACATTTTTTGTGTAGTTCTGTCTATTACACACTCTTTACTTTCCCTTCCTTCTGTGAAGACAGTTGGGCTAAGAGAGCAACTATTGTCATCACTACCCACCACTGATTACTAAGGACATAAAATACTCTGTGTGTGTCTGTTTGTAATGATTAATTCTTACAAGAACTTTATGAGGTTGCTGGTATGATGCCATTTTACAGATGAGGAACTCAAGACTCAGGGAAATTAAGTATAAGATTACACAGCTGGAATGTGGCTGAGCTGGGACTCGAACCCCTGCCCGATGCACATTTCTTTCCACTCTGCCATTCATGCCCTCATTATAAGAGGGCTTTAGGGTTTTATAAAACAGAACACTAAGAAATGCGTTAAGTTTTGTTGTAGGATACACGTGGCCTTGGGCCTCCCCACCCCAGGAGAGGCACCACCCCGCTGTCGCTCTCCAAGCTTTTGTGACTTGTGGAGAGGATGTTCTGTGTCTTACTGGGCCAGCTGGAGCCTTTTGAGGGAAGGAAGGGGTCTGGGTGGGGTGGGGAGCCTTGCCGGAAGGCAGCAAAGTGGAGTGGAAAGAACCCAACTTCGGGAGCCAGGAAGACCAGCTCTGTCTCCTGTGGGCAAGTCTTTACTGCAAGCACCAGGAAAGTAAAGGGTAAAGACAACCATCTGATAGGGTGATCGGGAGGGTTGGACATAAATGAGATGAAGGATATGAACCCTCTGATATGCACAGAATCTGTAACTATTGTTAGTTGCAAGTGCAACGGGATTAAATCTTACTCCCTTTCTACACCTTTCCCATGCACACACCCAGTGATGGATACATACTCTGTTGCTTAAGATTTTACATGCGGTCTCTTTCATGCCAGCATGAGATACCCTACATTTATCTTTTAAAAAACCTATTGTTTCTGCATAATTTTCTCAATGTTCTTCTTTCTGAGTTTAGATTAAGGAATTGAAGGACATTGGGTGTCCATGTCCATCTGTAGAATTCAGCCAAGCTTGTGGCATGCCTCTTCTGTGGTTGGAGGGGTGGGGGTGGAGGTTGGGTTAGGCTCTTGCCTCACTCCTTTGCTATGGGATGCCTCACTGTCTTCTCCTGAAGCCTGGGCCTTCCAAGGGGACAAAAGGCTTCTGAAACTTGGAGGCATGATGAGCTCACAAGTGCCCAGAACGTTGTACCCTTGCCCGTTGGAAGTGGAAGAGGGTTGTCACGCTGCACAGTAGCTCAACTCTTGTGTTCTTTGTTCTCTTTTGGCAGAACCAGCTTCTTGCAAAAGGACTGTTGTTTGTGGAGGAGAAGATTAAGCTGTGCGAAGGCAAGTACAAGGCTGCCCCCATAGAGCGGGGTCCCCGTGACTCAGCCTTTGATGTCTGGACAGCTGAAGTGCTTCTGTTCCAAAGTGGCAGGCTGCGAGTGCGTGCTTCACCCCAGCTGTTGCTTCCCCAGCTAGGCGGCAGCATTTCCATTTGAGTCAGCCACTTGGGGCAATGCGAGCTCGAACTGTGTTTTGAAAAACGAAGTGGACTGGGGGTAGTCTCTCTGGAGACCTCGACTGAGGGGGGTTTTGTAGGGATGCGTGCCGGTGGTCTCCCTGGATGGGGTGAGCTACGCCATAGATCCTGTTGCACTGCTCGCTCTCATCTGGTCCGAGCTCTTTCCTATCAGCCTCTGTCGGATTCCTTGTGCTCATACGTGACTGGAGGCCTATCTGTTTGGGAAACATTAGGTTACGCAGACTCCCACTGACGGGGGCGTGATTTGATAGGCAAAGGAAATTTATCTGGCTTTAAAAGGGTTTTAGAGCCCAGCTGACAGGGCAGAATGGAATCGGAAGATGGGTCCAAAGGCAAGAATCCACCAGCCCCATGACGCCACCAGGGACCACTGTCAGCCCCCGCCTGTGTGGGGCCTGATCTTAGCTGCCACCTACTTCTCGGGTGACTTCTGGCATGTTTCTAATTTCTCTGAGCTTTGGTTTTTATTTTCTTTAAAATGATAAAATGGGGGTAGACACTGTAGGCAGGATAAAGTGCATGACCGGTATAGCACCGTACCCAGCACATAGTGGGTACACAGACTGCTTCCTTCTTTTTTTTTTCCCTACTCCAGCTTAAGGACCTTTACCTGTAGGACAAACTTCTAGACCCAGACATATCAGGCATTAGATCAGCCCCTTTCTTCCCTCATTCTCTGGGAAAAAGAGACTGGCATCCAGTGAAGTGTTTGCTGGAAAGAAAGACAAAGTGGGAAGGAAAATGAGGAGCCAACACTGGACAGTTAGTGTCTGGCATTGGTAAGCGCTCAGCAAACCTTTGGAAGAATAGAGATTAGAAATTTACCTCTCTGAGAGTTAAATGAAGGAATCTATCTGTGCTAAGACCCTTCACCCTTATAAATGCCTGCTAACCCAAGGCCTTATGCATAAGTGACTTGCCTTGACAAGACCTTAGTGGACCTACTGCATTTCGGTAGCCGTCTAGTTCACATGTGTAGAAGGTGGTCACTTAGGGAAGAGGGAAAAGAAGCATGGTCATGTCCACATTCTTTGTCTGTAAGTCAGTTGGGGAGTTATTACATGCTCCTGTAAATGTGGAAAAATACCAGCTTTATGAAAAAGATACTGAGCGAAACCAGCGATCTGAGAGCCCTTCAACAGGAGAGTTGGCTGTCTCTCACCCCAGCGATGCTGAGCAGATCCATTCAGAGTGAAACCTCAAAAGTGGAGCTGTGTGGGTAGACAGAGGTCACCCAGGGTTCTGTGCCTCTGCCCCAGAGTGGCCAGAGAGCACTGGGCCGGGTGTTCTCTCCGGGGCCCTCAGTCCCGGGGTCTGGGTGTCAGGGTCCGTTCTGCACAGTGAAGGGGCATGAGGGGAACCTTGAAGGGCTTTTCATATCTTCAGCCGGAATGTCTATACCTCATTCTGTGTATTATACAACTCCAGGAAAGGTTTTGTTTGGATAACAGGATTCTCTTGCTATAAAATATAGTTGGGAAATGACTGATAGGATCCATCCTATTGCTGAGTGGACTTCACTGGTTGCTTATATACGCACACGTGGGCTTACGGCTGCGGGAAGGGCTGAGGCGGCTCCCACCTATGTGTTGCTTGTTTGTGGGGTATGGCACGTGACCCTCAGTCATCTGTGTCAGAGCTCTGGTGATCTTGACGTTAAAGAAATTTCTCATTCCTATTCTCCAGATACCTCTGGTGATCTAAACTCCCATAGTACGTTAGAGGAGAGTCTTCTAAGAGTCATCTAGAACCTCCTGCCCAAACCCTCTTCCCCTTTGCAGGGAGCTAAGCCCTTGACTCGTGGGCCGTTTCTGCAGGTCACCCCACCTCCTTCCTTTAACTCTTTCTACACCACGGCTTCCCTGTTTTGTTAGTTCATGTCTGTCCCATGTTCTTTTCTGAACACGTTCCAAAACCTCCATTACTCTCTGAAGTTTGCAGCCAGCAGTTACACCCAGGTTCCAGGACAGGCGCCTGCCTGCTGCTGGGTTGAAGGATTACCTCGTGTGCCAGTGAGCTTTCCGTCTTGGGGTGACGGGGAGTAAACAGGCACCAGCACCGGCCTGCAGGATTCTCCTTTCCCTCTTCCTTCAGGTTGGGGGGGCCTCTGCTTTTTGTCTTTGTGATAGAAAGCTTAGGGTAAGGCCTGTCAACTAAGGAGCTGGAATAGCCTTTACTCCTTTGAGGTCCATTAATCCAGGTGTTGGGGTTCACCTTGATTTTAGGATGATCTAACATTTTAGATGGTCCTTTTGACTTCCCTAACTCCTCCCTGCAGAGAACTAGCATAGCTTACATTTGAAAAGAGGACGCTTGACCGATTGATTCAAACATTTGTTCCTTATCTGCTCTATGCCAGGTACTTTCCTAGGTGCTGGGGGCACAGTGATGAACAGAACCATCATAGGACGACAGGCCCTTAGGGCGCTCACAACCTGGTAGTAGAGACAGATATGAATCAAATCGTCACCAAATACAGCACTGCAGCCAGGTCAAGTGCTAAATACCATCCCACCCATGCTAGGGAGCTTTGACCACTTTCCTATGGAAGTGATGTTGGAGCTGAAACTACAAAGATAAATAGGTGTACGTTAGGCAAAGAGGAGGCAAAGAACAGTCTGGGCAAAGCAACTAGCACATGCAAAGGCCCTGTGGCATGAAGGAACATGGTGAGTGTGAGGGGCTGAAATAAATCGACATTGGAGGCCCAAAGGCTGAGGGGTATAGAGGAGGGTGAAGACACAGAAGGAAACAGACTCTCCCCAGACACGTTGCTCACATGACAGAGGTTTTCTTTAAGCAAAGGGGAATGTTGCAGCTAACCATTAAGTCTTGGTCTGTCCTGTCCCATATTTGGGTTACATGCTAACCTCCTTCCACTCACCAGCCCCAGCATTTGTCCCAAACCCCTATACACGTATTACTTGCCATTCATTCATTCATTCTTTCAAAGATTTCTTGAAGTTGATTTAGTGATGTGTCTGGCCCCATGCTAAGCACTAGGAAGATGATGGTGAGCAGGACAAAAAGGGCCCCTACACTCACTCCTGTTCTCGTGGAGACAGGGAAGTAAAATGAGCAATTCCAACAAAGTGCAATTAGCAATTTGCGAGGTAAAGTAGAGGGTGTAATGGGTTTGCATTTCCCCCGAATACATTCCACTCTGACCTTTCCGAATCTGCACGTCTCTGGCCCTGCTAGCTACTAGTCGTGCCCTTGCTCTTCTCTCCCAGCCACTGCTTTTATTGTCCATTAGATTAATAGACGGGAGATGCTAAAATGAATCTTTCTAAATCACTTCAGTGGAACTGGCAGTGTTTTGCCAAACGCGGCCCTTGGTGTCTAATCTTGGCTGACCCAGTTTCTCTGCCTCAGATGAGCAAAGACAGTGCCCAATCGGCTCTATTATCTAGGTCATCGAACAGCAGCCACAGAGCAGCCCCCTCTCTGCCAGCTCCCACCTCTCCTGCAGACGCAGAGTTCCTTGCACAGCCTTCCAGTGGCATTTGGTGACCCGTGTATATCTAGCCTGGGGGTGGCACTTGGCCACGGCTCAGGCTTCCTGATCCTTGGGGTGGGAGTAGGCACTGCATCAGGGTGTGAGTCCTGTGTCTTGCAGGTGACCACTTCAGAAATGCTGCCCTCCGGTTACTGCAAAGCAGTGGGTGGAGGTGACAGTTTCCAGGCCCTCTTTCCTCCTCCCTCAATTGACAGCTCAAGTCCAGAATAAAAAGTCTGTGTTTGGGTGATTAAAACAACAACAACAAAGCAATGTAAAACTGCACATGGTCTGCCTAGGTCATGTCAGTCAAGAGCATGGCATCTGGAATCCCAGCTCTGCCTCCTTGCTGTGTGACTTTGAGCCACACACTTGGCCTCTCTGAGCCTGTACGTGGGGTAATAGAGTCTACTCATGAGATGTCATAGATAAGTAGTTTAGCTCAGTGACTGATGATGTCGTAGCCATTCTTGTGATAATAACAGTTACATGATTTTCAAAATTCAGTTCCTCTTCTGGTTTGGAGATAGAAGGCATATTTGCATATTTTCAGTCCAATCTTTCTGTCCAACCCGGTGTTGACTGTAGTTACACCTTACAGATGAAATGTAGCTAATGAGCTTTCTTCCCCTGCGCCCCCCTCACCCCTGCTCCATTTGACATGGAACTGCCTTCTGGCCTCTCCTACAAGTAATGACAAGTTCTTTTCTTTCTTTCTCCCCTCCCATCTTCTCGCCCTCGTGTAGGTGAAAATTGCATTGAGGTTCTGGCTGAAGTCTGGGACCACTTCTTCACTGAGACTCTCCCCACCCTGCAGGCAATATTTTATCCAGTCCAGGTCAGTCTCGCTGGAATGGCCTCGGCTTGGCCTTTGCCACCTGGAGCCTCCCGGGGTGGATGGGGGAGAGCCAGGAGGTCGGGGCCTGAGTCGGCTAAGGACTTGGGGAATCTTTGCAGAGCATTCTGGTTCTATATTTAGCATCTAACCTCAAGTAAAGAGGAGGCCCCGCAGAAGCAGCAATCTGCAGGCCCTCGACATCCTCTTGGTTTGGAGCTTGTCTGTATATTCTTGGAGTGCTTTTGCTTCTTCTTAGTTTTCAGAAGTAGAAAAGGTGGGGAAAGCAGACTTCTCCTTTTCTTTCCCTCTCTCCTCCCTTTCTCTGAAGCATGATTTTAAGCAAGTTTCCCGTTGCTCCGAGATTGTGGGAAAGGAATAATGTTCCTTTCCCTCCACGAGGGATTCCTGAAGACGATACAGCACAAAGAACACTGGACTCAGGATCTGGTCGGGTTTGGGCGATCGCTTTTCCCTTCTCTGAGCGTAGCTCCATGTCATGTCCTGCAAAGTGAGGCGTTTAGACTAAAAGATGAGAGGCATCCCTCTCGTGTTCTTATTCTGTGACCTCAGCTCATTCTACCGTCTGATTCCCTGCTACCCTGCTGCAGGACGGGTCAGTGCCAGGCCAGAATGGACACCACCTACGGCAGGTTGAGCAGGAGACCATCCTCCTAAGACATAAGTCTCTGTCGTACACCTGTGCGGCCGTGTGCTCACTCCTGCCCCGGGCACAGGGCTTCACGTCTAAGCGGGCCGTGCGGGAGCAGGGACCACTTTGTGCCAGAGGTGATGACCCACGTGCTTTGTTTGCTCTGAATGCTGCTTTAAAGGAACTTGGGGTTCTTTGGACTATTTCTCAAATATTTAAACATTGGGGGGCTATGCCTATAGAGTCCACTTTCCATTCAGGACCTGCCCCTCACAGTTGCAGTGGAAGCCTCCAGCCTGCAGCCACTGCTGTCTTCCTCTTGTCCTCAGCTCGTCCTGTGCCCCCACAAGAGGATGGATGGCATGTACGTGGCCAGGCCGGTCCCTGAGCCCACAAGCTTCTCCCTTCCCTGCCGTAGTCACTCCTTGGCCAGCAGTGGGTCTCCAGAAGACAGTGTGGGGAGGGAGGGGCGACAGATTTAGCAAATGAAAACAGGATGCTGAGTTAAATTTGGATTTCAGACAAACACGAATAATGCAATGTTTGAGATGTATGCTAAAAAACGATCTAAATTTAACCAGACAGCTTGTGTTTTATTTGGCAACCCCTCTGAAGGGTAGTCCTGGGTCTCTGGTAGGACCAGCTGGGCATGGAATTCCCAGGTGCAGGCACCCAGGTGGGTTTAGAATGGGGAGTGTGGGATCTGGGCGGGCATGGTCCCGGGACAGTCATCAGAGGGCCAAGGGCCCTCTTAGGCTCTGACCCAGGCAGGACCCCATTTTTGCATGTCAGAGGCTGCTGCTGCCCTGCTTCTCTGGAAGAGTGGTAAGCTCTGGCAACAACTGGTGTAGCCCCTGTCTACCTCCTAATTTTCCTAGCGATGCTGCGGCTGGTCCAGACACCCCACTTTCAGAACCCTGCCTTAAGGGTCCTCACTACTCTTAGTAGCACTCCCTAAGGTGTCTGCGAGTCCAGCCAGATCCTTCTCACAGGTCCCTCGCCAGACAAGTGTGCTTCTGAGTGCCTGCTCTGTGCGAGGCTGCGGGACTTTGCCTGCGTTTTTCTGCGTTGTAAAATGAAAGGGCTCCTGGAGGTAAAGCAAGGGCACAGATGCCTACGGGTTGAGTAGTCAGTGCCAAGTGCTAGGATGCGGTGCAAAAAATGGAAACTGAAGGACCGTGGAAAAGATGGGGGAGGCGGGCGTAGACCACTGTCAGGGAGGGCTGTCTGGAAGCGGTGGTTGAGCTGAGCCTGTAGGGCGTGGGCAGTGCTGTGTGTGCCTCTTGGGGCTGCAGGGTGGGGGTGCAGAGACGGCTGTGCACTCTTGCCCGAGTTGCTGCAAACCTTCCTAAGGTGTTACAGGAGACGCAGAACTTAAACCTGGGGAGCCCTGAAGGATGGGAACCTAGGTCCTATTTGGTAGCGTAGGCTCGAATGGTGTTTTTGTCTCTACCAAGAGCAATCGATTTTTTGTGTGTTCTGTGTATACATGTGCAAAGGAGAGCCTTGGAAACGGGTCCTTTTCCCCCTTTTCTGTTTGGGTACATGTCAGGAGCTCTAAAATCAAGTTCAGGTTTGCGATCTAGCTCTACATGGGGCAAATTACTGTCACTCAGAGCTCTAGGATTTTTCACCTGTGAAGTGGGTTTTATGATGGTACCTCTCTCAAAGGGTGGTTGTAGCATTGAATGTATTATTTGCCTTAAGACTATTTAGAATCATGCCTAGCCCATAGCCAGAGCTCAGGAAGTGTCACTTAGGATTGTCTCTGCGCCCACCCCCCAGGGTTGAGCAAGCCCCT
Organism: Desmodus rotundus; assembly: GCF_022682495.2. Classification (NCBI taxonomy): domain Eukaryota; kingdom Metazoa; phylum Chordata; class Mammalia; order Chiroptera; family Phyllostomidae; genus Desmodus; species Desmodus rotundus. Next base: position 20,414,198 of record NC_071391.1, on the reverse strand, counting down.
TTCTCGTACTTTCCCAGGCACTTCCTGAGTTACTTGCATGTATATAAAAGTTTAATAGGTCCCACGTTTTCCTCCTTTGCCTGTCATGTGACTGGTGCTCAAACATTCAATGGGTAAAGCTGAGGAAGCAGCCTTGGATGTGGGGAGGAGGTGGTGGCCTTTTCTCTTGTTTCTCCCCATTGTCCTCTCTTCTTCTTTCTGACCACTCGTGGCGCCCATGACAGGCATGGCCCCCCTTCTATGTATCATCTTTGTGTTACTGAGGCAGGTGGAGTCAGAGCTTTCATTCTGAAGGATGGGGGCCAAGTCCCTGACTCTTTGGCAGCACCGACCCCCACCCTGGGCCTTGCAGACACCCTCTCCTCTCCCATCCTGGGTGCCCTGCACCCCACGTGGTTGGTGGCAGGTCCCGTTAGCTCTCCCCTCCCGATGCTGCCTCTTCTGTCCTCCAGGGCCAGGAGCTGACCATCCGCCAGATCTCCCTGCTGGGCTTCCGCGACCTGGTCCTGCTCAAGGTGAAGCTGGGCGACCTGCTGCTACTGGCCCAGTCCCAGCTGCCCTCGTCCATTGTCCAGATGTTGCTCATCCTGCAGGTAAGGCCCCAGTGGAGATGTGCCCCCAAGGCCGAGAGAAGAAAAGTAGGGACTAGGGTGAAGGAACCAAGTAACCAGAGCACCTTAGCTTCATGTAGTATCCTTTAGTCGGTTATGTTCCTTTGTCACTGAGCATCTTTAAGGTCCCTGGTGCTGTGCTGGGATCCCAGTGGGGAGGGAGCACCAACGCCCTGTCACTCACACAGTGGACACCCTTCTCTCCTCTCCTCTGTCAGGGAGTCACAAGTTACAAATAACAACAAGAACCTCCTGCAGCCTCACTCAAGCCAGACCAGGACTCCCTGGAAGCTTCCTGGGGCAGATGGGCTTCCCAAAGGACTGCAACCAGAGGGAGACCATGGTCAGGCCACAGTGCCAGTCTTTCTCCTTCTGTCTGGTCCACCTTGGTTCTCTCTGACGCTGCCTCTCCTGGCCTTGCCTGGCCTCTCTAGGACTTGGCCTTTCTCTCTGAAGAATTGCACTCCATGGTTTGGTTCTCACCTGATCAAACATGACAGCTCATAGCTCATGTGTTTTCACCAAGAGACAACCCCAGATGGTTGTCTAGCATCTCTTTGTCCTGATTCTACATCAATAATAGGAAGATGAGCTCACATTTGCTGCTTCCTGCCAGGCAGGGGCCAAAGACTTTATTAAGTGTGTTGCTCTCTGAATGAAGCAGTCCAAATGACCGCCTGGTGAGGTGGGCACTGTTGTTGTTCCCATGTTACAGGTGGGGAAAGCGAAACTCGGGGAGTTTATGCGCTTGCCCGAGGTGGTAAGATTCAGAACTATGTACACTCAGGGGAAAGATGTTGATTGCTCTGGCTTGGGCTACGGAACTCCCCTCCGCTGTCTATGACCTTGAGTGGGATCAAGGAGTACAGATATGACCTCAGCGATCCCAGTCCTATGGATGGGGGTGCATGCTTCTCAAGAAACAGGGCTTGTGGGCTAGGGACACCCCCAAAAGGAGGTAACCAACCATCCTTCACCTCTGTACCAATTTTAGATCCTGCAGCATCAGCTCTGAGCCCGTCCATAGGGAAGACAGTTCCATCCTTGGTCAGGCAGCCTGTGACCCCAGGCGGTCCTCTCAGCAGGGGTGGGACGTAAGCCTTGGGGCCCTGATATCTCCCTTCCCCTTTGGCCATTCTCTTCCTGTTCTCTAGTTGGACCACGCTTCTGGGCATTCTCCCCCTTTCCTGAAATCAGAGCGGAGGAAGAGTTGCCTCATAGGATGAGCGTGGGCGTAACCAGCTGCAATGCCAGGCGCAGTATTGTTATGGCAGGGAAGGAGAAGGAAAGGGGTGGAAAAGTGTGTGTGCCCCTCGTGTCCGAGGAATGGAAAACAGAGCTTGGATGCCAAATAAGGAACCTAGAAAATGGGCTCCTGGGGATTCGGATAGGAAGATTAGGAAAGTTGGGTTTCCACCCTCTCCTTCCGTGTATAATATTGTAGGGATGAGAGGTGATTCCTCTTTTGTTGTTTTGTTTTTTTAGGGGGCAGGAGGGTTGAGGGAAGGGCTCTCACCTATGAACAGTAGACCAGGAGGGCCTTAATAAATTCCAACATTTCAGGCCCTGTGCCCAACAACTCAGCAACTGTATAAAAAAGCTGTCATTGTCCCCCATGAAGTCCCTAAAAATGGTTAGTCTGCTTTCCTAGGGGAATCTTCCTTCTTCCACCCCGGCCCCCACCCCATTTTGTTCTCCATGGGGCAGCTTCAACTCTTCAGTGGTCCACGGCAATCTTAGGAGAACAGCTCAAGTCTGGACCCTGGCCTCTGGCCCCTCCTACCTCCCCAGCCTCACTGGAACCTGACTTCCCAGCTGTTCAGCTCTCCGGCTGCACTGGCCTTCTTAGCCTTTCCCTGTTGTGCAGGGACCCCTGCACCCCAGTTCTCTCCACCCAGATTGCTGGGTTTCCAGTGGCCCACCAGCCCCCTCTGGTCAAGGCGGATCTGTATGTCTTCTGCTTTCAGCACCCAGCAGAGTCTCTGGCGCATAGTAGGTGTTAATTAAACATTTGTTCAGTGAATGAGGGTACCAGGTAATAAGAGTCAGAGTAGGACTGAACCCAGGTCTCTGGCCTCAGTCCTCTTGGTGGTGACGGTCACACAGGGATTCTAGCCTGGGCAGGGGAAGTATATTTGGAGAAACTCTTGTGGTGACAAATTTCTGAGAAGTCAGGCAAGGAAACAGTCCCCATTTTCCCTTTTCACAGATGAGGGGGAGGTTCAGAGAAATGGCTAAGTAGCCCAAGGTCACATCTTAATTTTTAAGAGGTGAAATTGTCACTCATTCCTCAGCTCTTGCTTTTTCTACCTTTCCACTCAGCTTTTGTGGGCTACCAGTGCCTCTCCCGCCCCCTGCAGTCTCCCAGGGTACTTGGAAATGCCCATGAGCTTTTAAGATGGTCCCTCTCTAACACGGAGTGTTTGGCATCATTTCTCTGGGGCCCTCCTGGGACTAGTTCTATGGGCCTATGCCCTTCCTCATTCGGACCTGCGGAGCCTGGGGCTGGGAGCGTGACAGGGACACACCAGGTCTTTCCCCAGCTGAAGTCCATCTTCCTGAGCAGGAAGGACAGCAGCTTCTCGGTCTGAATGGAACTTGCATGTTGCACTGCCCTGGGACCATTCCTGCTGCAGGAAATTTGGGCCCCCTTCTCTCCCCAGCCCACCACCCTCCACAGCGCCGTGAGGTCTAGGCCAATTTTCCCTGCCTGACTCTCTTACAGGGCATAGAGCCATTTCTCAGGCCTTGCTCCCTCCCTTTTCCAGTGTGCTTCCAAAATGTCCCCGATCAACCCCCACCCCCCGCTTTCCAAAACACACAAGGGGCTCAGACTTTTCTGCTGTGGGCGGCATGGCCCCGTCCTCAGGCTGTCCCAGGAAGGAGCTGAACTGGAGACTATGACCAGTGTGGGATCTGGTTCCTCCTGGCAGGTGCAGGCCAGTCCTGAGATCACCCTAGGACAGTGCCCTGTGCCTTTAAAGCTGCCCCCTGCCCTGCCACCCCAACCAACCTGAAGCCAACAAGGGGCCAAGTCAGCCTGCTTCTTTGGGAGCATCCACCTCACCTGGTGGTCCCCAGCCTGCCGGATTGGCCCCTTTGGCTTTATTGCCCAACCGTCTCCCCCTGCAATCCCTGAAAACCCCAGTTCAGTGGTGAGTTCTTACTTTAAACGGAGGGTGATTTAAAACCCATTCCACTTTGAGAATTTGACAGGGCAGCTCGTTGGGCTGGGGACAACCCTCACGGATCCCTGTCTCTCTGCTTCCCCGCAGGCCCTCAACTCGAGAGCGTGGCCTGGAGTCCTTCCCAGTGGTCAGTGGAGTCCCCTAGGAGTCTGCTGGTTTTTAAGGAAACCATGGTTACTTCCTGGCTCCTCTCTGGATTTGACTGCTGTGGTCATTGTTTTGGCTGGTGTTTGCTCTGGCTTTGGCTCAGAGGCCTCTGGTCATGCTGGGCTTCTGAACTGGCTTCATCTTGGAGCTAAACATACATCTTGTTCCACAATGACTCCCCCTTTCTTCTACCGTTCTGGACCTTTTCATATTCTGTCCCCCGTTCTTTCCTAGCCTGTTAACGAGTGTCAGTGAGATAGATGTGCATGGAGCCAGACAGCCTGGGTTCCAGTCCCAGGTTTTTGCCAGCTACCAGCTGCGTTTTCCTGGGCAACTTGCTTAAATTCTCTGGGCCTGAATTTCCTCATCCATGGAATGGAGATGAGGAGAGTGTCACCGTCCTCAGGTTGTTGGGAGGCCTTTGTGCCCTGACACATGGCACGTGCCTGCCTGCTGAGTGTGAGCAGTCACTGTGACAGCGAGGCTTGCATACTGTGGTTGGGACCAGCCCAGACCTTGGAGATGGGGTGGGGACAGTCCTGACCCCACTGCATTGGTGGGACCTGTGGGAGAGGCACCATGGCACCCACCATACACAATTCCTATCACAGTGACCCACCACAAGTGCCTTGGGCGTCAGGCCTCAGTGTCCTGCGTTGTCATCATGAGGGTGCTGCCTGCTGGTACCACTGCCTCCAACGGAGTAGGAGGGCCAGCTGGCTGTGGCGACTTTGACTGACGTTTGCCTCTCTTGGATGTTTGTTTCCAGAGTGTTCATGAGCCCACAGGCCCAAGTGAGGGTTATTTGCAGCTGGAGGAGCTGGTGAAGCAAGTGGTTTCTCCTTTCCTGGGCATCAGCGAGGACCGCAGCGCCTCGGGCCCCATGTACACGCTGGGTAAGGGGCTCAGCTCTCGAGCTGCGGGGAGCCTTGATAATCACACCACTGGCTACGTTTTACTGGGCCCTGATCCTGTGCCCAGACGCTTGCTTCCGGTGCAGGCCCGGGCAGATGTGTGCGTGCTGATGCCTCCTGTTTTCCGGCGGGCCCTTGTCTCGGTAGCCTCCTCCTCGCGCAGTGATTCCTCCCCCGGGACTTAGCCTGTGCCTCTGTGGTGGCGCTTGTCTGGTCCGCACCTTTGCTTGGTGGCTTTGATCTTTTTCTTGTGCCTGCCGCATTAATTTTTCCTGTACCCGATACCAGAGACTGGGCGTTATCGCGCCACTCCCACTTGAGTGAAAACACCGCCCGTGGTTGTTTGCCGTTGAAAGCAGCTGGAAATGGGAAGCCAGCTCTGGCACGCGTGGCCCGATGAGATGGAGCTGCTGCTCTCCACTCCGTTTCTGGAGGAGCTGCCGGGGCCTTCACGCCAAGGAAAGGGGCTCCCGGATTTGGAGACCAGTCCTGCTGGGGACTGTCTTGGGGTCCGGAAAGTTAGCGTTACTGTCAGGCTTGGTACTAGCTACCCCAGAGAAGCTAGAGATGAATCGCGTTAGTTTTTTATCTCAGTGAAACCTCAGTGTGGATGGGAAAATAGCTCTATAATAAGGCTTATCATAAAAGACGTTTCTCAGTTACCCTCTGAAACAAAAGCTCCCCAAATGCCAGGATGTTTTGTCGGCTCTTCTATATCCAGTAACTGGCATGTTGTCTGGTATACAACAGACACTCAAAAATGTATGTTAGATGGATAGCATCTGTACCCTGAGGCCAGGGTGAGCAGCACCCACATAGGTGCAGAGATGGAAAGAGATTTCCCGGTATTTAGAACCTTTGGCCCCCTCTCCTTGCTCGAATGGAGCTGGAGCTGAGCTTCAAAGCAAAAAGGAGAGGAGCAGCCCCGGTGAGGTGCCCGCCCCTTCCTGGGCCTCTCTGCTGCAGAGAAAGGCAGGGCTGGCTACAGTCTTCACAGCCCCGTCATGTTTCATGTTTCTCTGGAGACATCAGCTTAACCACAGCCACCGCAAACCGGAGGGTGGTGGCCCCAGCCTGCTGCCTGCCAGGTTCTCCCCTGGCTCCCTCCCTCATTCCACGCAGGAGCTGGAACCAGCCCGAGTAGAAACCTGCCCTTCTTGCTGTGGCCAGCTGCCACGTTGCTGTGCCCACCCTGGAGACCAGCTTCCCGCTCGGGCTCAGCCCACCTGTCACCTTGCCGAGGCTCCCTGAGTGGGGCCAGAGGACCCAGGCAGATGTCAGGACGCCAGCAGGGTTTGCGGGTTGATGGCAGGGGCTCCATCCAACGTTGCTGGGCCTAGAGCCAGGAACGAGGATAGATGCAGAAGTTTGTTCAAGTGAGGACTCTAAGAGGGGTGCCTTCAGTTTTCCAGCGAAACTAATAATACATACTTGGTCAAATTATGAAGCAAAGGCCTGAGGTTTTATTCCTATACCAAGGCCACTCCTTGCCTGCTAAGTTGTCTCAGTAGGGGTAGGGAGGGAAGGAAATGACTCTCTTTCGATTTGTTTTTTATTATTAACTCAGAAAACGCGTACGAAGGCCCTGTTCCAGGCACCTTATGAGGTGCTGCAGGTATATCCGTGAGCAAAACTGACCCAGCCTGCCCTCTGCGAGCACGGTCCAGAGGAAAGTCACAGACAATAGACACTGACTCATCAGGGTGCAAGTGCTCTGCGTGGGAAGTACAGAGCCAGGGGCCCCATGGCAGGGGAACTTTACCTGGATGGGAAATCAGGGAAGGCTCCCCGGGGGAAGTGATGGGGAAGTGATGTATCTGTTGGGACCTATAGGATGAATATGAGTTAGCTGAATAAACAGGAAAGGCAGACTGTCCCTGAGGCCACGGGCAGGGTCTCCAGGAGGGCTCTGGGGTGGGGGTAGCAGTTGCAGCATTTGAGGAACTGAAAGAGCTTCAGAGCTGCACAGTGGCTGGTGGCAAGGGAAGACCTGGGCACAGGCAGTGTCCTGGGCCCTGTGCTGAGTGGGCTGGGCGCTGTGCCACCGAGTGGGCACTGTTGTTCCCGTTTCACAGGTGAGGGAAATGAAGATTGGGGTCACTTGGCTATTGGAGCCAGGCTTCCAAACCCTCAAGCTGTCTGCACTTTCCCAGGAGCGCCACCTCACCCCCTCTCCTCCCCAGCCCAGGAGGTGTCTGAGACCAGGCACCTCCCCTCAAACCTCTGGGTACTAAACTCTAAAACGGCCACAGTGGTGCCCTCCCTTACTGAGGACACTCCTTGCCAGACTGAGAGGCCTCTCCGGGCCTCCGTCTCCCCCTCTGTAACATGGAGACAGTGGCCTTTACCCTGTGGAGGGAGAGCCACATCCAGATGACCTGCTGATGGCAAGACTGAGGAGACGCGTTAGACACGAGAAACCCCTGTAACCTCAGGAGGGCTCTGCCATCGTCCCCTGGGGCCTGGCCCGGGCTGGGAGTGGTCAAGGGCAGCTGGTGATCCTCCGAAAAGCCACCACGTATCAAACGCCTGTCCCGTTCCAGGTGCTGGGCCAGGTGCTTGGCATGCATTCCTGCCATCCTGGCACGACCTGTGCATGTCGGGGGGTGGGTACTGTGGTTACTCCCATCTCCGCATCATTAAGACACATCCCCAGGGTCACACTAGAGGGGGAGGTGACCAGAGCCTGAGAGGTGGTATTTCTAAAATGCTCCTTACGAGTTTGATCCCGGGATTTGTGGGATGACTCTCTCTCTGCCAGCCAGGCCCGTGGTTTTGAGGAATAGGCCTCGTTCCCTGGACACGCAAGGCTTGCTTCCGAGAGAAAAGATGAGTCTGAGGCTGTGTGGAGAGAGTGTGTGTGAGAGTGTGTGTGTGTGTCTCCCCTCCAAAGCCGTCATTTTTCTCGGGCAGTGGGGAACAGAGAGATGATAATGACATCCTAAATGGGCCGATTTGTCAGAACCCAAGCCCCCATCCTACCTTTCTCCAGAAGGTCCCAAATTTTCCAAGCCACTGCCCAGGCTGCTGACAGGGCCCTCCCAGCAAGCACCTCGGGCTCCATTTCTCCTGCACAAAAGCTCCGGCCTTTCACACATCCCCCCACCCATTGTGTCTCCAGGGGGAGGGCCCTTCGCCTCCAGATACTGTAACTTCTCTTCCTGACAAGGAGGCGTTCACGGGCTTTCAGGTGCAGCGGCCTGGAGAGGGACGCCCACAACGGACTTGGTGTGCAGGGGTCACAATGCCCGTGGGGCCTGGCCGGTGAGCCGTGGAGATCAAAGGCCTGGGAACTGAGTCCCCAACAAAGGGCTGGAGGACCGCCTCACCCAGGCTTTCTTCTCTCAGCGGGTGTGAAAGGAGCTGCCATCGCCGGGCCGGCTCTGTGCAGGGGGGAAGAATGCCAGAGCTGGGCGGAGGCCACGGTGGGGGGAGCCTGGTGCCTGAGGAAGGAAAAAAGGCTCCCCTCGCCCCATCCCGTGTGAAAGGCAGGAGGAGGCCCAGGGGTAGGTGCCAGCGGAGGGGGCGGGTCCTGTCCCTGCTCAAAGGGCACCATGGCAAGGGAGGGACCCTTTTTTTCAGGCCCCAGGGGATACTGACAGCTTCATCAGTCCCTTAGTGGGAGGTTTCCCCCTCTGAGTGGCAGGACCGGTCTTCCCTGGTGTGAAGAAGTGGGGAGAAAGCAAACAGCAGCAGTGTGCAGAGCTGTCCGTCAGGCCTGGCGTCCGTTTGAAGGCCTCCCAAGGGCGCCCAGCAGGGGCTGACCCCACTGGGGACGCAGCTGACGCCCTTGTCTGAGGGTTGCATCTGGAGTCTGGCGGGAATTCAGCAAGGAAGCACTGTCTGCCCAGGGGGCTTGACCCAGCCCTTCGGCCCCTGTGGTCTGGGCTCTGCCCACACCCGATCTTGGGAACCAAAACATTTCGCCCGGAAAGCAGAAGGAAGAGCTGTAGGCCTCTCCGTGAGTCATCGCAGGGAAGGCAGGGAGCAGCAGTAAGGAGAGAGGTGGGGCCAGCCGCAGATGGAGCCAGAGTGGGGCCTTGGAAACTACAAGGGCTGCGCTTCCGCAGTGTGGCCTGGAGTAAGTTACTTAATGTCTCTGAGCTGCCCAGGGCTGAGCGCAGAGGAGAAAGGACTTGTCCTACCTCAGCTCAGGACCCAGGCAGAGCTGCTACCTGCCATATTATGGCCCCAGCTAGAGGTGGCCTGGCCCCTGGGGAACCACTCCAGATGAGCCACTGTGTGTGCCTCCCCCTCCCTCTCCTGGGTCCCGGACCACATCCTGGCACCAGCCATGCTCTGTAGTCATGGCCTGATTATTTGTCAACCTCCCCCCTAGACTATGAGCTCACTGAGGGCAGGGCGCACGTGGTTCCCCTTATAACCTAGGCCCCCGGCACAGGCCTCTCAGTGAGTGAGTGGATGGCCAGTCTGGGTCCAGTCTGTCGATCACTCTCAAAGGAGCAGGCCCATCTGAAATGACCCCTCTGTGTGACTCCTCTGAATCCCCACAGTGCTTTTGTGGGTACCTCTGCCTTGACATTGGCCGTGTTGACCTGTTTGAATAGTTGTCTGTGTATGGGCCTCCCAGGGGTCACAGGCAGGGGCTCTGCTGTCAGCTCTGGGCTTGAGCCCTGGTTTCATCACTAACTGTGACTAAAGTTATGTAGCATCTCAACCTCAGGTGCCTTTTCTGCAAAATGGTCTCAAGGAGATTATGTGGGTGAAGCATATCCTTTTATGATTCAGTACCCAGCACATAGTAGATGCTCAGTTAATGACTGTGTCTAAGAGAGCTCCCTCCTGCACACAGGCATCTGTGCACTGGGCTCCAGGCCCTTTGGCAGGCCTCATATCACATTCATGTTCTCTTTCTCCTGCAGTGAGCACGGTATTTTGCACTTTGTAGCTTAAGAAGTGTTTATGGCAGGGGAGGAGGGGGAGTGTACAGGAGTCATGGCGACCCCCTCCTCGGGTTGCCCACCCTCACTCTGGCCCCAGCTCTCAGCAGCAGCCCCACTGGCCTCTTTTGTCAGTTTGCTGCCTGCCAAACCCTCCAAGAACTTTGGGCTGCTGGACTCACGATGTCGGAGAGGTGGACGACACCCAGGTGTCCATCTGAGACAGGTTTCCTGGCTCATTCTACCGGGTCGGGATCCATGGATACCATCAGGTGCATTCCCATTTCTCCTGGAGATGCTGCTTGTGTCTGCCACGCCCATCCCTCAACTTACCTGTGCCCTGGGCCCTGCCTTTGTTCTGGCCCCTTCCTCTTCCTGGACCTGCATGTAGGAAATGCTCAGCGAGCACTCTTACCCCATCTCCAGCCAGGCTGGTTGGAGAATTGGGGCCACAAAATGGGTTTTGCAATCGCCCATCTGAAGTGCTTGCATTTAACAGCAGCGGGAGAGAAATGAATTGTTTTCAAGGGCATTTTTAAAGAATGGTTCTTTAATGGGGTCTCTGCTTCTTTGAACTCTTCTGGTGCTTCTATTTTATAAGTATCGATTTTGTGATCATAAAAGTAATACATGGTTGTTGTAAAAGTGTGGAGACATTATGGAAGTGTGTGGCTTCAGAGAAAACCTCTGCCACAGTCTGGCGTAGATTCTTCTGTCTTGGTTGCTCCCTGGCATTTTGTAGCCTATTCTTTCTTCCTCATTGATTAAGAGGCTTTGACCCCCCACTATTTCCTCCTCAATTACAGCCTTTGCTGGTTTTTCTCTTGCAGCCAGGCGCCATTCCCGGGTCCGGTCCAAGGTCACTGTCCTGAACTATTCCTCTCCGATGGCCACCATCAGCCGGCCACTGAATGAGATGGTCTTGACCCCTCTGACGGAGCAAGAGGGGGAGGCCTACCTGGAGAAGTGTGGCAGCGTCCGGCGGCACACGGTGGCCAATGCCCACTCGGACATCCAGCTGCTGGCCATGGCCTCCATGATGCACCCAGGCTTAGGCGAGGAGGCTGGCGCCGAGGACAAGTGCCTGCTTCTGCCACCCAGCTTCTCCGCGCCCCACCGCCAGTGCTCCAGCGAGCCCAACGTCACCGACAGCCCCGACCAGGGGGAGGAGGTGGCCGGGGGCAGCCAGGAGGACTCGGAGACGAATAGTGCTTCCCTCGGCTGAATGCCCACCTCCAGGACGTCCCAGCTCCTGTGTAGCAACCAGGATGAGGACAGTTCCATCCTGTGAATCACCCAGTGGCTCCTCCTTTGGGCAATTGCTACCTTCTGTCTTTTTGGGGACAGGCCTAGCCTAAGTGCCCTAGGGGAAACCTGGTTATAAACCTTTCCATTTTCGTGACTGTGACTACCTCTTCGCAGCCACACGGACCCGACTACCTAATGTTCACTTGCTGACTTCCAGCCTTGCTTGTCTGACTCGGGTCCTCATCTCTGGGCTTTCCCTCCTCAGATATTGGACTATCTGATGGTCCCAACGACGCATCCCAGTGCCCTTGGCATTGCCACAGCAGGAGATTATCTGTTCGGCATACGAAGCCAGCAAAGATGCGTTGGCTTTTGGAGTTCCCCTTTAGGTCTGGTGAGGCAGAGCCTTGTGGGTGAAAAGATACCTCTCCCCTGTGTGTGTTTATGGGGAGGGAAAGTAGAGAGTAGCCCCTACCTACCAGGGCTCTGGGAAAGTGCCTTCCTTGTTTCAGTTTCAGAATCACTCGGAAGGAGTTGCCCACTGGTGGTAGGGTCCATCCTCACCTACATCCACGTCCAGGAGGGCCAGAAGGCTGGAGAAACCTGGCTTGGATTAAGCCTGTGCATTTTCCCCTCAGGCTTCCTCCCAAGCTCAAGAAACTAACCTCCCTGGTGGAGTAGCCGATGCCTTCATCTCTTTTACTTTGGAAACTGACCATTTTCTGTTTGTTGTGGGTGAAGGGCTGGCTGATACTGACCAACTAGTGTGTTCCTGGATTTGACTTGAATTTTTAAAATGTGCATCGTCTCAAAAACAATTGTTTGCACATATTTGCACATAGGATATTTCACTGGTCCTTTCTGACCAGGTGTGTGTTCAAGCTAAGAAATAAGCAAGCCCTCCAGGGAAAGAGACTAGACGCAGTTCAAGGGTGAAGGTGGTCCGTGGTGGGCAGGGTTCAGAGGCCACAGAGCTCTAGCAGCTGGATTCGAATCCAGAATGGCCTGTGTTTGTGAGTGTCGTGGTTTATGGGAAAGGCTGCAGCGAGGTGGGGAGACAGCTTGCCTTATGGGCAGAGGGTTGCAGCAAATGGAATGTCTCCATGCTTTCCAGTGGGGGGAGATGGAGATGCTCATTCCCTGTGATTAAAGAAGAATCCAGATGCACTGGGGATTGCTGACATGAGAGGTCTCCAAATGTGGTTGGGGCAGCAGGCTTTGGTGCTGCGCTGTCTCACCCTGCTCCCCCAGGTCCGAGCTTGCTGTCTGTCTCCGACCTCTGTTCTTCTCTTTGTATTCACCTGTCGGCCCCACTCATGACAGCTCCAGAAGAAAGGAGAAGGCTCCCCTGGACCCTTCTGGCACCCTCTAGGTATCCTGTTGGGCTTGGAAGCTTTGTGAATAAAATCTAGAGGCATGGGTCAGCTTGGCTTCCACTGGGGGTGGGGGGCGGTGGCTACAAGGGCAGAGGTCAGTTGCGGCAGCTCACCAAAGCCTTCCCGGCGTATCCCTGCTGGGGGAAGATCTGACACGTGACCAGAGGTGTGCTTTTGATGGCTTGTGAGTGGGAAGTTGTGTCTAACAAGTTGTTTCATGTTCATCCTTCTAAGAGAGTGATGGAAGGGAGATGTTCAAAGGAGATCTGAGAATTTCAAACAACAAAAATCTTGGGGTATGTGTTAGATAAAGCCCACAGATTGACTAACATGCATTAGCAGATGGAACGTCAATAGGTAACAACCTGACAATTTATTTAACTGACGGCTTCTGTCCTGTGGTACACTAAGCACTGGGGACTGGTGTTTATCCATCCAGGCAAAGTAATTAATGATGCTTGGGTTTGGGTTTTTTTTTTAGTTTACAACGTTAGCAATACACATGCTTTTAAATGCCTTTTCCATACAGCAAATGACCCCAATGAGGATGGCAGTCACTCGGTCAGTGTGTGAGCTCTTAGGTTCAGACGGGGAGTGCCAGTCCAGACCCAGCGGACCTAATTTTGCCGTTGACTGTTAGCCAGTTTACAGCTTCACCTGGATGTATACGCCTTAGGTTTGCACAGTAGATATTTCAGACTGTACCCGTGAAAATTTTGTTGGTGTTCACGGCCATTTTAACACTCTCAGAGCTGGTGCGAGAGGGACAGTTGTTGTGTTTTAACCACTGCTTCTCCCCTTTACGAGACGAAGGTTCATTTTTGTTGTTTAAGTTAGGATGTTCCTGTGGCTGAGGTTTAATGACAGGAAGTGATCACGACTCTAAACTCCGAGTGAGCTCACAAACCAAAACCCTTTCGTGGTGTCTGTTTCCAAGACGGACTCAATAAACATCATTTCGTACGCAGTACCCTGTGCCCACGCGTGGTGCCTTGATGGAATTTGCAAGCGCAGCGGCCCATCATGCACCCTGTCCTCACACTCCCTGTCCCCGCTTTTCCTGCTCCCGTGTCCCTTTTTCTGCTGCCTCTCCTCCTCCCCAGGATTAGGCAGCAGCCTCACCCCAGCCGGTCTCCCTGGGCTTTGTTTGCATCCTTGTTTGGATTGGCAAGTCATTTCCTGGAGAAAGAGCCTGTCTGCGGTGCCTGGAAAACACCGAACAAAGTCTGAGAAGGCAACACCTCTTCTCACACCCGCTTAGTCTCTTCCCGGAGTGTCTGAGCTGGAGGGGACACTCAGCCGGTATTTACTCATGGATGGACTGTCTCGGATTCCCGTCCGGGTCTGTTTGGCTGAAAGAATGTATTCTTCACTCTCGGCTTAAGTTTTCCTAGGACAGCTGCAGCAGCTAAGCCTGAGACCTCTGGAGGTTTAGTACGAGCATCTCAAGAGGTGTGACCTGAACTGACTGAAGGTCCTGGAGAATGTGAAGGGGAGTGTGTACACTTTTGTTGAGTCTTCAGAGGCTGTAACTATGGCAAGTGGCCGTCGAGCATTCTGCCTCAGTAGATTTCATGTTATTGGTGCACCCCTGTCTTCACTCACCCATCCCCTCGTCTACCCATCACGGGTTTGTGGAACTGCCCCTCTGTGTAGGCAGTTCTTGGGCTGGGGGTGCAGGGGTGGACATAACCAAGGTGCCTGGTGTTTTGGAGCTTTACTGATGCGGAGGGCTAGCAGTCAACACAGGAATTTCAGGTAATGGACAATACCGGGTGAAATAAAGTAGCAAAACACAGTGACTAGAGGGTGACCTCAGGTGAGGTGTCTAGGGAAGGTCTCTCTGACATTGAGCCGAGACCTGAGTGATAAGGAGCCAGCCTTAGAGCCTGCTTTCATTTTCTATTACTGCCATGACAAATTAGTAGCTTACAACAACACATTTCTTATCTTACGGGTGCTGTGGGCTGCAAGTCTGACCTGGGACTCACTGGGCTGAGATCGAGGTGTGGGCAGGGTTGTGCTCCCTTCTGGAGGCTCTAAGGGAGAATCCACTCCCTCGCCTTTGCCAGCTTCCGGAGGCCTCCATGCTCTTTGGCTCCTGGCCCTCCTCCTCCATCTGTAAAGCCAGCAATGGCAGATTGAATCCGTTGTGCATCTATCACACCAACCTACATCCTATTCTACCTCCTCCTTCCACTTCTAAGGACCCTTGTGGTTCCATCGGGCCCATCTGGGTAATTCAGGAGGATCTTCATCTCAAGATTTCTGTGGGCACTGCCTGTGCTATGCCCTGTGCTAACGTCGCTCCTGGTAGTAGAAAGGCCAGCCACACCGTGCGCTGGCAACCCGGCAGGATGAGGCTACATTGGGTGGTGGGTGGGGTTGGGCTGGTCTCAGAGTCCAGGGCAGAATGGCCTGGCCCAGAGGCCTTAGAGCCTGGTCTCCACCCCCCAGGGCCTGGACTCCCACAGTGACTGTGATTCTGGAGTCCCTTGCTCAAATCTCTTACTCCTCATCTCGTATGCCTGTCAGGCCCTCATTACCCCCTATTGGTGCCCCTCTGACTTGGTACCAATTTGCCTGCAGACTTCATCTCTCCCTATGGACATCCCCGAGTGATTTTTTCTAAAATGCAGTCCCCACTTAAAACTTCTCCCTGGCTTTCAATAAAATCTACACACCTGAGCTTAACTTTAAGGTTCTTTCCAAGCTGACCCCACCTACCTTTCTAGCCTCCTTTACTCCCCTGACTATTCACGGTCCCAGAAAGCTGCCTTCTGCCTTCACACCCTCCCTGCTTGCACCTGCTGCTCCCTCCCGCTACTCCCACCTTTCTCTGGGTACAAAGAGCCACTCCTATCTCTGCACATTGTCAGGCGCTGTCCCATGAAGGCAAGGACCTGTAGGATTTCTGTTTGCGTGACCTGGCCTAGCAAAATAGAGAGTTTGAAGTCAGGTGTTGAATCACTTAGTGGGAAAGTGATGATTCTGACCTTCACACCTTCCCTCCCCCCCAGGTATTTACAGAGAGGAACTTCACCCCCTTCCCTTTCTCCTCAGGCAGGGACCTTCCCCTTGCTGCTCAGCATATTCCAGCAGAGGCTGTTTGCCATGTAACCCTGTGAGCACAGGTGGGCCGGGTCTGAGCCCTTCCTGCTCCAGCCAGTGGCTGCCATGTCCCTGTAGAGCGCCAACCTGGGGGCCACAGGACTGCTGCTTTGCTCCTGGGCCTGTCTCCTTTCTATCTAAGAAATTCCTCTGGGGCCTAGAACATGTGCCTGATGGAGGGAGGGAACCAGGGCCCCTGCTGTCTGCAGCAGGGTCATCTCTTTGAAGAAACCCTCCTGCCAAGAAATACGAGGAAGCCCCGGCCAGCTCGCTCAGTTGGTTAGAGCATCGCCCAGATGTACCAAGTTTGCAGGTTCGATCCTTGTCAGGGCGGTCAGGGCATGTACAAGAAGCAACCAGTGAATGCATAAATAAGTGGAACAACAAGGTAATGCCTCCCCCTCTTTCTCTCTCTCTCTGTCAATAAATAAATAAATAAATTTTTTTAAAAAAGAGGAAGCGTCCCATACCAAGCACTATGGGCACGATCCTCACAACAGCCGTGTAAGGCAGGTATCACCCCCATTTCACGGGTGGGGGAACTGAGGCATGGGTTCTTTAGGAGATGGAGCTGGGGCTCAACCCCAGGTTCTTTCACCCACATCCAGTGGTCATCCTCTATTCCGTGAGGTATCCTGGCTCGATAGAGAATGAGGAAGCAGGACAAATTAGGCCAGGGCTCTAAGGTAAGCTGCTGTAAGAGAGGAACCAAGCTGCCTCTCTTGTTTTCCTCCAGCCACTTCTAGAAAATCTCGTGGTGAAGGGAAGGGGGCAATCTGGTGTCCTAGACAGCAGGTTTCTTATGTGCAAAAGAGTTCAGTGTTTTTTTTTTTCTTTCGAAATGAATAAGTTGAAATTTGGCTTTAAAACATAATATTTTAATACATTAAATAATCACTTAACAAATAATACAATTAGTAATCTTTAGAATTAATATTCAATTTAAGACAAATTTAAAAAACCGTTTTTAGGTTTTTAAGTTTGGCTTACAAATTTTATTATTTTATAAGTCTAGCTGATTTTTGCAATAACATTGGTGGAGGCTTTGACTAGTGCCCGGGCCTATTAACTAGCTCAGCTCAGCGCTTCAAAACACTTTTAAATGCACTTACAAATTGGACATATTTATTTCTTTTTCAAGTACTTCAGTTTTTCTGAACATGCAAAATCTCCCCAAATCCTAAATTCTTATAGGAACTAAAAAATTCAACTCACAAAGCAGGCAAACTTTAAACATCCTTCTACTCTGCTGAAACTTAGATGTCGCCATCAACAAAACCACAAGTCTAAATTAGTTGCTGAACTACACATTTGAAAGTGGAGCTCTACAACTGTTGCCATAAGGGGCCTTACTGCCTGAAGTATCGTGTGTCCACTGTGCACAGATTCCTTTCTTGCTTAAAAATATCCATTCTGTAGTTTTGTTCCTCTTACATCTTTCTACACTTAAGCCTAGTCTTCCTGGTGCGTGGGTGGTTAAGCTATTGTCTCTCAGCTCCAGAATTTTTCCGTATTTTGGGATGCTATGCTGCAAGGCTGCACACTATGTTCCTGCTGTATTAGCTGGTCCCTGTTAGCTCTACCAGTGGGGGGCGCTAGAGGGAGGCTGGTGGAGTGAGAAGGTGCCTCTCTGTCAGCATAGACGATGCTGGCAGGGGCGAGTGGCTCCAGTAGCAACAGGCAGCTCTGTCTACAGTTTTTCCCAGTTCCAGAACCAGCTTCAACATCTCCCCACGGCTGGCCCGGACCCTCCTCAGAAGCCTGAATTCTGGTTCTCAGGGCCACTCCTCCAACCCTGTGAACCTCAGTCACCTCCAGCTCTCCCTTTTGTTTCCCCGTGTCTAAGGGTGCCAGTTGCTCCCTGTAGTCACCGCTTCCAGGGTTCCTCTGTGTCCCCGCTTCGCCATTTTATTTGTCCAAAACCTGATCCGTAATTGTTGGTATTAAACACTCTGTTAAAATGATGGATGAGGCTTTTGACCCCTGAATACACCCTGACCAATGAATAGGGGTTGAAAATTGCACACTCCCTAAAGAAGACAACCACCATCCTGGTTAACTGAGGTTGCTCATGGCCCTTTGCATGTGAGACCCAGAGCTGCAGACATTCAGGGTGAATCTTCTCACCCCCGCCCATCTAAGGAAACTAGTATTTCAAGTAATTTTGGTAATTCATGAGATTACTGGGGAAGTGAACTCAGTTCTTGTCCCCAACAGCACCTGGATGACATTTATGATGGCCGAGTCAGTGACTTCATAACCTAAAAAAGTGCTCTTGCAGGCAGCTCTCTTACACAGGTGCCTGATTCTTCACTCTGCCCTCAAAAGCACTCCCTCCTCACCAAGCCACTCATTAAATTGGTTCTTAATTTCCTTGGTCTTTTGCCCTACATTTGATGACCTTTGAGAAGAATCCTAAGCAACGTAAGTATCTTGAATCTGATTGGCTCCAGAATTCGTTCATAGTCTCAGGACCAATAACTTTTAAGAAATACCTAAACTTCTGTTTTATATCAATGAAATATCTCAGATAGTTTTGTCTGGGATCCATCTTATGAGGTCATTCCATTTTTTTGTAGACTGATCTAGGATCAAGTCAATTGCCTGTCAACAAAAACTTTTGCTGCCCATTCTAAGGTAGTTTGAAGACAGGCTCAATAAATGGAAATAGCATAAGGCTTCTGGTTGTGGCCATAGGGGAATGGTTTGTCTCAGATTAATCTTCCTGCCAAAATACTTACAAAAGTTGGACAAAATCTATAAAGCAATTGTTCGAAGGAATTGGAGAGCACCCAGTGCAGGCAGAATTTGAAAGGCTATGATCCCTAAGAGAAGGGAAATGTATTTGGCAATCTTCACGTTCATCCTGGTTCTTCCTGAGGGCATTTTGCCAAGTCACTGGTGGGGGTGGGTGGTGGGAAGAATGATGATAGCAGAAGCAGCAGCCTTTCTGGCTGAGATCAGAATGTAAGGCTGCCAGAGTAGCTGGGACTTGAAGGGAGAATGATGGAGAGGACTTAATGAGAAAGCTACTCTTCATGTTGTTGGCTGACTCCTACGCTGAGCATGCAGCGAGAACGCCGGGAAACCCTTCAGAAAACAACTGCTGGGAAGCTAAAGAGGTGAATGGATGTTAGCTGTCGAGGAGACACAGGTTCAAGTCCCACTGTGGCAGAAGGGTTTTGGTCAACATCCTGGGGTTTGGGCTAAGACTCCAGAAAGGTGACCCTCTAGGAATAAAAGCTGTGCTCAGCAGAAAGATGGTAGACTAAAACACAACTATATCCACAATTACATTAAATGTAAATGGACTAAAAGTTCCAATGAAAAGACAAAGATGGACACACCAGATTAAAAAATAATATGCTGTTTGTAAGAGGCACTTTAAATGTTGGGACACAGAAAGATTGAAGAAAAGATAGGAAAAGATATATGCCATGTAAATGCCAGCAAAAGAAATTTGGTGTTGCTAGTTTGGAGTCATGCAAATTTCATATTGATAAAGGGTGATTCAAAAGAAAGATATACATGATAATACATAAAGTATCATTTATTGGTCATCAATTACATGCCAAACACCACCCTAAGTATTTCACATTCATCATTTTGTGTGATCCTCTGATGAATTTTATGAAGTGAATGTTATCATCCCCAGTAGAGGAGGAAATTGAAGCTTTGCGGGACTAAGAAATTCGCCTAAGGTCACACCACTAGAAAATAATAGACAAGATTCAAACCAGGTTCTGTCTGACCTCTTGCCAAAGAGCTTTTAACCGCTGCTCTGCTTTCGAAGCACCACAGTGCCCATTGCAGAGGACCCCTGAGGGCACAGGAGAGGACATTCAGTGGGGACTCCAGGCACTCTGGACTGGAAACCCTTCAAGAAATAGATTGTCCGACTCACACATCTACATGCATCACACACATGCACACACCTGTGTAAATGCCCTGCTCTTCCATACACATGATCCCCACAGGTACAGAGACCTTCCATTTATGGACTACTGAGCCTGACTTCTCTGAATTTCTTAGTGCAAGTTCTCAAGGGGGGGAGAGGGGAATGGGAATTAACTGTAAATGGACATCAGGGTTCTTATTGTGGGGGTGGAAATATTCTAAAAGTGATCTATGATTTAGTTACTTAACAAAGTTACTAAAAGTCTGAACTGTACACCTAAAATCTCACTTTTTTCTTTTTCATGAACTTTATGTTTCTTTTTCCACATTTTTAAAATTGCTTTTCAAGTATAGTTGTCTCCATGTTCTCCCCACCCCTCCCCCTGACCCCAGCCATCCCCACTTCTCGCCGTTGGTCCTGCCCCCCTTTGGTTTTGTCCATGTGTCCTTTGTACACATTTCTGAAAACCCTTCCCCTTTTCCCCCCCATTATCTCCTCCCACCCCCTTCTTGTTACTGTCAGTTTGTTCTTAATTTCAATGTCTCTGGTTATGTTTTGCTTGCTTGTTTGTTTTGTTGATTAGGTTCCACTTATAGGTGAGATCATATGGTATTTGTCTTTCACCACCTGGCTTATTTCACTTAGCATAAAGCTCCCCAGATCCATCCATGCTTTGCAAAGGGTATAAGCTCCTTCTTTCTCTCTGCTATGTAGTATTCCATTGTGTATATATACCATAGTTTTTTGATCCACTCATTTACTGATGGGCACTTAGGTTGCTTCCAGCACTTGGCTGTTGTAAATTGTGCTGCTATGAACATTGGGGTGCCTAGGATCTTTTGGATTGGTGTTTCAGGGCTCAGGGTATAATCCCAGCAGTGTAATTGCCAGGTCAAAAAGCAGTTCCATTTTTAGTTTTCTGAGAAAATTCCATACTGTTTTCCACAGTGGCTGCACCAGTCTGCATTCCTATCAACAGTGCAGAAAAGGGTTCCCTTTTCTCCACAACCTCTCCAACACTTGTTGTTTGTTGATTTGTTTATGATGGCCATTTTGACTGGTGTGAAGTGGTATCTCATTGTGGTTTTAATTTGCGTCTCTCTGATTGCTAGTGATGCTGAGCATCTTTTCATATGTCTCTGGGCCCTCTGTATGTCCTCCTTGGAGAAGTGTCTGTTCAAGTCCTTCACCCAATTTTTATTTGGATTGTTTGTCTTCCTGGAGTGGAGTTGTGTGAGTTCTTTATATATTTTGGAGATCAAATCTTTGTCTGAAGTACCATTGACAAATATGTTTTCCCATATGGTTGGTTCTCTTTTCATTTTAATGCTGTTTTCTTTAGCTGTGCAGAAGCCTTTTATTTTGATGAGATCCCATTTGTTTATTCTTTCCTTTATGTCCCTTGCTCTAGGGGACATATCAGAGAAAATATTGCTGTGTGGAATCTGAGATTTTCTTGCCAATGTTCTCCTCTATGACTTTTATGGTGCCACAACTTATATTTAAGTCTTTCATCCACCTTGAATTAATTTTTGTGTATGGTGTAAGTTGGTGATCAAGTTTCATGTTTGCATGTAGCTGTCCAGCTCTCCCAACACCATTTGTTGAAGAGGCTATTTTTACTCCATTTTATGCTTCTGCCCCCTTTGTCGAATGTTAATTGACCATAGAGACTTGGGTTTATTTCTGGGCTCTCTAATCTGTTCCATTGGTCTATGTGTCTGTTCTTACACCAGCACCAGGCTGCTTTGATTACAGTGGCCTTGTAATACAGTTGGATATCAGGTATTGTGATCCCTCCTATTTTGTTCTTCGTTCTCAAAATTGCTGCGGCTATTTGGGATCACTTATGGTTACATATAAATTTTTGAGATGTTTGCTCTATATCTCATTGGAAATATGTCATTGGTACTTTATTAGGGATTGCACTGAATCTATAAATTGCTTTGGGTAGTATGGCCATTTTGATGATGTTAATTCTTCCAATCCATGAGCATGGTCCATGCTTCCATTTGTTTGTGTCTTCCTTAATTTCTTTCTTCAGTGTTGTGTAGTTTTCTGAGTACAGGTCTTGTACCTCCTTGGTTAGGTTTATTCCTAGGTACTTTATTTTTCTTGTTGCTATATCAAATGGGATTTTTTCCTGATTTCTGTTTCTGATATTTCATTGTTGGTGTACAAAAATGCCTTTGATTTCTGAATATTGACTTTGTATCCCACTGTTTTGCCAAATTCACTTATTAGGTCGAGTAGTTTTTTGGTGGAATCTATAGGATTTTCTGTGTACACTATCATGTCATCTGCAAACAATGACA
Source organism: Desmodus rotundus (assembly GCF_022682495.2). Classification (NCBI taxonomy): domain Eukaryota; kingdom Metazoa; phylum Chordata; class Mammalia; order Chiroptera; family Phyllostomidae; genus Desmodus; species Desmodus rotundus. The sequence goes on along the minus strand of NC_071391.1, from coordinate 20,392,489 downwards.
GGTTTTCTTCCTCCTTTCCAATCTGAATGCCTTTCATTTCTTTTTCTTGTCTGATTGCTGTGGCTAGGACTTCCAATGCTATGTTGAATAGGAGTGGTGAAAGCAGGCATCCTTGTCCTGTTCCTGATCTTAGTGGGAAAGCTTTTAGTTTTTGCCCATTGAGTATGATGTTGGCTGTAGGTCTCTCATATATGGCCTTTATTATGTTGAGGAATGCTCCCTCTATTCCCACTTTGCCGAGTGTTTTTATCATAAATGGGTGCTGCACCTTATCAAATGCTTTTCCTGCATCTATTGATATGATGATGTGATTTTTGACTTTCCTTTTGTTTATCTGATGTATTACATGTATTGATTTGCAAATATTGGACCATCCTTGCATCCCCAGGATGAATCCTACTTGATCATGGTGTATGATCTTTTTAATGTATTGCTGGATGCAGTTTGCCAATATTTTGTTGAGGACTTTAGAGTCTATGTTCGTCAGAGATATTGGCCTGAGTGGGCCTCTTTGGATTCCTCTTGATTGGGACTCTCTGTGCTTCCTGGATTTGTGTGACTTTCTCTCTCATCAGATTAGGGAAGTTTTCCATCATTACTTATTCAAACAGGTTTTCTATCCCTTTGCTGCTCTTCTTCTCATTCTGGTATTCCTATTATATGGATATTATTACATTTCATGTTGTCCTGCATTTCCCTTAACATCCTTTTGTTCTTTTTGAGTCTTTTTTCCTTTTCTTGCTCTTTCTGGGAGTTTTTTTCTACCTTGTCCTCCAGCTCACTGATTCAGTTCTCTGCTTCATCTAGCTTGCTTTTCCTTCTACTGTGTTCCTCAGTTCAGAAGTTACATTCTTCATTTCCTCTTGGCCCTTGTTGATAATTTCTATTTCTTTTTTCATGTTGATATAGTTTGCAGTAAATTCCTCATAGTTTCTCTGTTTTTGGTAGTTCTTAGTGAGCTCATTGAGCTTCCTTATAATGATTGCTTTGAACTCAATATCTGATAGTTGACTTGCCTCTATTTCATAGCACTCTTTCTGATGATTCTTCCTTTTCTTTCATTTGGGGTTTGTTTCTTTGTCTTCCCATTGTGTGAGAGACTCTTCTTGTTAGCCTCTGCTTCTTAAATTGATCTCTTCTGCCTCCCTGAGTTTGGGGTGTGCTCTTCTATGGTAGGAGACCTGTGAGATTCAGTGGTGCAGCCTTCTTGATCTCCTGAACTTGCTGCTCTTTGGATGCCATTTATTCTGGCTCTCTGGATGTAACTGGGTTTTGATTGTTGTTGGGTTGTTTTTTGGTGGGTCCTTCCCTCCAGCTGGTTGACTTAGGGTCATTCTACCCACTATGTCTTGCATGCTGTTGTGCAGGTACTTCCAGAAGAAAACCGCAAACCCACATCCACAAAAATATCTGCCCCCCACAACCTCAGTATCAACAGCAAATGAACCAGTATTAATAAGGGTGTAAAGAGATTAAGGCTATTATTAAGAAAGGAGAGAAATGAACTATAGTATAAATTCTAGTCACTTAATATGCACAAACTTGCTGGACAATAAATGAATGTTAAGAAGCTATGTGGGAAAGAAAACATCGCTAATCGTGGAGAAGACCACAGTGGATTTTGTCTCAGTAGCCTCTAGTATTTACCACTGTTTTTTCTATCTGGATCTGCCTCTGGTGATGTCAGATGTTGACCCCGTCTGACCTTAGGCAGCCCGCTCTGAGACTGCCAGAGATCTGCTGTCTATGGCTGTCTCCTTCATTGTTAATCTAGTCACTCTGCACTCAGCAGTCAGGTTTAAGCACTATAGGGCGGGGCAGAATTCCTCCAGGAGTTGGGGCTATTGTTTCCCCTCAGGCTCCTGCTGCTCGGAGGGCAGTGGTCTTCCTGAGCAGGATGGCTGCTGCAGTATGGGTGATGACTCAGCACCAGGATTCCTGCGACTACTCTCTCAGCTCTCTCTCCCAAGCCTCCTCCCCCAGTCTCTCCTCAGGTTTCTCTAGTCCACTCTGACCCGCCTTTGCCAGAGATATAAGTTTGTGGCTGTCTCCTTCATTGGTCAATCTAGTTACTCTGCACTCAGCAGTCAGGTTTAAGCATCACAGAGCCTGGGCAGAGTCTTGGGGGTGGGGCTGTTGTTTCCCCTCAGGCGGCTGCTGCTGCTGGGGGGCGTGGGGGGGGAGTAGTCTACCTGAGCAAGATGGCTGCGGCCTTTTGGGGGATGACTCAGCACCGGGATCCCTGCGGCTACTCTCTTCACTCTCTGTCCAAAGCTTCTGTCCCCAGTGTCTCCTCAGGCATCTCCAGACCACTCTGCTCCTACCTTTGCTGGAATCCCAGGTGAGTGACAACAGATGAAAATGTGCGCGTTGGCCCTTTAAGTGGCTCTTTGTGTCCCTAGCTGTCTCTCTCTGGCAGAAAGCAACCCTGCTGCTTTTCACCACCAGTTGTTAACTGTGTGCTTTTGGGCTCTGGTGCTCTGGGCTAGGGATCCCAGGTTAGGGTTTAGACCAATTCTTCTCAGGGGGATCCAACCTGCTGCTGAATTAGTCCTCTGGCGCTGCCACCCGTGGGCACCCAGCCAGCCTTCTCGAGTCTCCACCGCACTCCTTACCAGTCAGATTGTGCTGCAGGTGGTTCTTCTGTCTGTCCGAGGTTATAAGGCTTCTCTTTTTGCTGTTGTTCAGTTGTTTGTTCTGGGTAATTTCTCCACAATTTAGTTGTAATTCCAGATTGTTCCTGGGAGGAGGTTAGTGTGGCTTCCACTCACTCCTCTGCCACTCTCTTAAATTCCATTTTTTTACTGTGGTAAGAAATACATTCAATTTGCCATTTTAATAATTTTTAGGTGTGTAATTGAGCAGCATTAAGCACATCACATTTGCATTGTTGTGAAATCACCACCATCCCTTCCAGAATGTCTTCATTTTCCCAGCTGAAACTCTGTCCCATCAAACAAATCATGTTGCCCTTCCCCCAGCCCCTGGCAATCACCTTTCTGTTTTCTACTGCTGTGGTTTCGACTATTCCAAGTACCTCATGTAAGTGCAATCATACAACATTTGTCCTTTTACGCCTGGCTTATTTTGCTTAGAATAAGGTCTTCAGAGTCCATCTATGTGATAGCATGTGTCAAAATTTTCTTTTTTAAGGCTGAATACTATTCCACTGGACATATATATCACCTTCTGTTCATCCATCCATCCACTGATGGATAGTTCTTTTGTTTCCACTTTTTGGCTGTCATGAATAATATTGCTATGAATATGGGTGAATATGGGTAAATATCTTGAACTTGGTGGATTTTATCATATGAAAACTACAATAAAGTTACTTTAAAAGAAAAATTATTTTTCAAGATGTAAAGAGCTAATAAATGGTAATGCTATTATCAATAACTTAAAGTTGGTATTTTTGATCACAGCGAGTTTTTAAAAATTAAGCTATTTAATAAAAAAGATATGTTCACAGTTTTATAAAAGAAATATACAGAAAAGTATAAGGAAGAAAGGGAGTATCTATAATCTCACCTAGAAATAACAGAAAGATTACTGTATAAAAGTTACTAAACTTTAATTTTACTTTAAATTAATAGAAGAAACTGAAATGAAATGAAGAGTTGCTGAACTTAGGCCCTTTATTCACAGCAGAGCTAACCCTAAACTGCCTCTCTAAAAACAAAATGAGTTATGAAAAAATATTGAGATTGGTTTTTCTATTTAAATATGTGTTTCTTGATGGTCAAAGCTTAATTCCTCCACGTGGACTATTGTTTCATCAAAATCAGAGGATATTTCTGATGTTTAAACAACTAAAGTACTTGCATTTTTAGATTAAAAACAAAAGAACAAAGTTGAAAATCTTAGCAAACTTTCAGATAAACTTCAAAGGGAAATTATTAGGGAATGACTAGTTTGTGAGCCAAATATTTACAAAGATGACAGATTACTTATTTTAAAAGCAGGAAGAAGTGATTTTAGCTAGTGTCTAAAATAAATCCAAGGAGGCTACACATGAATCCTGAATTTCAGTTAGTTTTCTCCTCCCTCTGAATTAATTGGTTCTTGGTTTTGAATATATCTGTTCCAGCCTGAATGTTCTCACTCAGAGGTGTAATAAACACATTCTGCGTTCGGCTTTCACTCCCTGCAAAAAGAGAGTTATTTAAAACTTGGAAATGGGGCAGAAAGTTAGGCTGCATGTTGAAGGATTATTTAATTTCCCAGGAGAATGTACCTGTGTTTGATCTAGCTATTTATTATTTGATTATAGCCCAGATACTGTTAAGTTACATATTAATCTATATTTTCTATCTGGTAGGAAAGATAACCCCACAGGTTATAATTTTATTAGCCTGCAGGACATCGACCGGTTTCTTCTGTAACCTAGCGATCTTATCCTACCCTTCTTTCTTGTTTTGAAAATGCTGGTGAATCACATAAACTCTTTTTCCTTAAACGCTCTTGGAATCAGCTTCACCATCTCAATGGTTCCATTATAAATTAATGAGCTGAATAAAACCCGTGACACATATCCGTTCTCTAGTTGAATGAGAGCCATGATTTTACCACTTTAACAATTAGACTTAGTTGACAGACCTCAGATGGTACTTTCTCATCCCTTCTTCTGTGACTCTGTGTGTTACCTGCTGTGGGGTCACCTCTAACTCTTGGTGACTCTGTGAGTGATGTCCACAGTGTCCTGTCCTCCACAGCCCTGCTCAGCCCCTGTAGACTGATGCTCATGGCTTCTTTTATGGAGTCTGTCCCTTTCCTGGCTGGCCTTCCTCTTTCCCTGCTGCCTTCTCTCTTCCCAGCGTTATTGTGTTTCCAAAGAGCCCTGCTGTCTCACGATGTGCCTGTAGGAGGACAGCTTCAGTCCTGTGATTACTCTCTTTTGCAGAACAGTCACCTGGGATGCCCATTTAGGATTCAGATTCCCCAGCCCACCCCTCAGAAAGTCTGAATCCCTGTATTTGGCATGAGGCCTAATGACATGCACTTCAACAGGCAGCCCAGGAGATCCTGAGGCTGTGGTCCTCAGACCAGACACCTTGGGAAAGGCCTGCAGTGAACTGCCTGGTGGTGCCGGAGCCGACGCTGAGTTGGTTCTCACAGCTCAGCCTGGTCAGAGACGAAGGGGGTTAAACGTGATGCCTTGGGATGGACTACAGTTCAACAGTCCATTTTCCTAATCTTCATTTTGGCAAAAGCAGTTGATCTCATATGTTCACCCACCGGTTGGCTGTAAAAGAAGCAGGATGAGGAGAGGGGGTGCCCAGGAATCTGTGTATATAGGTTGAAATCACTGATATTCAACTCTTTCTGATGTTACAAAAATGGCAATTTTGTACGAGTTGACCTAATAATTCCTCAGGTGTTTCCAATTTGAAGCTAATTTGGCAATCAACTTGTGACTGACAATGGGGACATGGAATTTCCAGTGTCTGGGGAAAGTGTCTTACAGCTTTTATCAGACTTAAAGCAAAAACAACAACAAAAAACAAACAAACAAACCAAAACACAGCCCCCCCCAATGCTCTTCCCAGAAAAATGCTCAAAATACAACTTTTTGCACACAAGCTCAGGAAATTTTATGGATTCAAAAGGCTAAGGACTCCACTGTTACACCTTTCTTTCTGAGGGCTGCATCCTTTAGGGACGGAGCTTTGCTGCCCCCTACTGCCCCATGGTTCTCAAACTGGGTTGGCCCTCTTCATGCCTGTGTTCCAGTTCTGAGTTTTGCAGGAGCTAGAACGGGCTGTCTGTCATCTCACACCCACGGTCAGAGTGGCCCCGTTCTAGGCAGGGAGGGGCCCCACAGGCGCAGTTTTATCATTCACACGTTCTGTTGAACTGCTGGCGGTACAGGGTGCGGGGAAATGCACTTTGAGGGAATGCTGTGCCTTGTCTAGCCTAGAGCACACCCTTCCGGGTTATCGGACTCTGATGCTAAGGAAGCTCCTTCACAGCTCTGTCCTGTAGGTAACTGAGAGCGAAGCAAAATAATTCTTGTTTCTATACATCTTGATTTCTCTCCCCTACCGAGAAAGAAGCTAAGTCTTGCCTCCATTTGGACACTTATTTAAATATTCCTGGTCGGTGTGTCTGTTCTTTGCGTTCTCTTTGAATGGGTTATAATTATCTGCCTGGTTCCTTCAGTAAGAGTTAATAAAATCTTTTGTTTTGAATTTATTGAAGGTTGATAGTCCAGAATGTTTTAAAAAAAATTTATTTAGAGAGACAGGAAGGGAGGGAGAAAGAGAGGGAGAGAAACATCAATGTGTGAGAGACACATTGGTTGCCTCTTACATGTCCCCAGTTGGGGACCTGGCCTGAAACCCAGGCACGTGCCCTGACCGGGAACTGAACCTGTGAGCTTTCAGTCCACAGGCCAGTGCTCAACCCACTGAGCCACACCAGCCAGGGCAGAGTTAATAAAATCTTTAATACCTGCTCATTTGATATTTGTATAAAAACCATAATTTGACTTTTTTGGGAAAATTATTCTTTAACAAAGGTCAGGATCATATTAGGTATCTGTGATTGCCATCTGGGATATGAACGAGCGGGCCCTTTCCTTGAAAGCTCACAGTCCAGTTAAGGAGACACTCAAGGCTGCCAGTAACTCTCTGAGATTTAAAGAAATCTGTCCCTCTTCTCTCCTCCAACCCTACCCCACCCCACCCCACCCCCACCGTTTATTCAAAGGGGGAGCACACTACCTTGTCATCGCCTCAGGAGCAGTGCACCGGCAAAACACAAAGCAGTCATACAAAAAGCAAAGGAGTTTGTAAATCTCTCTAAATTTCGTTTTCCTGAAGCTGGGAGAATTGAGGGGAGCAGTGGAGGGGCGAAAACCCACATGCGGAGAAACGGGGGAGAGGGGCTCTCCCTTCAGTAAAAACCAATGTCACTGCTTCCGGAGAGGCAGGAGCTGCAGGGCCAGGAAACATCAGAGTGTGTCAGATGTGTGGTGGAAGCAAGGGTTTCATAGACCTGTTGTTGCCCTTGAACCAGTGTACATATTCTTTCTATCTATCATCTATCTATCTATCATCTATCTATCTATCTATCTATCTATATCTATCATCTATCTATCTATCTATCATCTATTATCTATTATCTATCTATCTATCTATCTATCTATCTATCTATCTATCTATCATCATCTATCTATCATCTATCATCTCCTATCATCTAATTTACTGCAGGTAGTGGGAAAAAAATTGTAAAACACTGACCCTAAAACATTTTTAAAAAGCCAAATTTAGCTTAGTCTAGTTGTATTCAGAAAACCTTTCTTTCCTTTTCCTCTGAAACAATGTCTCCAAAGGACTATCACATTAGGTTTGGAATACATTTTAGTTTCAGGCTCCTCAGCATTCTAAAGGGAATGACAGTTACTTTCTTTAAGGACTTTTGGTGGGGCTTGGTCTACACTATCCAGACACCTCAAGCTCTGTGGCAGCTGGGTGGAAGGAACCTGGGGTTAAGATAGATTAAGACAGAAGCCAGACCCCCTCAGACAGCAACCCCTCACCCCCATCATCTTGCCATCTTTCTCTCTCCCCCTCTGCCAATCAGGATACAGCAGGATGGGAAGGATCATTTTTTGAGGACTTGGGGAGTTACTTCTCAGTGTGGTTTTATTATTAAGCTTTCAGAAGCATAAATTCTGTGAAGATCAGACTCTCTGACTCACATTTATATTAAAATATTCAAATCCCTAGCCAGACCAAACCCAAAATTTGTGATTATGCATCATTCCTGACAAGGCTACAATTGTTACTTTATAAGATAATCCTGCTCCTGCTGGTCCCTGTACAAAGGTTAATTTTTTAAAAAGATTTGTCTATTAATTTTTAGAGAGAGAGAGAGGAAGGGAGAGAAGGAGAGAAACATTGATGCGTGAGAGATACATTAATAGGTTGCCTCTCTCACACCCCCAGCTGGGAACCTGGCCCACAACCCAGGCGTGTGCCCTGACTGGGAATCGAACCATTGACCTTTTGGAGAGCAGGTTGGCACTTAATCCACTGAACCACACCAACCAGGGCTGTACAAAGATTAATTTAAAGAAATGTGGCCAAAAAAAAAAAAAAAAAAAACCGTGTCAGCTGTGTAAGACATTCACAAGAATGAACCAGAAGTGTAAAGAAGCTTCCCTAAAATAGAGGTGGGATGTTTTTAAGAATTTATGGCTTATTCTGGGATTAATACTAGTATTTCACTTTTGGAACTTTAATTTAGAAGTTAAGGTGGAGTTTGGTAAAGCATTTACATGTCTTACCTGCGCTTCCACCCCATTCAGGGAAACAGTGTCTTTGCGAAGAGACAGGCATTGATGCATAGAAAGCTTAGGAATGATTTTCACTGCCCTGCCACAGAGGCAGCCAGGTGGCTAAGGAGAGGCAGCCAAGCCTGGAACGGGGAGCTGAGGCCCTCATTTATTAGTTGGAAGTAAGCTCATGCTGCTCTCTGCCTGGCTTCACACTTTCTATTTACCTGTTTGGGTGTCCCCTTTGGGCCTCCTTGTGTTTTCACAATGCATTCTTAGTGGCCCCAGGGCAGGCACCATGGCTCAGACCAAGGACGAGATGAATCCCCATTTACTATTTCTTGAAGGAGCTAGATATTAGCTTTGTTTATTTTAAGTGAAAACGAGTGCCTGGAATCGTTCTTCCCTCCCACTAGAGTTACAGTCTCCAAAACAGAAGAAAGATAAAGCAAAAATCAAAGCAGTCTAGTTATTTTATTAAAAATATCTGGAAAAATCACTTGTATTTCAATATATACATATTTCATTTGGATTCAGAGTACTTTTTGGGTAGAGAGACGAGTGCAACATACAGGTGGAAAAGAGCATCAACAATAAACAGGAGGAATTAGGCGCGCCAGCCGGGCATTTGTTTTCTTTTCATTAATGTCCCCTACGGTGCCATTCAAGGACCGGTTCTGGTCATATCCTTGCGACCACTACTAAGATGTGATCTGAAGCAAACCTCCGTGTGCCTGTGAGACAGAGGTGATTCCAGATCCACGATCCGGGTTTAGAAAGGGCTGGTCACCTAGCCTCGAAATGGAGTGCGGAGACCCTGCTTATCCCCCGTCAACCCCACAGCTCGGTGTAGGGCCCCGATGGAGACCATCAGAGCCCAAGCCACGGCCCGCAGGACCGGGGCTGGTTTTCTCTGGGGACGGTGGGGGGAGCCTGAGGAGGGGGTGCCGCAGTAAGTCTGGATAATTCCTTGAAGCTCCCCACCCCTTCTGCACAACCTGCTCTTAAGCCGAACATTGCCTTTTGGTCTGTACAGTGCGCACAGCGTCCCCTCCTCCCAAGTGCCCTCCCCCACTCCTTCTCACAACACACGTTGCTTTCAGAGTCCAGACGGACTGGGAAAACCACTCGCAAATTCTGTGGTGATAATTAAGTTCTAAGCAACGGCAGGTTTTTTGATAAAACTCTTCCACCATATGCTTTGATTTTTCAAAAGTCAGATTCCCTTCCATAGCTCATCACAGTTATAAAATTGGAAGAGGCTCCCTGGATTCATGAAGTGTCTTTCTTAATAGGTCCACACATTACTAAGTGTTACCCATTACTTAACAGTATCTAAATTGCAAATTTTAGTCCCCACTTTACAGGTCAATGGGCAAAAAGATAAAAAGAACTGATTTGCCCATGTTCAGTCAGCAGCGAAACCTACGTCTTAGCTCCTAATTTAACAGTTTATATGCTCAATTACACGGCCTCTGCAGTCCTCTGGGAACATAATCCTGGAACCTTGTAGAAGCAAAGTGGAGCCCAAATACATTCTCACCACAGAAACTAGATAGTTTATCAAGCATGAAAAAGACATTAGAATATAGTGCACAACTGATCATGACTTTCAGATGAATCCATTATAAAAAACATCCTTTCAGGCAAAATAAATAAGATTAAACTTCAGCACGACAGATTTACAAGTTTAAAACTAGCTTGAAGTGTGGACTACAATTCCCACCTACACGCATGTATCACAAGTTTCCCCAGAGTGTAAGACAATTCCATTGAGATTGTTCAACCACCTTAGCTGTGAGATTTTTATTTAAAAGATACCAAGCTGCACGAAGCTGCAGTAAAAGTAACATCTGTTAGATGACAAGGCACACGTAACAAAATGTCATTTGCAGGTTGCAGGTGACGGATGTTCACTGTACAATTCTTTCAACATTTCTGCATGTTTGAAAAATGTCATAGTAAAGTGCTGGGGGTGGAGGGAAGCAAAAAAAGATAGTATTTATGCCTTACGACCTTAAACCTACACGACAAACTATCAAGAACCGGTCAGTTGTAACCAGTATTCTCACCGAAAGTTCGTTATTAAATATCGGAGTATGTGCTGCGCGCCAGGCAGTGCGCTAAGCACAGGGTTTCAGCAGTGACCAGTGTCCCTGTCCCTCAGTGTTTTACTTATCATTTATCCCAACATTCTCCTGAGGCCTGCAGTAGCAAACCGTTCTTAGGAGCTTCTAGGACCATTGGTAGCATTTCCTTCGTGGAACAGAGGACTCAGTGTGCCCTTCTTTCCCTGGCACTTAAACTTCTACCGAAAGTCTACCTGGAAGAACGTCGGGATAAATGCAATTGGCCAGCAGAGGCAAGAAGGCTCTGAGGAGAGGTCCTTCTTTTTAGAGGAAATGGCTGGGAAGCAGCATCCCAGCTTGTGTTGGTGACATCCTGGGAGCCAAACTGCACCTACAATCAGAGCCTCAAGTGTGAGAGCAGAGCACTCTGTCCCTTCTCTCCTGCAGGCTGGGCTGCTGAGCGGCTGAGAAAGCCCTTTGGGAGAGAAGCAGCGGCACCCCTCTCCTCATTCCACATCATGTTTCACCCTCTAGATCTGTTTTTCAGTATTTTATAATTTTATAGTAACGACCCAGATTTCCAGGGAGCAAAAAGCTTTAAAACATTAAAGTCAGGTGACATTTAGAGAAAACTAGGTGCCTCCTTGCCGGTGTTTGCCGTCCACTAACCGCGAAGGCTGTGATTCGGTGTTACAGTCCGCAGACACCCGCTTCATTTAATTTCACCAGGCCCTCTCTCTGGACCCGGGGAGTTTGGACATGCCAACTCCACTCTATAGACGTGAGGACCGCAACTGTGAAACCAGCTACAACCAATCATGTGACCCCGAAGATTGAAAAAGCATGGACTTCAAAAGAAATATACAAACGACTATTTATTTTCCCTTTTTCATTTCCTGAAGGCACTGCCCTGCTTAGGAAGTCGGCATCACAGAAACACCCAGTGATATTTTATAGAAAACGAGTAGAATTTGAGGCAAGCCAAGAAAAGAGCAGCAGTGGCTGAACAATGGAAAGGTACTTCAAAGTCCCAAGTTAGGAAAATCTCAAAGAGTTAAAAATGTTCTGGTCATCGGGATTGGAGGGTTCCTGGATAAAGGAAAGACAAGCAACTGCTCCCCCGAGATCGCACCCTAATTGAATGCGTAGTTCACCAACACGCTGAGTGGTTAAACTCACTGGCAGAAACGGTAGTGGAGGACAACATGAAAATTTTATACCTACCACAAAACTAATTGCTAGGGATCGTCCAGTACCTCCGTATTAGTCCATCATTAAGGGAAAAAATCTCACCTTTCATTCTATTTCCCTGTTTTTCTCTTCTGTCTTTAGTCCCCCGAACAAAAGTGGCACCACAATGCTGCAGTGATGTCCAACCCCTCCCATCTCACGGCTCACGTGGTCTAATCACTGCAGTTCTGCGGGAACACCGGAAACTGCGTATACATTTTTGTGCCAATCTGACCAAAAAATAGATGTAATTTTGATTCATTCACACTGACGGCTATTGTGCTGGCTGCTGTTGTTTTTTTATTTTGACAATCTAAGGGAATAAAGGTCAGTGCCCCTGAGTAAATAGACAGGTGTTGCACGTGTTAAAAATTCCTGTGGCACAATGTTGAAAACCGCTGTACTACAGAACAGCCAGAAACTGTCACTGCTCCACAGCCAAGGACAGCAGAAAACTCCCAAACTACAAAATCGACACCCCGACTTGTTCTCCAATAGAAAAAGGTGTCTCGAGGCAAGTTCCATCCAACATTGGGTTGGATATGTCTGGGAAACAAGGAAAAAATTTATTTGCAGTTTAGCAATATCCACAAATGATGTCAAAAGGTAAGTATGTTGAAAGGCTGATAAAGCATAAATACATGGCCCAAATTCTCGCAGGCCAACTGGGCTAGTTTCAGCCAGCGGGGCAGGAGACTGGAGACACAGAGCAGCATTCCAGGAAAGACCTGATTCTGCCTGGAAGGCTTAGAAATGTTTCTATTTGCAACGATGGCCTGGCCATTACTTTTACCTGCTGTTCACAATGAATGACTAGTATAAAGTAAGCAGCTGGTTTCTTACAAAATGCCAAATGTTGAGGGTTAAAATAATTGCTTATTATGATGAAACCCAGATGACAGACGCTAAGTTGAAGTAAAGTGTTAGGTCATCAAAAAACAAAGCAATTTTCTACTGGCAAAATCCTTTTGTAAGTATTGTTGGCATGCTGAGAGTAAGAATTTATTTCTTAGAATTTTATGGTTGGAGGGGACCTTAGAAACATCTACTCTCTTTATCTTACAGATAGGAAACCTGAAGCTGCACAAAAAGCTGTTTGGAGTGACATTCCCGAGTTGGAAAAAAAACAAAAACAAAAACCAAGCAGGAAATGACTCCTCAGTACCCAATACACAGCCACGCTTTCCATAGAAATTTAACCAGACCAGGAAGCTTTTAAATATCATTTCCTTTCCTGATGGGGTTGAATGTTTTGTGGCAACACTTAATTTTTTTCTGATAAAAGTACGTTTTTAAAAAATAGAAAATGTAAAACCTACAAGAAAGCACAAAGAAAGTAAGTCATCAAAAACAGTGTATTTCCTTCCGGCTTTCTTCTGGGCAACAAAAATAACTGCTGCTCCCTGCGCGAAGGGGACGGGACGCCTTTCTTCACTGACGCACCGTCTCCCCGACAGCGGCGGTGCTGCTGCGCTGCTCCTCGGGGGCTGGCGGGGGCTGGCCAGGAAGCTCGGCAGCTCCGGGGCAGAAACTGCCTGCTAGTCCCCGGGTGGTGCTGACAGGGGAACTGGGGACTCTGTGGGACCTTTTCACTTCAAACAGAAACCCACCAGAGCAGGGGCCTAAATGTGGGGAGGGGAGGGAGGGCAGAGGGATAAGTAAAGGGAGAGGTCAAAGGGACCTTTCCAGGCTGGGTCGACCTGGGACTGAAACCATTCTTCTAGACAAAGTCTCTTGGCTTCCTCTTAAAATTAAGGCTGATCTTTTCTTTCTAAAAATGTTTTTATTAACTTTATCAGGGTGAGATTCAGTAATAAAATTACATAGTTTTCAGGTGTACATCTCTATGATACATAATGTGTATATTGCACTGTGTGCCCACCACCCAGAGTCAAGTCATCTTCGGTCACCATATATTTGGCCCCCTGAACTACTCCCTCAACCGCTCACTGCCTCTGGAACCCACCACACTGTTGCCTGTATCTATGAGTTTCAGTTTTACATCCTGCATGAGTGAAATCTCATGGCTCTTAGCGTATTCTGAGGCTGACCTTTAACACTGGTCAGGGGGCTATGATCTGGCTTCTCTGGAGACCCAGCACCGTCTTTCGTGACCACACAACTTAAAACAAGCTTGTGTGAACAGCAGAGTGTATGGTCCTCTCAGATTCTTTAAAAAAAAAAAAAGTTTATTACCCACTACATAATACACTGCATGCTACGTAACACACCACATAGCCTCTTAGCAAGGGTAGATGAGCTTAACTGAGTTATTTTTCATCCATCAGGAAAATGCTTCCTTAATCAATATTTTCTAAACCCTCTGACACACAGTAACGATTAACTCCAGAGACAAGCCCATCTCTTTCCGGCCAAGTCCACTGCTAAGCATAACAGGCGTCCCCGTTTTCCTTGCCCTCGTTAGTGAACCTGCGGAGAGTGGCAACTCCAGGGATGAGGAAGCACGTGCCCATGACGGAGATCCCTGGGAGAATCTCAAACCACATTGTGGCAAGGTTGCTAAAGCCCTTAGATTCTTGATAAGAGCCCAAACTAGTTGGGTGCACCCTGAGAACTAGATTTCACTGTAACATTTAATACCTATAGGCCTTTAACAAATATCTAATGGCACAGAAGCCATCTCCCCATTAGGAACATTTAGTCGCGTCAATACATTCCACATGGTCCCGTCAGGTACGAACTGCTGAACTAGAGAAGTGCTCAAGCATGACTTCCAACCCCAGCCTGGTGACCCTCAGGTATCACCCATGACCTCCCAAGTTTTAAGAAATTTTGCTTTTAGAAAATCAATTTTGTTCTACTTAACTGAATGAAACCAGAGGGCGTTCAAAAGAGCTGACAATTTTTGGATCAAATTAGCGGACTAGTCGAGTCCCTTTAATTTTTATGTTGGTAATTATATGCACACATCTCCTTGTCCTACAAGTATTAAACATCAGAGAACAAAGCAGGGCTGTGGAGTTCACTCTGCACTGAACAGACAAAAAGGGGTTTATACAATAGCATAACACTGAGCAGTAGGTACCCACAGGATTGTCCACAAACTCTGAAGATGCTATTTTGTAGCCTCAAAGAAATACGTAAGCAAGGTAGAATGAAACAAGAGTTATTCAACAGACAGCATGTTCACATTGAATAAGGAAGGTTGTATTCAGGGTTGAAACGAGTTCCTGAGTATCCTGAGTACCCCAGGGCAGGGAAGGTGGGGAGGGAAATGGGGTGAATGAGAACTTAAGCTTTCCAGGGATTAAGGTTCAAAACCTCTGAATTTGAGGTCAAGTAAAATGAGAACTCAACTTCATAGTGGTAACTCTTCTTGCTGGCAACAGCACGAAGTGGTAGTGATTCTCAAGTTTAATATATTACATATATACTATAAAAATAAGCTGAAGTTTTAAGGAACATTATAATAAAAGGTTTGAGCTCTGCTACTCTAACCCTGGGCTTCTGACAGAACATTCTGGAGCAAAAGCCCATGACAGCACAACAAAGAGGTACACCGATTGACAAATAGCTGCTGCAATATGCCACAGGCACTTCGGTTTTAACAAGTTTGAAAAGGCGTGGAACATGGAGATCGCGAGGAAAAACTGCTGTAGGTATTTATGACAGAAAAAGTGGCAAGCGACTTGTTTCACCACATTCATTGGTGGGTATTCTGTCTTTCCCACTGTGTGTGTTTGTTTATACATTTGTTATTGAGAACACGGCAAGGAAAGGCACTGCTTTCTCCAGAAAGGCTTTTAAAAAACAAAAAACAAATGAGGGGATGCTATACCCCTGCGTCACTACTCCGTGGCTGAAAACCCTCCCTTCGAAGACTACCCATGTCGAAACGAGTAGTGACCTCACAGCGTACTAATAACGTATCATCCTTAATGAAGGTTCTTTGTCTTAGGGCTTCCAGATGCATAAAAGTCACGTAGCCAAAACCTTTTGGGTTCCGTGGGATTGTGGGCCTCTGGAAGGCAAGCAGCTCTGGTTTGGCATCCATTATCTCCTCATGGTTTTGCCTTATAGGGGCTTCAGACTGATCAAGAATTGTGAGGCGTATTGTGCCCTGGAAGGGCCAAGGGAGGTGGCTGTCATACTCTCCTTGCATTGTGTGGACAAAGAGCGATATATAGTTTGCACAGCGCTGAGCCGTCGGTAACTGAAGGTGCAGGCGCATGCAGAGTTTGTACCCAGGTTTGCCTGTGTAGAATCCAGGGCTATGAATGACGACAGGCTTCTCCTCTTCCTGAGATCTCAAGTGCATCCCAAAGTTGCCAATCTTCCAGATGTAAATCCCGTTGCACTGCTGCGCTTCTATTTCCGCAACTTTGTCCTCAAGGGATCGAATAGTTCGTTTGAGCTCAGTTACATATATGCTCTGAGTTTCCATTTTCGCAGTCAGCTCCCGGATTTGATGATCTTGTCTTACAAGGCGACTTTCTAATTGTTGAATGGTTTCTTGGAAATTCTGGACCTCTGGGTGACACCCAGAGGAGATCCGGGGCAGGGAGGAAGACTCGTACGGCAGCATGTCACGCTGAGGCCGGGGAGCCACGGCAAGGTTTAAACTCTGAACAGCCTGGGCCAACATTCTCATGTGTGACTGAGTATTCTCTTGTAGGTGGCGTGCCAAGTGAATCCTCTGCATCTAAAAACCAAGCACACGCTTTAGGCTGGGAACAGATACTGTGAGGACGAGGAAAGGGGCCTAGCCAAGCCAAGTGAAAGGTTTTTAAGTAGCATCACCATTTTCCTCAATCCCCTACAACCTTCTTTGTCTCCACCAGATTCTCCATCCAAAGAGATGGCCTTGTCTCTTAATTTGCTGAAAAACTGAGGCTATCTGTTGAGTAGGCTCCCCTTTCGTTCAGATAAACCTCCCTCCCACTTACAGACGTGTCAGGATCCACACCCATCCTTCTCGTTCAAGATTGATGCTTCACTGGGCTCTTAAATGGCACCCACCCCTTTCACCACCTCAGAGGTGCTGCTCAGTTACCCTCTTTCTTCTGTATCTTCAAACATTCTCTCCCCTAACACTTTCCCTCAGCACGTAATTATCTTTCCTGTCTTCATGCTCTTTGCAGGTCATCAAGAACACTGTAATTATTATATGAAAAAATACTCTTAAAAAATTTATTTTTATTTTCATTTTTAGAGAGAAGGGGAGGGAGGGAGAAATACAATTGTTCAGAGAAATACTGGTTGGTTGACTTTCGCATACCCCCAATTCAAGACCTGGCCCACAACCCGGGTAGGTGCCCCGACTGGGAATTGAACCGGTGACCTTTCAGTTCGCAGGCTGGAGCTCAGTCCACTGAGTCACACCAGCCAGGGCTGAAAAAAATATCCTTGATACAACAATTTTTATTATAAGAATAATTCATGTACATTATAAAAAATAGAGAATATAGATGATCAAAAAGAAAATAAGTTACCTACTATCTCACTTAATTATTGTTAACATTTTGACATATTCCCTTGCTCCTTCTACTTTATGAAATTATTAAATGCATGCTTATTGTATAAAAGTGAGATAAAAAGCATAATGGAAAAGAGAAAGTATAATTGTACTCTCCAGAAAGAACGACTTTTCATAAATAATGATCTATCTGAGACATTTGACACAAGTGATCGCTAGTCTTGAAACTAAGTCTGGAGACTACAACAATACCTTCTCCTTGCCTGGTTCATCAAAGTCGAGGACTGTGCACCACGGCTTGTCTCCTGGCGGACTGCTCTTCCTTGTACACACGCACTCTACATGATCTCAGTCCTACACCTGCCATCCACCATTAACTACTTCCCCAAATCAGAATTCTGAGCTGCGACTTCTCTTTGGAGCTTAACACTACGTACAGTGCATGTCAGCCCCTCCATTCCCACTGCTATTCTCCACTGCACTATCTAACTGAATTTCCTTTATCTATACTCAAGAATGAAAAGAAAAATAAACACCTTACCTTTTCATGGCAACCGAAAGTACTGAATGTGCATGGAATTGGGGCTGTGGGACAGTCTAGATCAAAATGATTAGGCATCTGAAAACCAAAACAAAGGTTGAAAAATGCTTTTCTCAGCATATCATGTTCTAGTTCAATGAGCTCACACTTGAAATAAAGGTTTACATTTCACTGGAACAAAAATCATGTATTATCGACGGCAGCATCACAACAGCAAAGTCCAATAGTTGCAACAGATACCAGGTAGCCCAAAAAGATTAAAAAAAAATACTTCCAAAAGTCAGAAAGAAAGGAAATGTCAATATCTCATATCATCCCTGAAATCACTCAAAATTTATTTCAAGAATATGAATTTGTTCCTATGGCTGGAAACTGGAACCCTCTAGTGGCACTTTAGAGAAAAAGCACCTTCTGATTGATGTCAACCTCAACTGCAAACCTCACCAGGACTCTCTCTGTGTGGGCTGCCCAGGCCAGTTCGCGGGCGCCCGTCAACTGTATACATTAAAGCCACAGACCACACCCAGCAGCTCCCTCGTGAGCACCTTTCACAAACCTCCTTAGCTTTTGTTAACCTGGGTGTGTTTTGGCTATCAAGGGGAGAGGCTCAGATGTTAGAAGGCATTTTAATCACATTAATAAAAGTTCTACAGAAATGTCTCAGCTTTTAATATGGGGACTCCTAAACAGTCTTTAAGGTAAGATCCACTATAGAGAAACATATTCTTTGAAACAAATATCAAATTCCCTTTAGAAACTTAGGTTAGCTGTAGTCACAGATGTTTTAAGCAGAAATATTAGAGACCATTTAACCCGACCTTCGGTCCCTGTCCCAAGTGCTCACCTCTCCCACTGTGGAAGAAGACCAGCCAGGTGTGACATGCAGACACCCAGGCGCAGCTCTGTTCCAACACAGCTTAGTTATGCAACAGACCGGGAGCCAGGTCTGGCTGGCAGGCTGGTTTGCTGACCCCTCATCCAGAACGTCCACTTTCTTGCCAGAGATCAAGCGGGCAAGCCATTGGCACAACCAGAGTCAAAACCTAGGTTTTCTGACTCTTAACCTGGGATTTTTTTCCTACACCGAGTTTTATTTTTACTGGGTTTTAGATGTGCTGCACAGTTTCCTTTAAATAGTACAACAGAGCAGAAAGAAACACCAAGGAGGTGAGACTTCATAAGCAAAAAAAGTTTAACACCTTCTAATTAAGGCTTTTTTGGAAAAAAACCCCAAAACTATAGGACTCTGTTAAAACCAATGGAAAAGTTTAGTCGAGTGACAGGTTTTGCATACCTTTAGTTAGTAAGGTAATCGATGATGATCTCTGGGTTTGCAGATTTCATGGGTGTATAAATAGTGACTAATATTCAAATCTTGTGGGTAAATCCCCCAAATGTCAGAAGGGAGCAATCAACCCGTTTTCCTATCTCTAATAATAACAGGGGTGCACAGTGTTCTGCTATTCTTGCTGCTGCTGCCGCTGCCTGTCGGCGGCCCACAGGACCGCTGGGCACAGGGCTACGGGTCCCAGAAGGCTCTGCTCCGCTCACTGTGTCTTGAGGCTGTGGGGACAAACACGGCTCTGCGGCTGAGCAGACTGTCCTTCGCTGTCCTTCCAGCGAGTCTCCAGCTGCCTAAGGTCCTCATTCACAGCGTGTAAACATGTGTTTCTTAAGGTGTTTGTTCCTTTAACTGGGGATTTTGATTATTTGTATCTTAAAATTACCTGGTTTTGTCTAGAAATTTTATAAATATACATAAACATGGGGTTTAAGTTAATGACTTTAAGTACTTAGAGAGGACTAAGTATTTTGTTCTTTCTGAAAGTGTATACTATATTAATTTATATGATACATTTTCACATAGTTCCACCACTCCTTCAGCCTGTATTCATTCTGCCTTATCGATTTAATTAGAAACCTCACTCACTTCTTTAATCTGTTAATGGAAATACCAGTTTATGGAAGAGGGTTATCATACCTGTTCCCTGATGAGCATGGTGTTGCAGTATTCACAGACGACATTTGCCAAAGGACAGTTCTGGTCATGGATCTGAATTTTATTAGAGAAATAAAAGGAAAGCATGAGCAAATCTGAAAAAGTAAAAACAATATGTTTTTATAAAAGTAAGTTTTTCACTATAAACAAACTGAGGACATCAGTGTGTGTAAAAGAAAAGTGAGAATAACATATAAAAGATATTTTCTCTCCCTTTGCCGATATAGTAATCAGATACATCTCGCGTTTCAGCTCTTTAAAAGAATACAGCAATACTTAAAAGAATCTTCTAAATCACTTCTTTTAACCTGAGGCAGAGCCCTCGTGACTGGTTTAGGAGATCATTCACCAACACTACCATTCTCCAAAGGCATTCCTCCAAAAACTCCCAGCCACAGCATGATGACTTAAGTGAAACTCTTAGCAGGAAGGTTAAAGAACAGAAGCAGCATTAGGACACGAGGCTCTGGCGCCCAGGTTCTCATAGGCCCGGAAGGGTAGACCTTGCTTTCTAAAATACAACGGATTTAAGAAATAATTAACCCTTCAGGGAAAGTCCATTTACTTAAGTTTAGGAAGACATCAATTTGTTCTAATTATGCCTCAGACTTCTCCCCATTTATAGCAAGTTAGCTGACTTTTTTTGACTATTTCATCAGCTTCATGAGTATAATATGCTTAATTTCTTAAAAAATTACTTATATTTATATAATATATAAAGTTACTTAACTTGTTTCCATCTCAGTTTCTGAATGAAAAAGCTGCTCTATCAGCATGATGCTGTCTAGTACTTTGAAGTTTCCTTTTAAAGGTACATGTTTTAATTGACGTGTAACATGTTTACAGAAAAGTGAATTTATTATATGTATAAAGCTCAGTGAATTACCACCAAAAAAATCACACACCGTGGGATTTAATTTATTCTCTATGAAAGTTTTAACGATCCAGTCTCTTTTTCAAAGAGTAAAACGTAAGTCTGATACAGTAGTCATCCTACTTTTTGTCTCTAATCCAAGACGAGCCATTAAAGTATCACATAGGAAAGCAGATCAGCACGTATCTTTCCTGGGAGGTTTTGTTATTTGCAGATCTACTACAGTGGTAAGTAGTATAAACAATGTTTTCTAAGAAAGATAGACAAATATAAACCTTACACTTATTTACTAAAATAGTTTAATGAACTTTGTTTCTTAAAAATCAATCTTCCCACAACTGATAATATAGACTCAGAATTGGAATAACATCCTCATCTATGGCAAAACCCCTCAAATGTACATTAAAAGATAATTGAAGGCCTTGGCCAGGTAGCTAAAATGGTTAGAGCGTTGTCCTGATACACCAAGGTTGTGGGTTCGATCCCCAGTCAGGGCACCTAAGTCAACCAATGAAAGCATAAACAAGTGGAACAACAAATTGATGTCTCTCTGTCCCCCACTTCTTCTCTCTCTAGAATCAATAAAAACAAAATTTAAGAAGTAGTGGAATTAACAAATCCAAGTTAGTACATGCCTCTTTATCTTCAAATGCCATCGACACAGCACAGTTTATACAAGAAACCTGTCTCCTTGGACACTCCTTGAGAATGTGAATATTAAGGTGGCACTTTTGGAAGGGACGCTGGCATTGGGGACAATTCGTAAGAGCAAACTCACAATGTACTTGATGATCCTATAATAAGGAAAAAATAATAGATTAGTATCTGCCAACCCTAAGGCATATCCTAAGCGTAATCTCTTCTGAGTAGACACTGTTCTCTCTCAATACAGCCACCCCTTCACAAGGAGCTAAGTAAACAGGGCGATTTGCAAATATGTTTTGAACATTTTGAATAGATCATAAACAATATTTAATTTCTCATAAAACCACCAAGCTAAAAACAAATTTATTTAATTTAAAAGGAAATCCTTTTACCTGACTGCGTCAGTTAATCTCAGGTTTTAGAAGGACTTCATAATGAAACGCACCGTTTAGAAAAAGAGAAAAATGCACGATGAAGGTGGGGAGATGGTGGCTACACGACTCTCGTTGTTTTATTTCCAAACAAGAGAAGTGAAGTTGGAATTCACTTCTTTTTTACGGGATTTACGGGATTAACATGTGACACCTACATTTAAAATACTCTTCAGTTTTATAGCAAATAACGTCCCCCCCCCCCCCGCCCAAATTTGAAGAATACTGATTTATCATCATTTGGCAAAGCCGGAGTGGCTGAAATAAGAAATTTATGGTTTCTACTGATATATATATATCCAATGATGAAAGGGCTGGCATCTGAGTGAGCAATTATTATATGCCAGGCACTGGCAGCACACAGATGGACACAGCGAAGTCTGTATTCCCCAGGGACTGCCTCATCCGTATGCTAATGGCTAGACGTGACTTTAATACCTCAAGGTGTCTCAGTTCCATCTTGTGCAAACAACCTCCATTCGGACACTTCACCATCAGAGAAAGAATCTCTCGTTTGGCAAAGTTGTCAGGGAACAGTTGAGTTTCCAGGAGTATTTCATTGTCAACTGGACATTTGTGACCTGCATCCCTAAGAGAAACAAGTAAGGCACATACATTTAGTAGATTTAAACAAATATTAACATTAAAAAGTTCAAACAACTTTAATTCACTGTGTATAAGTTCTCTATTATTTCTGACGGGAAATAATTTAACACATTGTATTGAATAATATTCTGGGGTGGGGGGACCCCTGTCCTTTTGTGGGCAGTTCACGAACTATTCTTTTATACAATGAATACAACTGGTACCACATTGGTTGCCTAGCAGAAACGATGGGATTTTAGATTGTGGAATAGATTTCAACCAAAAAATGAGAAGAATTAACTGCATAAAGTCAAATTTTGGTTGTCGTAAAATGGAGTAAAAGGTCAGGACAGGAGCGTGCAGCGGCCGTACAACGTGCTAGTGTGAGGAGCTATGCACGCTGCTCGTAACACCAGTTAACACGTCCACAGTGTGTTCCTCAGGCACGAGAAAAAAGGAACCAGTGGGCAGCACCCCTACCAGCCCACATTTTAAGCTTTACTCTGAAGAGTCATTGTAACACTCTGGCTCATCAACAGTAAGCTTTCCTTCATTTTTATGTCTAGGGTACAATTTTGTAGGGGGTTAAAGGACCTCTGTTTCCTGCTTTCCCAGTGGTTTGGTGGTTATTTCATCTTACGATGAGAAAAACCATCCTCGGGAAGTTTGGATGTCTGATCACTTCCCTTTAACTTTTTGGGATGTCTCAATCTTCACTCTCAAAACGTGGCAGGTCAGGTTGGCTACAGACGCACTGATCAGCCACTCGAGCATCGGCTGAGCACCCCTGCGTGGGAGCCAGCAGTGGTAGTGCTGCCGTGGGCAAAAAGGCGCTGGAAATGGGGTCTGCTGGCAAATGCCTTAGACCCAACAGAGGCGAGAGGCACGGCCAGTCTCGAATGGGGCTTCTCCAAGGCTGATGTGGTCAGTACTCTGTCAAATATTTTATAAGAAGAATGGAAAACTATAAACAAATTTATTGAAATATATACCCAAAACTTAAGTGACAGATGTCATTTAGAGAAAAGAAGCTTATAAAGTAGACTGGAAACCATTACCCAGAGCAAATGGAAGTAGATTAACATGTGCTCTGATTTCACCCAGGACTATTTGGGTGAGAAATTTCTAAGCCATTCCTTCAAGAACATTAGAGTCACAGCAGTGGTTACTTCCAGCTGAGAGGGAGAGAGAAAAAAAAGCCTCAGACTTCCTTTTGTGGGTTTTACTTCCTTTTCAGACCACTGTCCGTTACTTTCATGAACACCTTGCTATTAAAAAACTGCTAAAGACGAGCTACATTCCTGGGCATGATGACACCCGGTAAAATACTGTACATCTCTCCACAAAAAAAATCAACTACCCACAATATGGTGCATACAACTTACTACGACTGAATCATAAAGAATCAGAAAATCTGAACGCACTGCTTACTAGTAAGGAGAGTAAATCAGTAATCAAAAACCTTCCAACACGGAAAAGTGCACGAGCAGATGGCTTTACTGGTGAACTCCACCAAACATTTAAAGAAGAATCAATGCTCATCCTTCCTAAACTCTTCCAAAAAGTGGAAGAGGAAGGAACACTTCTAAACTCATTTTATGACTTGCATTACCCTGACACCAAGATCAGACAAGGACACGAGAAAGAAGTCAATCTGAAAGCTGACAGTGAGTAGCCAGCTTAACCTACTTACAAAAGACTTGAGCAGTATCACCTAGATGCTTATTTATTGAAGAACATAAAATCCTCCCACTTCTTCCAATGTTTTTTGTTCTGTACAAAACTCCTTAGTCACCTAAAACAGTCCCACCTAATACTTTTGAATTACAGTAAAAATGTCTTTATTGCTTGGGAGATGAACTTGAATCACTTGTGGAAATCCCACATACCTTCATTCAGTTAGTGCAACCACAATTCACTGAGCACTTACTATGTGCCGGCACACAGGAAATCCCCAGGCATAAAACAGATCTCCAACCCTGCGCTCAAGGAGCTTATTTCCCACTTAGGTAAGACAGGTTGGGAGTGTAGGAGACAGTGGGAGGCATGCTCTGGTATAGGGTAGCCAGAGCTCCTATGAGAGGCGAGATCTGAGCCACAATGGAGGGAGCAGAAGGTGATAGCTGGGCACTTAACTGAAGTTAGGATGTTCCAAACAGAGAGAACAATTAACGCCAACCCCCAAGGCAGGCGTATGCTTGGCAAGTCGAAGGAACGGCAAAGAGGGAACTGGCGGAAGGAAGAAGAGCACAGCAGAGGGGAGGTCAGAAAATGGGTTATGGCTCTACCACATCGGACCTAACGGGCTCTTTGGCTTTTTCTTCTAGAGGACCTGCTGCAGTGTTCTGAGCTGAGACTACCTCAGCTCACTTATTTAACCAGGTTCACTCGGGCTGCTACATTGAGAACATTCTGGAAGGAGGCAAGGGTAGAATCAGGGAGGCCTGCGACGGAGCTGATGGTGACTCAGAACAGGGTAGAAGCAGTGGAGGCAGTGAGAAGGGACTGAAGTTTTGATAAATATAAAGGTAGAGGCATTGATTAATACTTTAAAGCAAACACTGGTTATTTTACAGTTGCCCATAGATATCAGATGACAGACTTTAATGTGCCTGAAATCATACTAACTGATCAATTAAGTCAGCATTCTTTGTATGGTTGAGATGATCATATTTCACTATCATTTAAGGTAGATTTATATTATTTTCTTAAAGCATAGAGACCTTACCTACTCATTATTTATATATCTTAGGGTTAGAGAAGGGCAGGAGATAGAAATGACCTTTCATGCCACAGTGGAAACTAGGGTGAGAATCGTGATGTCTCAGGTTTCTGTCCGGTGTTCTTTGCCCCGAGCAGCTTTGTATAACACAAGACTACTCCCTGGGTTGTGCCGTGTTCTGTGTCCACTGGTCTCTGCATTTGGTTCTGTTGTGGGACACAGCTCTCTCTTCTGTCACGTACCTTATTGATTTGATGATGCAGGCTTTGCAGAACCTGTGGCCGCATGGTGTTTGCACTGCTTCCCGCAACGCCATCAGGCAGATGGGGCACTCGTACTTGCTTTCCAGGGGGGGGTCGAACTCCACGTCGTAGCCCTGGATCTCCTCCATGAAAGAGCTGGACAGAGTCCCCGTGCTGGCAGTCCCACTCACACTGTCATCCTTGGCTGCGGCACTGCAGGCGCTGGCCATGGCCGCGCAGCAGTCACTCTCAGACTGGCCGGACACACAGCTGTCTTCGCAGTTTAACAGACTCATAGTAACGAGATGGTCAATTGCTCTGTAGAGACAGCAAGAAGAAAATGCCTTCACACATACATACATGCACACATATACATATGTCACAGCTTATCCATGTAGGTCATTTTTAGTTCGTGTACATAAGCTGCGTTAACATTATTTATGGAAAACTTTCAAAGTTTTTTGAGCTTTACTTCAATGACTACTATTTTATAAAAAGTAAAGGACTTCTAATAGGTAGATAGAATCAAAAGTTAAAAGAAGAAATCAGCTCAATTGTAATACTTAGCTACATCACAATTATCTGTTTAAATGTCTGTTTCCTGTGACTGAAGTCAAGAATTTGCTTTTCATATCCTCAGTACTCCCCACAAGATCTTTCACATAATAGATGCTCATTAAGTGTCTGCGGAAGACCTTAATTATGCTGCTGAAGGTCTTTCGAGTATTTTGAGCTTGAGAGAACAGGAGGACTAGCAGGCAGTGCAGGAAGAGCAGCACCACACAAGGGAGCAGATGATCATGTTCAACTAGTAGGGGTGTGATTTGGGGCAACCTAACCTTTCGGGGCTTGGTTTCTTTTTCGAGACCTAAAAGCTGTGAGTACGTCCAAATGTTCAGAAATTTCTGTTATGTAGAATGAATAAAATTGAAGAAATACATTTGTACGTCCTTCTGCTTTCAGTCATGTCAAATGACCATGTTTCATTATCTGACAGGAAAAAGAAGTGAGGTTTTGTTTCCCTATGGAAAGCTACTGCTTTCATGGGTAGGTGGGATGCCTTCGAATTCTGAATCATATGACGTTTTTGATACACTGTGTCATCAGGTCTCTGTAGTAGGTAATTAGAGCTATGGGAAATCCTTATGTGCCAGATTCAAATAGTTCTGGAAACAGAATGCAAGCTTCCAGTCAACCTGACCATTACCCTGCTACTGGGTTACGAGAGTAATCCTCTATCTTTTTTCACATCTCTACAGATACCCTTTTTCTCCTTCTCAAGAAGATTTTGAGTAGCATGTGATGAGCACAGAAAATGATGAGGCCTGTTCTGGCTGCAGAGGCAGTATGGCGAGTTGGTGAACTACCGAAAGGAGCTAACGTGTTGCTATGTGAAAGCAGGTAGAACTGTCTGGAAGAATGCATTACTGTTATGTGCAGCTCCACACAGGAATTGTATGTTACAATTTCATTGCTGCCTCCCCCTCGTCAAAAGGGAAACTATAGAACTTAGGAAAGGTGAGGTGACTTGCCAAGGATTACCCAAGTAGGAAATAACAGCTGGAATCAGAACCCAGGTCTGCTTGGCCCCAGAGCCTGTGCACTTGGCACTATACTGCGCTTGTCTCTTTGGGTTTGGATGAACTTGTCTACAAAGCTGCTTTTAAAATTTCTTTCCCTTTATTTATGTTACGCTGGACTAGGGATTTTCAACCTTCTTCATCTCATGGCACAGGTACACTAATTACAAAAATTCTGTGGCACAGCAGAAAATGTTATAATTTTTGTCAATTTAACAAAAAAGTAGGTATAATTTTGATTTATTCACACTGGGTGGCTGTTGTCACTTTTTTTTTTTTTAATTTGACAATCTAAGGGAAAAGAGCTCAGTGCCCCTGACTAAATGGTCAGGTATTGCACGTTGGTTTTTTAAATCTTCACCTAAGAATATGTTTACTGATTTTAGAGAGATGAAGGGGGAGACAGAGAAAGAGAGGGAGAGAGGGAGAGAGAGACAGACATTGATGTGAGAAACATTGATCGGTTGCCTTCAGTGTGCACCCTGTCCAGGGATTGAACCCGCAACCTAAGTATGCACCCTGACCGGGAATTGACCCTGCAACCAACTGAGCCCCCTGGCCAGGGAGCATGTTTTAGAAATCCCTCTGGCGCACTGGTTGAAAATCACTGCACTAGACTAATGTCCTGACCACAGCTTCTTGTTAAACGTGACCTGCCCAAGCATTATTGTCTAGTTGATAGGATTTCAGAGAGTCAGTAGAGAAAAACTGACATTTTGCTTTATTTTTGATATACTACTTTTGAAAAGTTAAAAACAGCCCCCAAAGCCTTGTTACAGCTAATGGGAATTCCTCAGGAAGACTCGGCACAGACTGGGAGGAAGTCAGGGATCCAAGATAGTGGCAAACAGAACTAGTCATTCTACCTGTGCTCCAGGATGAGGGGAAGACCTCCGTTATACCCTCCAAATCTAAGGACATATGACATTGTTATGCTGTGCTAGGGTTCATGTCTTTTGTTCTTCTTCTTCCCTTATACATTTCTGTATCCAATACTTCCCTAGGTAAATCTCCTAGAAGCAGAATTACTAGGTGAAAGGGGATGTCACTTTCCCAGGTTTTTAACAGATAATGCTCATTATTCAATACATATCGAAGGCTTTTTAACTCCCACTCCCAAAAGCTTGAGAGAGACCTTTTTATATATGCTTGACAATTCTAAGTATATTTTATCTTTTCAGTCTTTAACCATTTCTTTTTTAAAAAAATAATCACTTTGAGAACTTGGTATTTGTTATTTAGTTGTACAGAATATATCAAAGTACTAGTCAGAAGACCAAAGTGAGTTGCTGAGCTAAGGCTACTTATTCTGCCCAACTGTCCAGCTACAGTTCAGAGTACTGGATAGTACAGCCCGGTTCCAAAGAGCTGAAGGTTGTTAGATTTAAAGAGACCTTTTATAGCAAGTGCGTTACTAAGAAAACAACTTGTGTAATCAGTCACAATTCCTTAAGAAGAATTCCACTGTAGGAATGCAGTGTAGAACATGAAAGCGAGTGCTCTTCAAAATCTAGAGGCCTTCAATTTTTCACTTTACTTTTCCTTCCTTCCTTCCTTCTTTCCTTCCTTCCTCCCTCCCTCCCTCCCTCCCTTTTTAGAGACAGGGGAAGGGAGGAAGAAAGGGAGAGAAACGTCGATGTGAGAGAGAAACGAAGATCAATTGCCTGCCATATGTGCCCCTACCAGGGACTGAACCCGCAACCCAGGCAAGTGGTCTGACTGGGAATCAAACCGGTGACCTTTCACTTTGTGGGATGACACACAACCAACCAAGCCACACTGGTCAGGGCTGTTAAGGACTCTTTTTAACTTCAGATGGTGCCACAGGTATCCACTTCACGAGAGGCTACAGAAGCAGGTTTTCACGTTACAGAAGCTGTGCAAATGGATGACCCAGGTGGAGCCATAGTACAATAGCCAGAGTGAGAGACTGGCTATTCCAGAGGAGCTGTCCTGCATGCCCTGTTTCTTTATCTTCCAAACTGGACCAAACCACCAGCATTCCAAGAAGTCAGTAAGAAGAAGCATAGCCTGTTTGTAAGGACTGATGAAAATGCACTTTGAGGATGACTGAATCAATAACCAATCAATGGAGTACGAATCTAGCCGACTCGTACTAGCTGAACCGAGCGTCAAGCCAGTCCAGGTAGTACAAATCTAACCCTACCTCGTCCAGCACCAGTGTTCTCTTCTGTAACACAACTTACTGCACTTTCCTCCTTTTTGCCCTCAAAATCCCCATGCTTCTCTCCTGTGGTGGGGGCCCTTTTGGGCTTCTGCTCTCCAAATTGCAATTCTATAGAATCCCAAATAAATGCTTATTGTCTCTCATTTTGGCTTTTTATTTTTTAGGTTAACGAAGCTAAAATAAATAAGAATGAATATATATTCTTCTCATAAAGACTTCTTTTTTTTTTTTCAGGTACAAAAGATACTGATTAATAAATTGCTGCAATACCCAAGACAAACTCTACAACTGTAGCCCGCCGCACATGAGAAAAGGAATATAAAGAAGCCTGAAAGGTGTAGCTCAAATTAGACATTCCAGCTGACTGTCAAGAAAAAAATAACACCATAGGGGCACAAAAGTAGAAATGCTGAAAACAGGACACGTTTACGACCTTCCAATTCTAAAATTCACAGATCTTGTCACCAAAGTACTCTGAGAGAACTGATGACCTGGCTCCAAAGCACCACCATCTCTGCACCGCAAGCTCCAAGAGACAATTTCAGAAGACAGAGAACTAACTATTTGCACTGAGATCAGACCAAAAAAATTATTTTTCGTTTGCAGCGACAATGAGCCTCGGGGTCCACAGGACCGAGAGCCAGAGCACGTACCCATAAAGACTTCTTAT
Organism: Desmodus rotundus; assembly: GCF_022682495.2. Lineage (NCBI taxonomy): Eukaryota > Metazoa > Chordata > Mammalia > Chiroptera > Phyllostomidae > Desmodus > Desmodus rotundus. Next base: position 20,362,995 of record NC_071391.1, on the reverse strand, counting down.
AGCCTCTTTTCTACTCTTAACATTCAGAATTTATGTGGTTTCTACAGGAATTAACAGACGGGATGGAACAAAGTTTCCATCATTCCTTACCTTGCAGGTTAAGAGCTTCATGACGGCAATTCCCTTTTTTGCAGCTGTGAATCTGGTATAGTAAGCACTGCCTTAATTAAATATTTTGGGATGTAACTATTGCCAACTTAATTCAATTGCAAAAAGAATAAATATTGAAAACAGCCTTGTCATAAATCATAGCTTAAATCCACCTATTTGTATCTGGAAATATACAGGGTCTGGCAGAATACCTGCTTGAGTGTGGTTGGTAGGGTAGTAATACGGGTGTGATAATTTATAGTTTTAATTCAAACATTTCACCTGAAATGTCATATGGTATGCTTGAGTGTGATATTGTTACAGAATTACATGCTTATGATTTTGTAATAAGATTTTGTAATAAAAGGGGCGTTATTTGTGCTGGGCCCTGTACTGTAATCCAAAGGGTGTTCTGTTACATGTCTAGGGGGAGGGGGAGTAGGGTGATGCCCAAAAACTTGTTTCCCTAAGATCCACAGATGCTAACGAGAGAGATGTCTAAGCTAAAGAATCAACCAGTTATATCTTGGATTGGTCAATTATAAGCCAACGGAAAGTCATTCACAGCTAAACATATAGCTCGTTGAAGTAACACAAACAGATGATGTATCATACGAATGTATACTTGAAACCTATATAATCTTATTAACCAATGCCACTCCAATAAATTTAATTAAAAATTTTTAAAAAGAACAAGAAATTACCTTTAACTTGCTGCTAGCTTTAGAAATGGGAACTATTTACTAACTCCTTAAAATCTATTTTTAAAAACGCATAGACCTGCAAATGCAATACTGCAAAAATAGTCAATTGTTATGCCTTAATTTTGAATAGATTCAAGGGGCAGTCCCCTTCGTAGGTACTATTTGTTTCCCCCAGGAGGCAAAGATTTGAATAACGTCTTTCAAAACCCAAGTGGACAAAAATTTATCAGCATCACAGGTCCAAATTTATCCCAGAAAAGACCTGACCTCAAGGTACAATCCTGCAATACAGTGAAGTAAGTATACAGCGCTTGCAGGTTGAAACTCAGTATCACGTGGGCAAGAAGTGCCTGAAATACATTCCTTCCTGGACTTACAGAGGCCCCGCTGTCCTCATCCCAGCTTCAGAGTCAGAAAAGCCCCTTTTACCTTTCTTAGTAATCACCAGGGAATGGACAAAACGCCAGCACTTAGAATTTCTTAACAAGTTTTTCTGTCCCTGTGTAGCTAGATATTTAGAAATTTGTTCTCCCGAAAAACAAAAGCAGCATGCAAACACTTTACATGCAAGCTGCTAATATAATACTTTAGGTGCTTTCTGCTCACATTCATGACAGTCCTACCTCTCAGTTCGAGTTCCGCTAAAACCAAATACTAGGAACAGCTTTATCAACCCAGCGTCTGGAACAATCGCTAGAACGACGAGTGCAGGGGCGGGGAGGAAAGATTCATGTCATCTGAAACTTTTTTTTTTTTAAACCTGCTGCCTAGGACCTCTTAACGATTCAACGAGGAACCCAAAAATAGCTTTCCCATGACAGTGACAGAGGGAGCCGGTGAGAACTTAAAGGGATTTTTTTTTTTCTTTTTTTAAAGCTGGTATCAGCTCAGAGGGACGGGGAAAATCCAGGAGGCAGTTTCCTTTTCTGGGAAGGGAAATATGCGGGCTGACGAAGTGGGCGCGGGATTCCCACCAGGGAATGGCGTGAGAGGGGAAGGAGGTCCTCGCGGGCTTGGGGCACAGAGGGGAGGGGAGAGGAGGAGGCGTCCACAAACTTCGGACGAAAAGGACGAGGGGCGACGTCCCTAACCAGAGGGAAACAGAGGAAGAGGGAGTCCCTAACCTCCGGGAAGCCGAGAGACAAGGGGAGACGTCCCCAACCCGAGGGAAACGAGAGGGGAGGGGACTGTGTCCCCAACCTTTAGGAGGCGAAGAGACACCGGGGAGAGGTCCTCAACCCGGAGGAAACGAGAGCAGAGGGGGCGGCGTCCGCAACCTGTGGGAAGAGAGGCCTCGGCCGTGGGGAGTGGGGGGGAGGAGACGTCCGAAGGAGACTCACCGCTCTTGTCCGCTGGGCCACTGATTCCACGCAACAGCAGGACTCCGCTCAGCAAAGGCACCAGCAGAGGACGGTCACGGCGCTCCGAGCCGAGGTGGCCCGGATGCCAAACTCCCGGCCCGAAGGCCGCAGCTAAAGCGTCCCCTGGCCGCTGGGAGTCAGAACCCCAGCCCCGGACGCCCTACTTCCGCCTTCTCTGCCAGCCGGGGGGAGTCAGGGGCGGGGAAAGGGCCGGGATGGTGACAGAAAGGCCGAGCTGGGCCTCTGCGCCCCCTGGCGGCGGTCCTCCACAGGTGCGCGGTCTGCAGCGCAGGCGCAGCGCAAGTCCAGCTGTCAAACGGGAGCGCTCAGGCTGGGTTTCTCTCCCAAAGCAGAACTATGACGTTGAAACCGTCCCAAAGTAAGTGTGAGCGACCTAGTGAGCAGCCACAACAACAACAGTAATCGAAACTGTGTTTTTATAGCTTCCTTTATCCAATCAGGAGAAACCCCCACCTGGGCTAGATCATTTGACCTTCGGGAATTCTTATATCACTCCTGGACTGCACCTTCCTTGCCAAGAAAATTTCCATAGTAGGTAGAACCCACTATTTCACCTGGTCCTTCCCCTTCTAACAGCCCACGGGAGTCTAGCCCATATGTTAAACATTTTTTCCCCCTGAACTGCTATCAGCTACATCATCCATTTTTTTTCTATCAATGACACGAGAAAGCTATTTTGAATTTTCCTTGTTTAACTGGGTACAAACCTCTAAGGAATGTTACAGGCACTTTACAGGAGATGCATGAAAGATTTCTACCCACCTCTGCAAATTTGACTCATCTTTCACCTCTTGGGGAGGTATTATAGGGAAGTGTTTTTTATGAGTACATACCCTGAAACCAGAGTGCTTCATTGAAATCTAGTTTTTCCCCCTTTATAAATTGTGACTTCAGATAACAGTACTTAATCTGTCTTTTTTCAATTTTCTTCCATCACATCTTACAATAGTGATAATAAGAGAACTTAAATCATTGGGTTGTTGGAAAGGTGAGATTAACTGGTAATGTAAATACATTATTTAGAACTATTAAGTACAGCAATTTTCAACCAGTGTGCTGCAAGAATTTTTAAAAACCCTCAATACCTCACTATTTAATCAGGGGCACTGACTTCTTTTCCTTTAGATTGTCAAATTAAAAAAATGACAACAGCCAACACAACAATAGCCATCCAGTGTGAATAAATCAAAATTATACCTATTTTTCTCAGATTGGAAAAAAATAACATATTTTTGGTGTGCCACAGAATTTTAGTAATCAGTGTAAGTGTGCCATGAGATGAAAATGGTTGAAAATCACTGATCTGGGATACAGTGTTTTCTCAATAAGGATAACAATACTGTATTTCCTGCTTTCTGGCTGCCAATATTCATAAAAAAATGCTTATGTTCTCAAGGTGAGAACCTGTCACTGGTTCTCAGACTCCCTCTGCCCTCCCCTTCTTTTCTAAAAACATATTTTGCGCCCTGGCCAATGTGGCTCAGTGGTTGGAGTGTCGTCCCATAACTGAAAGGTTGCAGGCGATTCCCAGTCAGGACACATGCCCAGGTTGCAGGTTCCTCTCGGGTCCCGGTGCGGGCACGTGCGCCCCCTGGTTCTGGTGCACACTCTGGTCCGCCATGGATCCCTGGGCTGGGGCAACCGATTGATGCTTCGCTCGTACGAATATTTCTCTTTCTTCCTTCCTCTCTCTGATTCTCTCTCTCTCTCTCTCTCTCCCTCTCTCTCTCTCTCTCTCTCTCTCTCTCTCCCTCTCTCTCTCTCTCTCAAACACAGAGCAAATGAAAATGTCCTTAGGTGAGGATAAGAAAAGAATAAAAATAAAAACATACTTTGAAATATTTCAGACATAAAATGAATTAGACACACACATCTGTGTACTCACTATCTAGCTCCAGAAATAAAACATTGCCACTAGAATTGCCAGCCCCTGTGTACTCCTATTCCTCCCCAGCTCTCCACCGGCCTTATAAAAATAAATCACTTAGGAGATGACAGAGTGATCATTATATGAAATTGAAAGATGGAGAAAAGGAGGAACAAGGAGGTTAGACGTCCCTCCTCTTATTAGTATAAACTCTGGAGCAACTTATGCAACCCTCATGAGCTTCAGCTTCCAAAACCATAAACACGGGGATCATATTTACCTGCCAGGCTATTGTCAGGATCAACTCATAAAAATGTACTTGAGAGAACCTGGCACTGGGCTTTCAGAAACATTAGGTGTTCTGTGTCCTCAAGGGGCCTCCTTCTGCTCCCACAAATCCTATTTATTCTTCACTATTTTATATATGGGGGAGAGTTTTACTGCTCATCCATGCCCTAGGCACACAGGAAACTTTCACTTCCCTGTCTCCTTGCAGTCGGACAGTGTCACATGACTAGTTCTGACCCACAGGCTAAGGATGCAAGTCGTTTCAAGGCCAAAGCATTTGATTTTCATTGCAAGACCTTCCCCATGTGGCAACCAAAGAGACCATGGGGAAGCTGTAAAAGGGCGCATCACTAAATTGCTGTGTGGAGGGCAGTTGCCTTGGAAAGTCAGTCCACTTGCATTGGACTTACATGAGCAGGACACAAATGTCTGTTGTTTTAAGACATTGAGATGTTGGGGATGCTTTTCTGCAGTATGACCTGGCCTGTCCTATGCACAGTTCCTCCTTGAGGTCGCTTCTAACAGTTTGTTTCCTTATTGGACAAGGAATCAGAAAACCAAAGTTGAACTCCTGGCTCTGCTTCTTCCCTAAATCAGAACCTGGTCAGGTGTTTTTATCTATAAAGTTGGAATAAAATCTACCCTGTCTTGTTTTCAGAGCTGTGATAAGTTCAAGTGAGATCATATATGTGAAAATGATTTTCAAACTAGGAAGTCCTATACAGGTGAAGGGGACTGAATGTTTAGATTGGTGGAGTTACCAGATAGGTATTAGCAGCATTTTCTGAAACGCCGCTAATTCCAAATATTTCGCTCAGCTGTCCTTATATAAGTAAGTCAAAGTGTACAAAAATATTATCACCCTATCATTCCTGGATTGCTGTTTTACACATTCTGTTTGAAAAATGAAATAAGGTAGACCTTGTAGACTGTTGCAGATGAGGATGGGCAGGTGAGAGGTTCTTTTCCCAAACACTTAACAAGATAGCTAAATTATAAATAAAAGTGAAATTATAAAACTAAAACACAATTCATTAGTTTAAAACATTTATTGAACAACCCTATGTGTGTGTGGCAGTCAGCCTTGAGGACGTATTTATACCCTGCGAGATCCCCTTGCGCAATGAATGAGGGGTAGGCAGGAAGGTGTGAAAATAACAGAATGTGACTTCCTAGGCTGAGTTGACTCCAGGGTTCCAAAGGAACCAAGTCGAGAATTCACAGCTGCTAAAGGAGAATTTCTTGGACAACAAGGAGAGATCCTGTAGGACATATTCTAGGTGACTGTATCTTATTTTATTCAGAAAATAAACTCAAGAGAAACCACAGTTTTCTGTCATTCCTTCCATCCACTTCTGTCTCCCTCCCCTTCCCTTTTCTTTCTTTCTTCCTTTCTTTCTTCCTTCCTTTCTTTCTTTCTTGATTTCTTGATTTCTTCTCTCTCTCTCTCTCTCTCCCCCTCCCTCTCCCTCTCTTCCTTCCTTCCTTCCTTCCTTCCTACCTTCCTCCCTCCCTCCCTCCCTCCCTCCCTCCCTCCCTCCCTCCCTCCCTCCCTCCCTCCCTTCCTTCCTTCCTTCCTTCCTTCCTTCCTTCCTTCCTTCCTTCTTTCCTCTCTCTCTCTCTCTTTCTTTCTCTTTCATCTTAATATACATCCATTTGTCCATGTACTTGTATATAATCTTTACGTCTATTTTAGAGTTGAAATTCACAGCATGGTTTTCATGATGCATGTCATTGGATTGATTTTGACTGGAAACTGATGGAAAGTGAATCTGGCTGATTGAATCGGTCTGTCAATGAGGACTGGCTTTGCTAATTAGGTTATGTGGTATATCTATATGTGCAGCTCCAGAGTTTTGTCAAAAAATATGTAAAGCCTGTGCAAAATATATGATATAGTAGAATTAGATTCTTTGCAAGTATTTGAACTTATAAAAATTTAGATGCCAACCTAAAAATATGCAATGGAATATATCATTTTACAAAAGTACCTTAAAGTCAGAATCTTTCTCGCACCAGAAACTGGGAGAGCAAGAAAGTAAATATAACAATCTCTGATAAAATTATAGACAAGAGAGACTCAGTTAATCAGAAGAGGAATTAGAGGCAACGGAGCCTAGAAAAAGGTCAGAGAGATCCAGGGTGGCATTTCCCACATGCATTCTGTCTGGGGGAGGAAGTGCCCCGCATCAAAATCTCCTCGTAGTTGCCCATTTCCAAAGCCAGGAGTTTTGGAGATGGCCTGATGTCACTAATCTTTGAGTTGTAAAAGCAAGTTCCTATTCAATGAGTTCCTGCTTGCTAACAGTGGCTAACAAAGCCACACACACACACACACACACACACACACACACACGAAAGGATGTTACTCAATAGAGTGTTCTGGCCTTGGCATAGATTTCAAGTACAATAAGTTTTAGGGCCTCCCTCACCATCTCTCCCTCTTTCTTCCCACCAAAATAAGGGACCATCTTAGAGAGCAGAGGAGGGAGTAGTCAATGACCACTGAAGTGCCAGGGGCAAACAGGGAAGGTGACTGAGGTGTGTAGCCATGGGAGTGTGCACAGTAAGGGTGTTGGGGAGGTTTTAGGCAGTAATACCAGGCTTTGAAGGTGTGCCTTTGGCTCAGTCCGCTGCCCAGGCTGAGAGCAGGCTGAGCCACTAGGGGTCAGACGCTGAGCTTTGGAACCTGCCCTGGAATCTAGGGAAGTTCCCGGTGTTGTCCGTGGTAATGAGTTTTCTTTGGTAAAGCCTGTCTACTAACAAGCAGTAAGAACACTCGCCCTTCCTCCTTCACCTTCTTTCCAAATCCTAATCAAGAACCCCAACTTTTTGTGGTAGATTCATTTTTGCTGCCCTTGGAGAAAGGAGAGGATTTTTTTCTTCTTCATTTGGAAAAATGGGGAGTCTGGGCACATTTCCACTGCACCGGAGCCAGTGTTTTCATAGTTGTACCGCTGCTCATCCAGCAAAGTTCAGATGATGAGGTGACCCAATTTACTGCTGTCCTTGAAGGAAAGATTGTTCCAGCTATGGATGGAAGTATCTGATCTATTTGTGAGTTATATTTTCAGTATAAATGAATTGCCTTTGTCTGATTTGTACATGTTTTTCCATCCATTCTCAAAGGCAGTTAGTGTACAGGCATACTGGGTGGATAATACCAGTTTTTAAACAATACCTTATGACTTCTCCTGGTACATTCTCTTCTGGACACTTTTAAAACAATTACTATTAAGAAAAATCATCCAATACTTGAAATATAGCAGGAGGAAGACTACATATCCTTCAGTGTTATTGCTTAACATGTTCACTGAATAATTACTTAATTATCTGTGTCTGAGAATTCACCTATGTTTGACTTCGCTATTTACTATTTGATTAGAGATCAGACACATTAACTTAGAAATTTCTGCCCAGTAAAAAAAATTAAACTTCAGAGGTGAATGCACTAGAAGATATTAACCAGTTTCATATATTTTAAAGTATATTTTATTGTTGTAAAGTATATTTTATTTTAGTGTTACTACAGTTGTCCCAATTTTTCCCCCTTTGCCCCTTTCTGCTCAGTAGCCCCCTTCCATCCAGCAATCCCCTCACTTAGTTCATGTCCATGGGTCATGCATATCAGTTGTTTGATCTCTCCATTTCCTATACTGTTCTTAACATCCCCCTGTCTATTTTGTACCTACCAATCATGCGTCTTAATCCCTGCAGCTTTTCCCCCATTCTCTGCCTGCCTCCTCCCCACTGAAAACCCTCCAAATGATTTCCATACTGGTGATTCTGTTCCTGTTTTGATTGTTTGCTTAGTTTATTTATTTATTTGTTTATTTTTAGATTCAGTTGATGGTTGTGAATTTGTTGCCTTTTTAATGTTCATAATTTTGATATTCTCCTCTTTCTTAAATAAGTCTCTAACATTTCATGTAGTAATGGCTTGGTGACGATGAACTCCTTTAGCTTTACCGTGTCTGGGAAGCACTTATCTGCCCTTCCATTCTAAATGATAGCTTTGCTGGGTAGAGTAATCTTGGATGTAGGTCCTTGCCTTTCATCTCTTTGAATACTTCTTGCCAGTCCCTTCTTGCCTGCAAAGTTTTTTTTTGTGGGTGTGTGAAATCAACTGGTAATCTTATGGGTACTCCTTTGTGGGTAACTTTCTTCTTTTCTCGTACTCCTTTTAAAATTCTCTCTTAATCTTTAACCTTTGGAATTTTAATTATATTTGTCTTGGTGTGGTCTTCTTTGGGTTCAACTTGTTTGGGATTTTCTGTGCTTCCTGGATTTGTGTATCTATTTCCTTTGCCAAATTAGGGAAGTTTTCTTTCATTACTTTTTCAAATTAGTTTTCAATTTCTTGCTCTTCCTCTTCTTTTTTCTGGCATCCCTATGATTTGGATGTTGGCAGGTTTGGAGATGTCCCAGAGTCTTCTTATACTATCCCCATTTTTAAAAATTCTTGTTTCTACTTTCTGTTCTGGTTGATTGTTTATTTCTTCCTTACGTTCCAAATCATTGATTTGAATCCTAGCTTCCTTCCTTTCACTGATGGTTCCCTGTAGATTTTTCTTTATTTCACTTAGTGTAACCTTCATTTATTCCTTTATGTTGTTGCCATACTCAATGATTTCTTTGAGCATCCTGACCACCAGTGTTTTGAGCTCTGCATCTGATAGGTTGGAGATCTCTGTTTTGTTTAGTTTTCTTTTTCTGGGGTTTTACTCTGTTCTTTCATTTGGGCAATATTTCTTTGTCTCCTGAATTTGGCAGCCTCCCTGTGTTTTTTCTGTGTATTAGGTACAGCTGCTTTGACTCTCTGTAAAAGGCACCTGTAGATTGTGTGGGGCGGAGCCTTAAGTAATCACCAGGGTGGGGCAACCCAATTCACTGCTTTGGAGAGGGGACTGTGCTGCTGCCTGGCTTCTGGGGATTTGCCCAGCACTCACCCCATTTCCAGTCATTTTACTCATTACCCGTATATGACTGGCACCCTTCCAGCTGTTGCCCTGGTGTTGAATCCCAGAATGGGTGGGTTTGCATACCTTTTAAGACCAGGAGGCCCCTTAAAGCAGAGTTTCCTGAAAATCCGGCAGTTTCTTCTGCCGCCCCAACCCCCACTGGTTTTTATTGACAGAAGTTATGGGAATTTGTCTCTGCACTGCTGGAACCCTGGGCTGTCTGGTCTGGCCTGGGGCTGGGATTGCTCGCTCCCAAGGTATTCCTCCTGATTTTTATCCACCACGTGTGAATGTGGGACCGCCTGTGCCCATTCTGCCACTGCCATCGTCTTTCCATGCCACATCACATCTCCTCGCCTCTCTACCCCATCTCCAGGTCTCCGCCCCTCCTATCCGTCTGGATAGATGTGACTTCTTTAAGTCCTTGGTTGCTGGACTTTCATCAATTTTCTGACAGTTCTGGGTGTTCCTTGTTTTGAGATTTAGTTGTGATTCTTTTTGTGGTTGCGGGAGGAGGTGAAGCATGTCTACCTACGCCTCCATCTTGACTGGAATTCCAGAGTTCCCTGGTTTCATATCTTTTAAGCAGATAAATTAATTTCAGCACTCCTTTACTAACTATATAAAATCTCGTTTTTTCCAAGTCTCCTTGGAACCAGCTTGATCCTCTTGCTGGTTCACTAATTAATGGATCAAATAAAATCTCAGACATGGATTCATTCTGTGTTTGCATAGCAGTCATGCATTGAATTTTTGGAAAATTATTTTGATATTACAACACTCCTGCTTGACTCTGATTCTTTCCAATTTTGCATATCGACTGTATCACTCAGTCAGATTTTTTGCATGTTTGATGTTTGACCTCTTGAATGGGACAACGGGACTTCTCGAAGAAGTACATCGGGATCCTTACTAAAAAATACTTTCCTCATTTTGGGCACTGTAGCACAAAGCCAAAACTGTAATATTTTAAATCTTTTGGCTTACCCGTATTCTGGAACAACTAGAGGCTAATAGTTTAGGAAGGTTCTGAATTCAGAAGCCTGATTTGCGCATGTTCCTGCTGGCTGCCTGTGAGTGCAGAGTCTCTCCCGGCAGCGACAGACAGAGGAGCCTCTGAGGCGGAGCAAGAGGAAGAGTGCCCTGAACTGTGGCTGGAGCATGCTTGGCGGGGAGAACAGGAGCTGTTGTACATTTGCAGCGTTCCTGATTAGAATTTACAATACAATTTCCCCAAAAGGCAATTAAATAAATAATATTGGTTTCCTCGAATTGCCCACAATGTAGTTGAAATAATGTCTTGATGCAACAGTATTATTTTCAGTAATTGTATCTTTCATTGCAATATGAGTCAAATAGTCTTTTGTGGGGGAGGCTGGGAAACTGTTCCCAATTTATAACACTGTTTTTGTAGGAAATACGTATTTTGTTAGAAATGGCTAAATAAAAATGCTTTGGGGGAGAATATACAATTCTTTTGTAGATTGGGAACAGCCTACGATGAGACAATAGGGTTTATTACAATGACAAATTAAGGACATTAAAAGCTGCTTAACTATAAAAGGGAATGGGAAGGATGTGTGTGTTTGTGTTAATGCTATTATGCCTTTTAGTTTTTTTTTAAATCATATAGAGTAGGTCACATTCCAAGTTCCTCTGAAGCCTTTGCCCACATCTGCATTTTTCATAGGGTGCTGTTGTTGATACCTTGTGATTGTTAAGAACAAAAATAATTTTCAATTTCAGTATCTCATCCACCAAAAATATAACATACTTCCATCCCGATTTCTACCAGAACAGAACGATTTTCTAAGTAGACCATTGCTTCCATGAATAACGTGAGACGACCACTTCCTTATAACAAAGTAATTCTCATGTTCCGAATGGTAGTTTATATGCTACTTCTTTCCTAAAGGAGATTCTGCAGAGGCTACGACATATAGGAGTGTTAAAGTAGTAATGATCTTCGAAGACTTGATATGTGCCCATTGGAAGATTTCCAAGATGGGTTTTTGAGGATGATGATGGTAGTATTGTCCTCTTAAGGAATTTATTAAAGGTCATTTACATTCTTTTGTTTTCTGTACCAGTAAATTTGGGATATAAAGGGTCAGTGCTAGAAATCTATGTACAAGAGATGATTTTAGCCATGACCACAGGGACATGCTTTCTGATAGGAAATCCTTCCCAACTAAACTGGGAAGAGCCAACCATCATATTCCCAAGAGGAAATAAAGTATTTGAAATTGGAACACAAATGGAAACTGGCATGATTCATCAGCTATAGTTGCATTGCTCTTAAAATAGTTTGTATTTCATTTCTTATATCAAGCATTTCCTATGTAATTGAAGTGCTATTACATAGGAAATAATAATATTCAAAATAATATGATATTAATCAAAACAATATCAAAGAATAGGAAATAATATTAATAATAATATTTAATACAATAACAATAATCAAAATAATATTAAAGAATTAAAGAATATACAGTTTTCTACTTACACGGGCATGCCTATGATAAATTAAATATTCCTCCAAGGTTATTTCTACTATATTTGCTTTTATAATGTATCAATGAATTTTTGTGCACGAAACTTTTTCCATGTTTTAAATTACTACTTTAAGATGGATTCCTTCATCAGACATTGGTAGGGCAAAAGCTATAGATACTCATGACTTGTGTTACAAGTGACTTCCCAGAAAGACTGTCATTCTGTGTTCCATATGGTTCGTGATGTGTATCTAACTCATTCTCTCTAGAATTATATGATTGAGTATTATTTCAAAAAAAATAAACACACACCAATAATTTTAAAAAGAAATTCAAGTTCACCCATAACATAATACAGTCATGTTACAGAAGGGTGGAAAGTAAAAGGTAAAAATTCTCCCCTTATATTTCTGAAACTCACTCAGTTCTACTTTTTTGAAGTAACCACTAAGATGGAAAAAAATGTGGCCAACTTAAAATTGAAAACCAAGACCTTGCTATTTATATAACTGCATTGGAGAAGGAAGGAAGCGCTTACCTGCTAGGGCTCAGGGGCCACGGCAGCACAGTGCATGCTTTCATCGGCGTCACAGCAGGGTGACATGGGTACAATCTAACACCACCGGTCAGCATTGTCTGGCCTTTGGCTGGCGTGCCTGTGGAGGAGAGAGAGCCCAGGACACTCAGTCAAGAGGGCAGGTGGACTTTGGAGCAAACTTGAAAAGGCTGTTTAAAGGTACTGGTAACACCTTTGAAGAGGGTTACAGTATCTAGTCCATGACACATTTAAAATTTATAAGAAGCAGGTAGCATTTATCTATGAGAGTGAAAAAGGAGCCCTTGTGCTTATCCAGATGAGTAAGGCGCTAACCGTTTGATGGTAGTACCAAGTTTGTAACTACTGATTACGGGTGCTGTTTGCCTCATCATCACTTTTTGAGGCTCTTGCCTATTTGTCTATCTTACAGAAATGTTTCATCTTCTCCCATCCTTCTTCCCTCTCTCTAAATTATCTGAGAGGGTTTTTTTTTTAATTTCTAAATTACTGGAGAGTTAGGTGTAGATGTTGTTAAACATTTCCCTTAACTTCAATATACTAAGAATAAATGCAGTTATATAGTCTCCGAAATAACTACAACACTATTATCGTACCCAAAATTTAACATACGATAAACTTTTTATTAAATGTACTGGGGTGACTAATGTATTGGTTAATAAGATTGTACAAATATCAAGTGTACAATAGTACAATACATCATCTGTGTATTGCATTGTTGCTCATCACCCAAAGGTTCGTCTCCTTCCGTCACCTTATATTTAACCCCCTCCACCCTTTATTATGCCTCCCCCCTTCTCTTCTGGTAACCTCCATACTGTTGTCTGTGTCAATGATTGTTTGTTTGGTTTTTAAAAAGTAATTTGTTGCTTTCTGTTTTGTATCCTACACATGGGTCCTTTCCCATATGATTTATTTGGCTTAGCATGATATTCTCGGGATCCAGCCATGTTGCTGCAAACGGCAGCATTTCATCTTTTCTTATGGCTGCGTGGTTTTCCATTGTATATGTGTACAGTCCGATCATCCGCTGAAAGACACTTGGCTTGTTTCCACGTCCTCACTACCGTGAATAACGCTGCCCTGAACATAGGGGTTATGTAATAAATACTAACCAAAGTACATCCATACTTAAATTCCTCCATTTTACCCCAAATAATCCTTTAGAGCTGCTAATTTGGTTTGGTTTTCCATCCAGGATTCAGTTCAGATTTGCAATTGCATTTTCTTGTCATTAATAATTTATACAATTAAACATTAATTTTGAGATAATTATACATTCACATGCAATTATAAGGTATAATACAGAGAAACCTCATTTATCCTGTGTCCACCAAGGCAATATCTTGCAAAACTGTAGCACAATATCATGATATCTTGATATTGATCCACCAAAGATATTGACCATTTCCATCACCACAAGGATCCCTCATGTTGCCCTTTTGTAGCCACACCCACTTCCCTGCCTGTACCTTCCTTAAACTCTGGGAATCATTAATCTGTTCTCTATCTCTACAGTTTTATCATTTTAAGAATGTTACATGAATGGGCTCATATAGCCCATTACCTTTGGGATTGGAATGAGCTATAGACATTCCTGTAGAGGTTTTCATGTAAACATTGGCTTTCATTTCTCTGGGTCACATGTCCAGGAGTGTCATCGCTGAGTCCTATGGTGTTTGCATTTTAGCTTTTTAAGAAACTGCCGGAGTGGCTGTACCATTATACATTCTCACGAGCAGTATCTGTGTGATCAGGGTTATATTAGCCATTCTGATGAATGTGTAGTGATATCTCACTGTGGTTTTAATTTGTGTTTCCCTAATGGTTAATGATGTGCAACATCTTTTTATGTGCTCGTTTGCAATCTGCACATTCTCTTTGGCAAAAATGTTTCTTCATGCCTTTTGCCTATTTTGTAATTGGATTGTTAGTCTTTTTACTGTGACCTGTTTTGAGACTAGGTCAGCTTTCTTCCTTTTTTCTTCCCTCCCCTTCTCTCTCCTTTCCTCCCTTCCTTCCTTCCATCCTTTCCTTCTTGTCCTCTTTCCCCTCTTCCTCTTCCTTCTTCTTCTTTATTTCCTTCTTTTTTTTTTTGTTGCCTTGAATGTCCAAGTAATTTAGCACCACTTGTTTAAAAGGCTATATTTCCTCCACTGAATTGTTTTGACTCCCTTGCAAAAACTCCATTGAGTCAAAACCTGTGGATATGGAGGGATGACTGTCTCACATTTTGTTTTTACCTATTCATTTGTTGATGGATCTTTGGATTGCTTCTAGCCTTTGACTATTGTGTTATCTTTCTGTTTCTGTGGGTCAGGAATCCAGGCAAGGCTTAGCTGGTCCTCTGCTCAGAGTTTCACTGGGCTGCAATTTTATCAGACATTATTAGGAAAAAGCCTGCTTCAAGCTCCTTCAGGTTGTCTGCAGAATTCATATCCTCCCGGTAGTATGACTGGCATGTTTGCTTTTTTGCTGTCTGTTAGCTGGGTCCCTGCTCTCATTGATGAGGGGCTGCCCAACTTTCCCCGTTGGGTGGGGCTTTCCATAGGCTCTCACGCAATGTGGAAGGTTACTGCTTCAAACTAGCAAAGGAGAAAAGTCTCTCTCCTGGCTACTAAGACAGTGTCTTCTATGATGTAGAGTAGCCAAAGGCATGAGTGTTACCTTTGCCATATACCCTTGCCTAGAGTAAGTCAGAGGTTTTATCTGCATTCAAGGGAAAGAGATTTGTACATAAATATTTTTATGTATTTCTCTTTATGTGTAATATACTTCATAGTACATTTTTAAAAATAAATAAATTGAAAAGAAAAAATAACCATAATGAGATACCACCTCACACCAGTCAGAATGGCCATCATTAATAAATCAACAAATAACAAGTGCTGGAGAGGATGTGGAGAAAAGGGAACCCTAGTGCACTGTTGGTGGGAATGCAAACTAGTGCAGCCACTATGGAAAAGAGTATGGAATTTCCTCAAAACACTAAAAATGGAACTGCTTTTTGACCCAGCAGTCCCACTGCTGGGATTATATCCTAAGAACCCCAAAACACCAATTCAAGAGAATCTGTGCACCCCAGTGTTCATAGCAGCATAGTTTACAATAGCCAAGAACTGGAAGCAACCTGAGTACCCATCAATAAATAAATGGATCAAAAAACTATGGTACATTTACACAATGAAACACTGCACAGAAGAAAGAAAGAAGGAACTCCTACCTTTAGTGACAACATGGATGGAACTGGAGAGCATTATGCTAAGTGAAATAAGCCAGGCCGTGGAAGACAAATACCATATGATCTCACCTATAAGAGGAACCTAATGAACAAAATAAACAAACATGCAAAATAGAACCAGAGGCATGGAAACAAGGAACAGGCTGATAGCAACCAGAGGGGAGTGGGGAAAGGGATAAGGGTGGAAAGAAGGAGAAGGGACTAGTCAAAGAACATGCATGAATGACCCATGGACCTGACAATGGGGTGGGGACTGACTGTGGGAGAAGGGGGTGGGCTGGGCAGAGGAGGGCAAAGGGGGAAACACTGGGACAACTGTAAGAGAACAATAATAAAATATTTAATTAAAAATAAAAAGAAAAGTAGCATAGATAGGTAAAAGAAGGAGATGATCTATCTATTATCTGGCTATCGTCTATCTATAGCAAATTAAAAACAAAGACAAATTAGTGCAGGCTAGCAATAGCTATCCTAACAATAGTTAAAGCATTAGTTAAAAAGTTAAAACAAAGAAAAAGCATCAAGTAGCATAACAGGTTACTTTATTTTTATCATGTCTTAAGTTTTGTTTTTCAAAGGAAATTTTTCCAGGAATGATAATTTCAAGATTTTTATCATTCTTTAAACTTTAAAATTTTGATAGCCTATGCCTTGGAAGAGCTCTCTGTTCATTGTCTTTATCCAAATGTGGTGATCAGCTCTCCCAAAGCCTAAGCTTTGTATAGCATTGGACAACTGACTTCAATTATGTCTGCAATAATTTTATCCCATTTGACTTGACTGGATTCAATTATGTTTGGGGAGGCACCACCATTCTTTGGGTTTCATTTCACCGTCTCATTTATCCTATAGTATCTATTCCTGTCTTTTTCCTCTCATTATTTTGATAGCTTTGTTCATTGCCTATGTGATCCGAGAGTGGTTCTCCAATTTGTCTTCTGTATCACCAAGTTGCAAATTTGTCTTTTTATAGCATCCAATGTATTTATTTTGTGTCTTCTCCCTGGGTGTTAGTTTTATCAAACTTCCTTCTTTTCTTGGCGTATCTTCTTATCAAGGCCCCCTCTTGTTCAATAGATCCAATTCTTTATAGCAACAAAAGGAAATGAGTATGTTACTTTTTTTCTGTTTCAGAAAAAGCTTTTTGCACTGAAATATTTGGTAATTAAGAAAGGTTTTTCTTGGTGCTGTAGAATTTCTTCATAGATATCATACTGGTTTTGTGCTATTATTCATCCTAGAAAGAGGAGAATTCTATGTGGAGCTGATATAAAGGAATACTTACGTCTATTTCAATCAGAACCTTTACACCTTCCCTTCCAGGGGCTACCTGCAGTTTCCGCTTGAGTTTTAAACTAGACTTACTATGTATAGGAAATACAATGTTATCTTTTTTCCAATTGTAACTCTTCAATGCAAATGCACAGAGACTTACATTGAAATTGTTCTTACTTTATTCAGTGGGTTCTTATTTGACAGAATAAGAAGACAGGTAGGGATAGACTCGTGGCTTGTTGTGTATTTTGCAGGCTCATTTCAGTTTTGTGACATCGTTTTTTCATATGGTAAAACAAATACATGGTCAGTGCATCTGAAGCTGCACTTGCAAAGAGGCAAAAGGAGTTTGAGGGAGAGGCTTTCTGAAGGGCTCTTTGACCTTTTCCTTTGCTGATTTCCTAGTTAGTGGAGTGCTTCTTGCCTGAAACAAATTTAAATTAAAAAAAAAAAGATTGAGGGAGGGAAGAAGGGAGAGATTGATCGATTTGTTGTTCCACCTATCTACATATTTATTGGTTGCTCCCTGTATGTACCCAGATCAGAGATGGAACCTACAACCTTAGTGTATTGAGACGACACTCTAACCAACTTCTCGGCCACGGCCTGAATTCTGTTTTTATTCTTGTCTTTGCTGTTGGCTTCCCAGGTACTGCAACAGCTGCTTGCCTGAGACAAGTTCTCCATTCTGCTCCACACTCCGAAGCCTTTCTGCTCCCGGCGACCCTGTTCAATATAGCAGCCCCACTCCCCACCTCTAGGTTGGATGGCATCTCTGGAGCCGACCTGTGGGTCAAGAAGGAGGCCTCAGTTCCATCCTTTTCCTTGTCTCCTTCCCTTCCCTTCTGTCTCTCTTCTCCTCCTTTCCCCTCTGTCTGCCCCCGGCCCCACCAGGATATTTTCTCTACAAAAACTGAAGTGTAGATTGGGACCCTCTTATGGTCTGAACTGTGTCCCCCTAAATTAATAAGTTGAAGCACTAACCCCCAATGGGACTGTATTCAGAGATAGGGCCTTTAAAGAGGTAATTAGGTGAAATGGGACTGTATAAGTGGGCCCTAATCCAATAGGACCAGAGTCCTTATAAGAAGAGGAAGAGCCAGCAAGGGTATGTAACTGTAGTGGGAAGACCAAGTGAGGACACAGCAAGAAGGTGGCCATTGCAAACCAAGGAGAGAAGCTCTAGGGGAGACCAAACCTGCCAACACCCTGACCTTAAACTTGCACCATCCAGAACTGTCAAAAATAAATTTCTAATTATTGATATTCCCCGTCTGTGGTGTTTTGTTATGACAGCTCTAGCAGACTAATGTAGACTCTGTCTACTCATCATTCTGCTAATTTATAGAGACTCTTTCTAGGGATCTTGGTGTATGTCTAATTTTTATCACTAATGTCTTATACTGCTGAAATTTTCTCTCATTTTGTAGGTTTTATAGGCATTTTAACAGGCATTGGGAAAAAAGGTCCACTGGCTTTCCCTTAATCTCCTCTGAAACTTCACATTCCTTATGGCTTCTAGCATGCGATTTAGCAGTTATGTTCTATCTCGTTCCATTAGTTAAAAGCCACAGCGTTAAC